>NC_071089.1:8231250-8576666 GCF_027358695.1 Spea bombifrons | reverse complement strand
ATATATATATATATATCTATATATATTTATATAGATATAGATATATATATATATATTAATATATATTAAATATATATATATATATAATTTATATATATATATATATATATGATATATATATATATAATATCTATATATCATATATATTATAGATGTATATATCATATAGATATATATCATATATGTTATTGAGGCAGTGATATAACTGGTAAGTACAGCTAGTGACCAGTAACATAAAGTGGTCCCATCTCTTCCTAAATCTTAATGGCTGAGGGAGGTCTCTGGTATTTGGGGGGCTCTTCGGTATTTCATCAGAACCCCCCCCCCCACCACAGAGCCATTATTCCAATGCATGGGAGGATGCAGCTTCTCTGTTGCATCCAATTAATTTGAAGGCCTTCCTCACCCACTTCTACACTTACGGATCAAACAGTGACAAATGAGATGATACTGTTCTTGTAAAGCATGGCTACAATCTGTCAAGATCCGGCACTCCTGACCCTCTGCGATACACTTTTGGTTTTAACATATTTTATTATTCCGCCTCGCATTAGAATACAGGAACAGCCAAACCGACACCCACTTAACTCGCCGCAGAAGCAGCGCTCTGGCGTGGCCCTGAAGAGCACGCTGAATATCCGTGCCTACCTAATCAGCGATGAGAAAATCAATGCTGTGTTAGGATCGGGCTTATTAGATCAAAGATGTCAACAACAATAGCAGAAATAAAATGACCGCATCCCATTAATGTCGGCTGCTTCTACAACCTGACGGCTGCAATGTCTTAAAGACGGGGCGAGAAAGTAAGGAGGTGGATAAGGAAGAAAGGGGGGGAGGAAAGTTTAAGAACGACGACATTAATTAGCAGGAGGATAGATAGATAGATAGATAGATAGATAGATAGATAGATAGATAGCAGGATAGAGAGAAAGAGAGAGAAAGACAGACAGATAGATAGATAGCAGGATAGAGAGAGTGAAAGAGAGGTAGTGATAGATAGATAGATAGATGGATAGATAGATAGATAGAGAGATAGATAGCAGGGTAGAGGGAGAGATAGCAATAGAGAGAATAGAGAGAAAGAGATAGATAGCGATAGAGAAAGATATCAAAAGAGAGAAAGATAGAGATAGATAGATAGATAGATAGATAGATAGATAGATAGATAGATAGATAGATAGATAGAGATAAAGCTGCCCTAACAATTAAAATACATGTATATGGGTAAAATCTCTGTCTACGGCGTATGAACTAAATAGAGTCACATCAATCAGAAAATAAAAGGATTCTTCATTCTGAGCCAAATGTGATTTACTGTGATGCTCTGTGATGCTCTGGTCTCACACATTCCTTACACATCAGACATATTATCTTCTAGATTGCAAGCTCCTTTGGGCAAGGCCCTCTTTGCCTTTTGTGTTATGTCCTGTTTACCCATTGTAAGGCGCGGCAGAATATGATGGCGATATTTAAGTCAGTAATAATAATAATAAAAATATCCTGTCCAGGCTCTGCGGTTTATCATCGCCTGGCTTTATGCCACTAATAACACCGCAAAGGAAGACGACCCGGTGCCCATTAACTGCGCGCTGCCCTGTGACCATGCCTGTGACGGGCACACGCTCTGCATTAGCTTCACGCGACACAGGGGTCACCAATCCAGTTTACGTTTTTACAGCGCTTTACCCTAAATGCGGAGGGACGCGCTCCTGAGATCAGTCATTACTGACCACTGGGACACATTTTCGGAACACATCGCCATATATTGCTATTTTTACAATCGTCCTCTAACCCCGTGGCTAATATTTAATACAGTATGTCTCAGATACCATCTTTTATTACCTACAATGCTGCAGGGGACAATGACACATTCTTTAGCTTTTTGTGGCCATAGGCAGGCAATGTTATCTATTTTTGATCCAGGTTAAAAAAAAAAAAAAAAAATGAAAGATTGTAAGCTCTTTTTTTACTTGCATTATTTTTTAAGGCATGTTCTGTGCTCGTTTTCTATATGAAACATCTCGGAGACAATGTCAGTGTATAATTGGTTTGTCCTTTTCTGTTTTAAAGGAACCTTCATTAATTTGTCCAGGTAAAACTTCCAAGAGTAACAAGGATGCCTATTAACGGACTGATTTAAAGGGCTTGTATCTTTTTTTTTTTAATCAAGGAAATATTCTTAAATATATTAAAATGAGTAACAAAAATATGACATGGGTATTTTAATATATAAAAATATTATTTTAATATATTAAAATATTAAATACGCATCCCAAAATAAACAAAAGTAGAACATAAAAAATTGTAAACTAAAGAAAACATACAATATACAAAAGGAGATAAATGTATCCTGTTTCTAGACGTACCCGCGATCAGACAATCTATAATCTAAATTCCAGGGTGCTGCGGAGCGGCACACAATCCCGCGCTTTCTTATTTTGTCTCTATTTAACAAAATAGTGCAATTGAAGGCACATTTACCCTTCTCCCGCTGAGCCGAAATGCAGCCGCGTTATATTTAACAAGTCTGGATCACATCTTACGTCTACCGGGACGCCACCGCTTCTTTTGCTGGAATGATAAGCTTCTGGTTTTAGACACATTCGCCGCTTGTTTCCATTGAGAGATTAATATTATCTCTGTGTGTACTTAACACGGATGTATAGCCAAAATTAGACTGTAAAGAGAGTAGCGGGCCTGGTGTACATTTGGCGTCGTTATCATGCTTATTTTCTTAAGCATTCATATGTGAGTGGTTTATGGTTTACAGGTTTACATTTATCATCTCCTAGAAATACATCTCTCTCTCTCTCTCTCTATATATATATATATATAGAGAGAGAGAGAGAGAGAGAGGGAGAAGTAATATATATATATATATATATATATATACACACACATATACTTCACTATATTTCTTTATATATATATATATATATTATTTTTGGCTGAGGGGGGATAGCTGTGGGGCTAAGGGCTAGTCGTGTGTAGGGCAGGGCTAGAACCAGATAGCCCTAAATGCACTGGGAGTAGGGGGGGGGGTGGACAGGGAGTGGGCGTGTCTAAGCGCTGGTCCCAGGATGTAGAAATTGACCCCAAGACCCCGGAGAATCAGCGCTTCACCCGGAGACTCCAGGTCAAACCCAGAGAATCCCAGGTATGTTCATTAGATGCAGAAACTAGGGGTTAAATAGTGTAGGAATGTAAACATATATGGGATGGAAATACGGCTACCCTGATCATAAAGTCACATAAGGTTTGAGTCAATAAAAAATGACCTAGATGGACGAATGGTTCTTATCTGTTATTAATTATTATATTTCTATGTTTAATTGTTTAATTCCAGATTAGCTTCCTGCTTCTCTCAAGTCAATGTTACTCATATCAGCAGTCATGCAGGGCAAGAGAAGGTAACATGGACCTGCTTGGGTAGAGGTGACTTCTTTTAGAATATCTGGACCTCTTTGAAACGTCTTGGTTTCCATGAGAAGTGCTATCAGAACCACTTGGCTGGAACCATTTCCCTGCCCTAGAACCTTCACTAGGATCTCCATTATATTGACCTTTGAAGGTCCGGCTGGTTAAGGAAGGCACTAGGTTTGTGAACGAGCTCGGCAAAAATCACTTTCAAAAATTCTACAAGCATCAAGCTTCAGCCTTTTATTTTGCATGTTGTGGACAGCTCAGTATATTGAGAAGAGATGGGGAGAAGCAGCGAACCAGAAAATTAATCTATATCCACAGGAAAACAGAAACAAGACAGATGAAATAAAAAAAAATACACAATTATATCCATTAATTTTTCTATTAAAATGCAAATTTAATTATCATGAGTAAAGAATGAAATATTTATGCAGAATCACACACTTTAAATATAAACTATTATTATTATTATTATTATTTATGGAATATATATTTATACATGTTGCAGGCAAACTGTGGAGATCAGGTACTGTGTACAGCGCCTGACTATATTGTAAATTGCCTAAACGGGATAAAATAAAGCATTGAATACTTTATTTTATTGCTCAAACACAGAAAATTGTATAAATTGGAAAATAACTTATTTAAGTTACTTAATTGTTAGACGCAAGACAAGTTTCATTTGCTAATCTTTCTTTTTTATTATTATTATATTTTTTTTTTATTAGCAGATAACTGCTTTGTTACTTCGATATGCAGAAAACTAATCTAGATTACAATATTACTGTATTTTATATTTTACCCACGTAAAATTTGGCATTTTATATAATTTTTTACATGAAAAATGCCTAAAACAGAAAAAAAATATTTTAAAAAAAATGGAATAATAAATAACAATAGCTATGTATTGAAATGGTTAATAGCATTCAGCTCGGGGAGTGATTTGTAAAGAAATAACCAAAAATATGTAAAAAAAAAAAAAAAAATTTAATTCTATTCCACCTCAGATATTTATTGGTAGGCAGAAAATGATGTCCTCGCGTAAAGCAGGCATTTTTTTTTTGGTATTAAAGTCTATTCTTTCCTGAAATCCATCTTCTGAGCGAAGGAGGAATGATACACAAGAGGCCGAGATTTGCTGCGTTTAATGTTTTACTTAATGATTTTCTTATTAGAAGTAAATATGATTCTTAAACCGAGCTCGGGACACAACAATAAATTCATAGATGGGAGGAAGGTGGGCCGGTATCACAAAGTCATTGCACTTTCGTGAGGACCTCGCCAGGTACTTAGCGAGCCTTTTGACATTTGTAAACTAATCCCACGGACGCATCGGCATCGGCCATATTCTCTATTATTCACATTTATAGAGCCATTTAAACTTTCTATAGCCTTTTTTTTTTCTCCTATTGATCTTCTAAAGAGTTCCTAAAACAGGCATTACTGCCTGCGGTTCCTGATGAAACCAGATCTGTCGGGGAGTTTAAGAGGAAGTAACAGGAAACATTTGCCTAACCTCCTGAGAGGACCGGATCAAACATGACATCATCTCGCTCTATGGCTTAGGGAATGGCTACCCCATGGCTGTTGTTGTACTGCAACTCTCATTACTCTCAGCTTACACGTCACATTACAAAGCCGATATATTGATACCATGTGAACAGAAGTGGACACTATGTTAGGGTGACCAGACACCCCCTACTCTTCAGATAACCCCTTGATGGACACCTTAAAATAACAGTTAAGACAGTAAACCTTGGCAGATCTCTTGTTTAGATATTTCCTCTGAAAGCGAAAGTAGTTTTAGTTTCTAGGACAACAACCTACCAGTGCCTGCTTTTGTGTCACATGACAATTAAGCAGTCCCTGAAAAATGAGGAATAAGAGGGGATTTGACATGATTCATCTTGTTTCAAATGCTGCAGTTGGTAATAAAATAATACAATTTAGAAGAGGGGGGGGAAGCACCTCCAATCACAACTATCCACAAAAACTAGGCTTTAAGAGTAATGCTATGAAAAGGTGAAATGAGTGGAAAGCGGCCCGTAATAACCCAGCCTTCAACTTATCCCATTGGATCCTGTATCTCCATGTTGAATTAAAGCCGGCAATTAGCCTACTCCAATTTACAAGCTGGCCTGACCCTTCTTACATGATCCTGTATTCAGTTGCATATCTACTGTTCAGAAGTTTGGGGTCACATAGAAATTAACCTGTTTTGGGAAGAAAAGCCAATTTTGTCCATTAAATTAAAATGAAATGAATCAGAAATGACTATTGTAGCTGGAAACGGCTGATTTTTAATGGAATCGTTTCATAGGCGTATCACTCCCATCACTCCTGTGTTCCAATGGCACGTTGTGTTCGCTGATCCAAGTTTAACTTTAAAAGGATAATTGATGGTTAGAAAACCCTTTTGCAATTATGTTACAGCCAGAAATGTCCTTGTTTTCCATGAATACAGCTCAGTGACCCCAAACTTTTGAATGGTAATGTATATGTGTTTTGAATGGTAATGTATATATGTGTATATATATATATATATATATATATATATATATATATATATATATATATGCAAGTCATTCTTCGCTGCGGTGTTAAGTCCTTACTAAGTCGAAAACGCCGGAACAATTTCTATGTGGAATATTTCTTGGAATAAAGCCTAACCCGGTTATTATACAAGCTCAGGGACTACGAGGGAAGAATAAAACAAAAAAAGAGAGACAATTGCGTCTGCTCTCCTTCCATTCCCCCCTTCTTCTTCCAATAAAATAAATCTTGACGTATCTACATATGTCTCCGGTTCAAAGCCAGGTGTATGAAGACTTTTGGTTGTCATCACCTTGATTCCTCATTAAAACGGTGGAAATGTTATAACGGCATTAAAATGAATGCAGGCCATTTGCGGCAATCTTCTGTTCACACCGTCTCCAAATGAAGGCAGGCGTTGCATAATCCGGGCAGCCGGGAGAGCCTGACAGGTGGATGATTTATGCTCTTAGTCACAAGAATGGGAGAGGCGACAGCGCGGGCGAGGTGGAGGCAGATGCTCTCAGCGGGATCGCAGAAGCTGGCAGGCTCCAGCTAATTCAGGTGCAGCCGGCACACTCTATAGCAGATCCGCACGCTGCCAATCGCCGGCGCTGCTGAGAAGATGTTGTGTAGTAGAGGAAGCACAAAAAGTATGTGTCTTCTATACGCCGTGTTACGCTGGAAGGAGAGGCATATTCCTTGCCATTTTTTGGTTCTTTCTATGCCAACCCATGCTACATTTTAGGGCTGCAATGGCACGTCTAACGACAAGAATAAGGAAACACCATGAATTTAACCATCAGAACCCCTAAAATCAAAGTGGCGGAAGCTGGTTGGGACCCCGACGTGAACTAGGTGTCGGTGGTTGCCTGGGGTTCGCAGTGGGGTGGCAGGATTTTACTTATAGATGAGCCATTAATTTAGGTAATTAAATGTTTTGGGGGTGCAATGATTTTCATCTGTGGTTTATTTGGACATCTTTGTTTCAGTTCTTGTCGAATGTTTTAAAATCTTGTTTTTTTAAAACTTTTTTTCTCAATTGGTGTTTATTACTAAAGTTCGGGATGAAGGCCGCTTCTTATTTCTGTAAAATGTTAATCCTGGGCGCTGTCGGTCTACTCGGTATACTAACATCTGAGCCCCTCGCCGGTTCTTGTTTTCTTACTACTGAAGTTTCTAATGCCTTAAATAAAACAGCGGCCTTCTAAGATTTCCAGTTTAAGGCGAAGAATTGAGTTTCTGCAATGTGGCTGTTTAGGGATGAAGCAAACTTCCCAAAAGAAAATGATTAGCGGTTACTGAATAGGCCTGAAAAGTGCCTAGGTAAGGAAGAAGTCATTTTAAGTGCTATCAGAAATGCTTGGATTTGCCTGTTTAGGGCTTTTCATATCTTTCTGAAATCAGATATAAGGGAGACGAAAGGTATTGCGAACACTCTTCTCTGCGGACTCAAGATGGGATACTCAAGCTTTCTTAATATTTACCATTAATATCTACTCTTTGGAGTTATACGAGAACTTTTAAAGGAATTCTGACTTATTTTTCATCACTAGGAATTGTTACATAGTACAACCAAAGAAAATATCAGACTTAACCACTTTAGTGTCAAAATACTGCCGTCCAACCTACTCTACTGAATTAAACACTAAAACAAAACACATTGTTCTTAGTAGTTTCAAATGGACAAAACCCAGAAATAATTCTTAAATCATACATACAGTTGTCTCCTGCATAATTTGTGCCGGGAACACTTATTGGTCGTGTGACACGAAAAACAAGCACGGATAGGTTGTTGCCATAAACGCCGAGAACATTTCTTGTTTTTATGTGATTAAACTTTTAGAAGAAAGAATAAAAATGACATATTTGTTAAGGTTAACATTTTATGATATATATATAATATGTATATATATTATATTGTATTATATTATTAATATTATTATTATTTATTGTTTTTATAGTACTGTCATACTCCGTAGCGCTGTACAAAGGATAGACAGGACATAACAAATACTATAGACGATAACAAGATGACATTCAGAATCAACAGGTGAGGAGGATCCTGCTCAAATGAGCTTATACATTAACTATAAATTATTAATATATTAATATTTGGTTAATATGATGTGATTGATGTTTTGTCTAAGTGGAACTGCACCTTTAAACTATGTTGGATTTCTAAACCTTATCACGGACCCCCACCTACTGTTTCTTTAAAGGGGAATTTGAAAGTGTCGGGGGGGGGGAAGCATTTTATCTGGAGTCGAGAAAAACAGATTTAGGAAGCAGAAAATAATGAATGCAAAATGGAAAAATATAAAATGAGCTGCTAACAGTTTAAACGTCTCCTCCTTGAGTGTGTCTCCCTAGAGAGAAATTACTCCGTTCCAAGCATCCACATTATCTACCCCGTGTCTTTTTTGTCTGTTTGCTTCATTAGACAGCTGTGTTTTAGAACGCTCCATAATAAGTATTTTAATTGCTCTTTCATCACGAGTACGAGTGGAAATACGCCGAAGAAATATTTACAATAAGGTTATGATGTGTTTGGTCTTCAGATCAATAAGTAACTCCCTGTCACACTGTGATAAGCACAGCAGGTTTTAACGCGGGGGGGGGGCTAGAAGACTAAAATGAGTATTAATTACGGAGATAGAAGAAAGTGGGCTCTGTGCGAAGTAACGCCGGCAGAGCTCCTCGGATCTCTGCAATAGTTTAATCCGTCCTCGACTGGTTAATGTACTTTGGGTTCTATTCTGTAACATATTCTATATTTTTTTTCTACAGCGTTGACCAAGAAAATGATTACCTGTCCCCGGAAAATTCCAGAACTCTTGTTATTACGGTGTAAATGGTAATTAGTCTCGTGACACGATCACGGGGTTGTTGTTCGGCACGGAGCTGCAGATGGTTCGTAAAACTAAACGCTCTGAGACAGTGGGGTCCATTCACTGAAGAGAGAGTTTCAGCTCCTATATATTATAAAGGCTCATTTCCGATAAGCTTCTGCTGCAGGAGAGAGCTTGGCTGGCCCTGTATAATGTATAGTTATATCACTGAGCTCTCTGCAAAGTCTCCTCGACCATTAAATTATACATTATGCAGGGCCAACTCAACCATTCTAGCTGGAGGAACCTGCCAGTGTTATGAATAGATAGTTAGATAGATAGATAGATAGATAGATAGATAGATAGATAGATAGATAGATAGATAGATAGATAGATAGATAGATAGATAAATCACATGTATAGATAAAGGTATAGAGTTGTACCATATTTGCCATGGGTATAATATTCATGAAGAAGAAACCTCTATAGTCGTCAAAAGCTTGCAATCCATTATCCGTTAGTTAGCCAATAAACGTATCATCTTTATATTATATTTATAATTATATTAATTTATTATATTATATCTTATATATTATATATATATATATAAATATATTAATATAAATGGATTTAAATTGATATTATACATATTCTGCATACCAATAGCTCATGGATTTCAGATGCCAGCAATCTATCTGCTTATAACCTAACCCTGCGATGTTTTATGATTAAACGCCCCCCGCCGGATCGAAACGTTACCGAGTGCCATCCAATTCTTTGATTGCATGACAGATTATTCATTTGTTAAGCAAAGAAACAGATTTCAAATTGAATTAATGCGGCCTCAACTTTATTATCATGTTCAGCTCTCCGGCAAAAGATATACACGTGTCCCAAAGAAATTCTATTGATCGCTCTGACCTCTGTGAAGACTAACAGCACGGCCGTACATCAATAGGTTATGAAGATGTGGTTGATGTGTCCGTAGGACAGAAAAGAGGCATAGAGCTAATAAGATCATCCCCAGACATGAAGGAGTTTATAAAGTCTCAGATGCTTCAAAGCACCGACTGTACTTTATAGAGTCAGACGCTTAGATGTAAGGTAAGGAAGTTTTGCTTTACTGAGAGGGTGGTAGATAAGTGGAACCGCCTCCCAGCAGAAGTGGTAGAGCATAACCCAATGAAGGGATTTGAACATGCATGGGATAGGCATGTAGCTCCTGAATATAAAATGAGACAGATTAAGGTTTGAGTGTTACAAGTTCCCTTCATACCCAGCTCCTAGAAAAGATGGGCATCGGGGGGGGGGGAGCAGTATTTGGGTCTCAAAATAAGGAATTTATCACCCAAACAGGGATACTCATCAGGGAGGTATTCATTTTCTCTGATTAAAGTATTAACGTTGTCTCTTTTATTCTTAAATGTAGAACCAGCTACAAATGAATCTACTTTAGGGCTGTTGGTTTGGTTTGCTTAGATCTCTCCTCTCTTAAATGAATGGCATGCACAGGGTTAACCCCTAAGTCCGTATGTCACGGATAAAGCATGGGCAGCGAACACGGAATATAAATGATTCGCTGGCGGATCATAACTCACCGCACGCGAGGCGTGGTTTCAAGATCCATTGAACATGCGCCTCGTGTGAGTTATGGCCGCATCTTTACAGATTCATTGAAAAAGCAAAGAATAAAGAAAAAAACATTTACGTTCTCGGCGGATGTTTAGTGTTTGAACGTCTTAAATATATCGCTAACGTCTTAAAACTCATCCACGTATACGTTTAATAATCATAAATGTCTCTGATTCCCCTGGTGTATTTTCTTTAAAATCCACTAAATATTTCACGTCAATTACAGAAATGGACCCCCCCAAAAAAATTCTAATAATTGGCCAGCGGCTCAACCTCAAAATTTTAGTGCAAACTGTTACATTTGGAGCAACCGTCAAAAACCACGAACTACTTTTTTTTTTTTTGCTTGGTGCTCAAAATTTAGCACTTAAATAAATGTAATAAAATTGGCCCAAAAATCCCATTTTTCCATATAGAGAACTTTTCATTTTTTTTACATTAGATCTGCTCTCCTCGGGCATGAAGAACGAAGACAAAATAGAATAATCTCCTATGGTCTTGTTCGAATGTTCTTCATCTGGGTGCCATGATCCGCACAAACAAACAAAAAAATGAAGGCTCTTGAAAGGGGGCCAAGCCGCGTCGGGTGGGATAACAGGTTTTCCCGTGAACCTGTTTTAGCTTCCCCTCCATATATTAATACGACGTGACACATTTCCAGCGACAATCCGTGTTCACATATATTTTTGACACAAACATATGAAAGGCCCGAAGCACTTTGGAAATGACCCTTATTTAAATGTACCACAAGGCCTATTTATATTAAATTCAAGCACTTTGCAACAAATGGCGCTGCCACGTTGATATATGTGCTTTTGGGTGGCAGAGACCTGGAACAAAGCACAGCTATTTGTCTGTACACTCGGGGGACACAACGCCACACCAAACCGTGTCTCGCATCTTTCAGGTCTGTATCCACCTCCCCTTTATCAATTACACCGCTGTCACGGGAGACTTTACAGAATAAGGAAATCTTCATATATATTTTAACCCAAAGCAGTCTTCAGCCCCCCCCCCACACCTCCCTCCTCGGTCGGTGTCTAAAGTCCATTAAAAGACAAGAGTAATAAGTTTCCTGTAAATTAGACAAATGCCGGCATCTCGCATTCAACCAAAATGCAGAGTGACGAATGAAGATGCTGGAATGGAAGCCTTCCGCTAGGTTCAAATTATTATTATATTTTTTTTTTCATCATAAAATATGATTAAGTTTTAATGGAATTACAGCGGAAGCGGGGTTATGTATCCACAGTAACTACATCTCCCTAATCCTCAGGAAAAAAAAAAAGACGACTTCTAACGTGGAGTATTATTACAGTCAAGAGTCTTATTTTTGGTGGATGTTTGCAATCCCAATGAATACTAAGCTATAGTCCTTTACTCCCACAAAAATGGAAAACAGCCATCATGTCAGCTTAGGAACGGGATGAGCTGATATGTTATTCCTTTTATTTTGTTATTGACTATACTTAAGTGTTTCCTATATGCATACATTTCTTCTTCTCCTATCTATCTATCTATCTATCTATCTATCTATCTATCTATCTATCTATCTATCTATCATTCCCAGAAGAACCCACCTGCCCCTTTTCTCCTTTGATGCCCCTCTTGTCTATGTTTGCTGGGTATGTGGCTACCACGGTGTTCTACAGCCCTAAAAGCTACAACAGAAACAGCAGCAAAAGGGTTAACACATTACATTTTGTAAAAGTTATAATAGTGGGTTTTATTATGGAATTAAATGATCATTTAAAAATAATTAACCCCTTGGTGGATTAGCTACTGGCTTTCACGAGGGCCATTATTTATCTGTCACTATGAAAAAGATCTTCTGGGAATGAGTTATTAAAGGGTTAATCGTTGAAGAGTGTCGGCTGATTTAGAAAGTTGGTGCCGATCGTATTCAGTACCACAGCGAAAGAAACATGAAGAATTACTTTGTGAATCTCTTTCTACGTGTAACACACCTGACGTCCGATCCCTGAAGCCCCTGCATAAAGGTTAAGAAACGTTTTCATGCGCAGAGTTACTTTTTTTTACGCGATCGCAGAAGGCTATGCAGATAAACCCGACGTTATTGGGAAAGCAGAAAAACAGCCTCTGGGCCTGGAGGAGCGCCTGACCTCGTAGCATTATAGAGTTCCGAATGTACAGTAGAAACACACAATATTTTTCTCCAAAGCACACGAGCCATAAAAGCTGGCGTGATGTTTAAACCGGTTCTTCCCGTGATATACGCTGCGCGCTGTCGTCTCCAGCAGGTTCCAGCAGCTTCACGTGTGCTCCTTCTTGGAGCCTGATGGCATTTTTAATTTATACAGCTTTTTTTTGTGCTTTTTTTTTTGTTTTTTTTTTTTAAGAAAAACATATTAAAAAGGCATACAACAAGTCAGGAATGTGAAAACATCAACTCAACAGCACCTTAACCCTTTAAATACTGGAGGGGGCAGACATTTGGCCAGGAATTTTGTCCGGGGTCGCAATCTTAAAATTAACCCCTTGTGTTCCGTGGACAAAAGCAATATATTTTCCGACCTTCCGTGAGTTCCAGAACTGAACCAATAAATACTGTCCTTAATTTTTTCCCCCGTAAAGGGGAGCCCAGGTATTGGTCTGGTGGTTTCCAGGAGTAGGGCATTTGCACGGTAAATCATTTTCATTATCTGAGTTGTACAAATAATCCTCTTAAGGTTTCTGCTCACTTCACCTTCACTTTAGTCTTCCAGACTCGCACCGGCAGCTAATGAATTCTGAAATGTTTTAGCTCTCAACAGCATTTAACTAGTCAGTAGAACTTAATCAATGACCGGGGTGGGGGAGGGGAGGCGCATCTGCATCCTGCATTCAAATGGTGAAGACGCTACAGTAAGTGAGAGTCAAAGGGGCGACAAATACCAGCTCTGCGGGGGTCGCTGCTGGTACAACTTTTTTTCCGCAAACACAAGGGTTAAAAGCAAATTCTACAACTAGAGTCTCAGAGCTCCACTTCGCTTACTAATTTAAGACCACAAGCGTTAGGGATAGTAAGCAGTGGCCCTCTGTGGTTTGGGGCGGGAGCCCCACTTACCCTACCTAAGGGCAGCTCTGATCTAGCTGCCTAAACTAGGCCTAAAGGGGGACGCTAAGGTGGGTGGCAGCCGCACACCCACCCCAGGGGATCCAGGATCTGATGCTACTCTGCACCAGCTAGGATATAATCCGCCAGTCCCTCTCCAGCAGGGCCGGACTGTGGATGTCTGAGCTAGAGTGACCACATCGGCCATGTTTTCCAGGACATGTATATTTTTTACATATTTTCTTTAAAAATGGCTTTGGAAATTTCTGTAAAAGAATTTGATGCCCCCCCCCCAAAAAAGATAATTGTATTTATCAAACCTACTCAGTAGGGTTTAATATGGCAGCCTCCATGCTGCATTAGCCCCTTTATTTCTGAATTAAAAATGACTTTAATGCCATTACTGAACACATCTTG
This sequence comes from Spea bombifrons, assembly GCF_027358695.1. Taxonomy (NCBI): domain Eukaryota; kingdom Metazoa; phylum Chordata; class Amphibia; order Anura; family Pelobatidae; genus Spea; species Spea bombifrons. The sequence continues at coordinate 8,562,776 of NC_071089.1, read as the reverse complement.
ATAAACACAAGTCCGGGCCGGTCCAACTGGTCTGAAAGTATTACTTTTATTTCAGGATTGAAGTAAATCCGCAAATTAAGAAAGACCATGTGACATCAGTCTGGCGTTTGCTCGCGGTAGCGATCCAAACCCGAGTTTATTTCTTATTCTGCGGCTCTGTGTTTTTCTACTAAATAGATTTCAACTGTCAATTTGGAGAGCCGCTGAGCCATCCGCGCGTACGCAGCGCTGCCACCAACATGGAGTCTGAAGCAGCAAATTTTATTACAGGCTGGTAATTTAATTTAACAGGTTTGCATCTGAATAGATCAGTGGTGGTACGATTTCAATCGCTATGCATAGGAACTCGGTCTATTAATAAAGAGTCATTTTAACATGCGAAATTCTCCTATAAATCACACAGAAGGGGAAAACCAACAAAAATAACGATTCCGTTCAATAATTTGAAACCATTAAGAATGAAAATAGGCCCCAAAAGATATTCTGCCAAAGACCAGTAGTAATACTTAAAATAAAATCTATCTATAATCTATTATTATAGATAAATCTCATATAGATTATTATATATTATGATTATGTAAATTAAATTAATTTTAACAATGTGTAATAAACCATAAAAGATAACTATGAGACACTTTTAGGGTTAAATATTGGACTGTCTTAGGGTTTGTTATTGTACATACTCGATTTGTACTTGGAAACACATATCTCAAAAATCTAAATTAAAATTGGTCTCAGATATTAAATTAGCTTTACAATTAAATTTGCTTTGTGTTAAAAAAACAAAACAAAAAATTAAAATGCAAACAACATTTTTGTTGAATTAGTTCTAAACTCAGACGATTTCATTATGCCAACTTTTTTGGTATGGCTCAAGTATTTAAAATAAGTTAAAAAGTATCTGGCAGAGAGGGAAGCATTGAGACTTTGATCTGTACATTACCAGCTGTGGGATGCGTCTCTTCCAGTTTCTAATAATTTTTCCTAAGCATTTTGTGAAGTTGGCAATAATCCTGGGTGACTGTGCCCACAATAATGCCTGCAAAGCAGCTGTATCGTATGAGAGCACTTCTAGATTGTTATAATCTAATATAATTATATTGGTAAGAATTTAACGGGCCTAATTTTGTCACCAATCTGTTGCCTCTTGGCTTTACTGAAGTGCTTCATCCAGGCAAAGTTCAGTAGTTTATCCTAAACTGAAACGTGTGAATTTTGTTACCTATGTTGCATGTTCATAGCATAGAACTATAAAAAAGTAACTATAAATTTTACTTTAAGGGTTTTTATTGTAGCGAAGCGCTACGTGTGAGCTGCCATTTTGTCTCCATAAGGAGACGCCCCCTTTGCAATGCTTAGTTAGACAATCAGTTTATGAATGTTTGTAAGAAAATGAGCGGCAAAGCACAGTCCTCCACTACTTATTTCCGCTCACTGCCATTTTAAGCAAGAAAGTGCTACTTTGACCACGTGAAATAGAAGAATTTTCACTGTACCTTCTTTCAGCATGCCAACTTTTAAACACTTCATGAAGCGACAGGCTTGGCAGGATTTGCGTCTGCGCTTTGTGATTTCACATTCATTTGTTGCAGGGCAGCTGTATTCTATGTTGCCTGTGGAATAAAGACATTTTAGAATCACAGTCGGCAGATGAAGAATAATTCTAAATACTGTCATTTATTGGATACAATTATATATATTTTTGTTAATGAGCACCGTTCTGGCCCCCAGTAAGATCCCATAATAAAAAAGTACACAGCCCAGTAAAATGCTGAGTTTAGAACTCTACAGCCTGGTATCAAAGGAAAACATAATTCTCTACTCTTAGGTAAAGTTTAACCCTTACTGTCATTAGAAAGCAATACTGATTAATGGGTTTTTTTATTTTAGAACTGACACTTCAATCATAGCACGGGGTAAAAATAAAATAATATTAATTGTAACAATTCAATAATTTTTGTAACCAGGAAAAAATTCATAAATAGGAATTCCACCCAGATATATAATGTAACAGAATGCTCTTTTCACTATATTTAAATCCAGTTCTATTCATGCAAGGTTTTGAATGCAACTTCTATGTATTAATCTAGACGTTATAATTATTGTTTTCCTTCCAGTTCCCCTGAATTAATCACCACATATCCTGATTACTCTAAAATAATTAATGATGAATCCTTGACATGATATATAATATATATATATAATACAATATAGATATACTATATAGAACATATGTCTATAAGCAACTAGCAGAAGGAACATATGATTTTGGGATGCCCAGGCATATGGGATTATCACTGTCTCTGTCTGACATAAGTACAGAGTACCATAAATATTGTATGGATTTGGGGGAAGGAGTGGACAATATATGAGAAAGTCCTTGTTTGCAGATCTAAATCAGCTGTGCATGTTTGTGCCGGACAGCTGGCGTGCAAGGACCCCCATTTATAATCTACATTAAGAAAGCTGCCTTGGGTCAGGGGTCAAGCTGTTGGTCCAGACGTCTTGCAGTAAACCCGGAACACTTGGTTGCCCGTTTTGCACGCTTTTTTTAAAAAAACATATCCCAGTTAATGGTTAAACGTTACAAGTTAAAAAGTTAATAAAGCTGGGAGCTTGATTTATTAACATGTATGTGTCTTGTTATTTGGGAATGGAGGTGGGTGAGTAATGTACATCCCATTTAGGATTGGAAGAAGGTTTTGCATGGAGGTCGGCCTCATCTTGCATACAGGACTATCTTTACACTCTAACCCTTCCCCCTTGTGATTAAGTGCATTAGTATCTTAATGAAAATGCATTCTATTTATTGGCCTCTTGGGAAGAGGGAGGTCAGCGCACCAAATGCATAAATTGTCACGAGAGACAGTTGGAGCATAATTGCAATCTCACTTTTGGTTATTTGCAGCACTCAGGGTCCGTCGGAGTCCCCCAGAAACATGTGCGCATTTCGGTAATTAGCATAGAGTCTGCCTGGGACCACAGCATTGATGAAATATTTCAGAGTTAATCACACTTTGTAAACACTGATTTATATTGACTAGCTTTCTGCGGACTGATGTCTCCTCATTAAATATCACATTAGCGGATTGCAGGACCTGCATAAAGAGTCAAGTCCCCAGCAAGTGCTAATTCAACGGAACGGAAATGGAGACACGCCGTTGTTAAAAATGTGTTAAATATCTGTGATAAAGGGTCTGTCATCGCTAACACTTTATAGATAAGCCCATCAATGATCCATATATCTGTAATGTATGTGCTATATAATGCTGTGTTAATGGGGGAACGTGGGGCCTTATGTTGCAGGACGCCCTATACGGGGGGGATAACAAGAAAGGGATGGCTTATGATTTGCCCTGAAATCCACATTTCCCAATACATGGAGTAACATTTTGGTCTCTAAAACACCAGTGGGCAACAGCTAGACTACGATTCCCAACATTGTCAATTAGCCAAGGGTTGCTTGGACTGCAATTCCCATCAGCCGATGGTTGGATGAGGATGACCTGAACACCAGCTGTATGGTTACAGAGTTGCCCAGTCCTACACTGGAATGAGGACCAGTGAACTCAGGGGCAACTGAGTGGCATAGGGTGTTCTAGGTCATGTTCTAGGATTGTGGATAATGGTATCTGCAGTCCAACCTTTATCGGCACAGAATCAACAGAAATTATATAAATCCTGCATCTTATGCATGTATGCATTTCTTTACGATCTCCTTAAGATCTCATGACATCATTGGTTTAACCCTTGAGATAGGTGCAAATCTGGTAATGCAGGGAGGGAAATAAACCCGTCTCCATGAGACAAAGTACTGGATATAAGTTAATTTCAAAGGAGGGTGAAAAATAAATGGAACAGCCTCCCAGCAGTAGATGGTATTTAAACATGCTTGGGATAGGGATATGGCTCCTGGATCTAAGACGAGACCAACGACTGATTAAGGTCTGAGTCTTTACATCAGGGCAGACTAGATGGTGCCGAACAGGACAAAAATGTAGAGGTCCTCCAACATGAACACCTTCTTTGTGCCGCATGTTCTACAAATAGATACATTGTCTCGAAAAGAAAAAAAAAGGGTCTTCTTTTCAATTGTTTTTAAGTAAGGCAGCTGATGAATATATGAATTAATAATCAAAGCGTGAGTGATTTCCTTCCGCGGAATCAGTGGTTTATTAACAATTTCATCATGAAATAAAGAGCAATTTTGTGGGACGGATGGGTAATTCATTTGTGTGTCACACACACACAGCCTGGGTATTTTTACATTAGCATGTAACCTCTTCGGCTCCCCTCGACGGGCCGAGACCCCCAGTCGCCGCGGAGGATTGGAAATGCATCAAACTAACTCAGCTCAGTTTGCTGTAAAATACGGGATATAAAAAAAGGCGACAGATCTGCTTTAGCGTTTGATCTGAAACTACGTTACGATAACTTATTATTTTCTTACATTCTCAGCTTCTTGTAATTGCCATTCTAGTTCTGTCAGCCTCTTTAAATGTATGGGACTGTAAGAAGCGCTATGGACTATGTTGGAGCTATATAAATAAAAGATAATATTTTAATCTTGTGGTTCATTGTTTCATCGTATGGGCTGGCCCTTTAAAAGCCCCCACAAATGTTTTTAATTTAATGACCCCTGTGTTAACAAATTTTCCACCATTAGTTTAGGTGGTGCAGAATCTCTTATATACGTTTGCCTCTTTGCCTGCCCTTCCCCCCAGCTATATGCCAAAGATTTGCTTACCCCCAGTCAGCTCCAGAGCTGGCTCCGCGAGGGTGGGGTTTAACAGCAGTGCGTGGGAGGGCTTTCCTGCTTTTCCTGTGGTTTGAGATGTCAGACCACTGAAGAGGCAGCTGCAGCTTCTCCCTAAGGTATTTTTTTCCTATCTTAAATAAATACAGATGAAAGTACCTACAAATTACTTTCATTTGCATTCATTGTTCGGGGGGGGGGCTCCTTTTTTTTATAAACTGAAACATTCTTCCTCTTCAGCCATTACCTGTCCTGCTTTCCCATGCGTTTCACTCATGTTTGTTTCCCAGACCCTGATAGCCAAGTTTTCCCTTGATATGGCACGGAAACGTTTGGCTGTGCAGATGAGGCTAAAAGAGGACAGATGGTTAACTGGGCAGATAACGTTCGCTTTCGTTTCATTTCCTGATCTCTTTCCACAGCGCTCTGGAGTGAACCAAACCAACGTGATTCGTAAATGGGACGGACGAGAACATTAAAGCAATTAAAAAAAAAATCGGAATTTATATGATTAGGATCTCAGAGCTAGCTGGCTGACAGAATACCGGATCCCGCGCAACCCAACGGCTTATAATCATCTCTGATTAGATGCATATTTCTATCCGAATTAAAACGCTAGAATTGGACGTGAGCGCACCATTTCCGCGCATGCGAATACTTTAAAAGAGAAAGGATGCCTTCATGGTTCATTTATTCAAACCATGCATGTTTAAATTCACTCACTGTATTAGCCTCTACCACTTCTGCAGAGAGGCAGTTCCATTTATCTACCATCATCTGCCTGATGTTGATTTTTTTAAATTTCTATGGCAATAACCTATCAGAGCCTGCTTTTGTGTCATGTGATAATCAAGCAGTCCCTGAGAAAAAGGGCATATAACAATACCAGGCATGATGATGCAAATGCCGTATTTAATTATGAAAGTTTCAGCATAAAATGTCAAAAAACACCTTTAGGAGGGTCAACAATTTAAGTGACCCAGGCAGCTGCCTTGGGTGCCAAGCAGGTGAGGGAAAAACCAACCAAGAATAATCAGCAAATTAATAGGGGGGAGGGTAGTGGGGAGGAATAATCCCATTGCCCATCGTATACACTGTAGGATTCTATTACACATATACTGCTTATTGGAATCTATAAACAGGTTTATTTAGGGCTATAAAACGTAAAAGATGCATTGTTATAATTGGAATAATTGATTCAAGCAATTCCACTTTTCAATAAATATGTGTATCCCCATTATAGGTGACACGCGGCCGTGAAACATTACTGCCGTATTATAAACACATTCATTGTACGAACGGCGAGTTCTCCGATCGGCTAATTTCAGCGCGGTTTCCTCTGCGCTCCTTACACTATTTGTCAGCTGAAGTGGTATTTTAAAAGCTGCGTGAAATATGCCGTGTTATTGTTCTCATAATGAGATTAGTAAAATTAACATTACGCGCGGAAATGTCAGAGGCGCTGTACAGCCGCGAGAACAGAAACTACCTATGCAGGGGAGGGGATAGTTAACTCCCTCGGGGATGTGATCCTGTTACTTCCGATACTGAAAGGGTTAAAAATAGCGATGTCATAAACTTTAGCGTTCATAGGGGATGGGGATTCACAGCCTGTTGTAGATAGCCCCGGGGGGTTACTCCGAAGGAAAGACCACCGAGCTTTTCCTTGACATGAGTCCTACAGTTGGGACTGTCCTGACCACATAGGGACACTTAGCAGGTAGTGCTGATGGGGCCACGGGATACTGAAAAATCCACATTAAATTTTAAGACGCTACTGGCATGCGGGAAGAGCTGATCATTTACTAATGGTACTTGCCTGAAAAAAATTAAGTTTAAATGTACTGAGAGGGTAGTAGATGAGCGGAAAAGCGTCCCAGCAGAAATGGCAGAGGTAAATACACTAGGGGCATTTAAACATGCACGGGACACGGGACTGATTACTTATTAATTGAAAATAATCTTATTTTTTGTGATTGTATAACGAGACTGATGGATCCTGCTCTAGAAAGAACTAGACTAGAGATTAAGAATTAAACGCCCAGTTGTTTTACACCAGAACGTCTCGTTCTAGGCTCTACCATTTCAGGCGTGGCATCGAGAACTGCATGGCTCCTTGTGATAGGAGTAGAAGTTATCATACTTTATGCCGGCTCCTGATATGGAATAAGAAGTTATCTTTGCATGTACAAGGTCTAATTTTCTTTTAAGTAGGAAAGTGGCACGTGCCAGTTATAAACGGAGCCAAGTCTACATAAATAAGGCCCGCAAGCCGCGGCTAGTCTCGTCTCATGAAGCGTCAACAGAGCATTTTATCTCAATTCGGAAAATGATCTTATCTTTGAGTAAATACAGTAATCAGGCATTTTATTTCAGAATGACTCCTAGAAGAAAAGTTCCAGTATTTACACTACAGCCTTCCTTTATTTACGGACTTGCCAAGAACAGTTTATACGTAAACACAGATTTCACGATAAAGGTTCCGTGAAGTTCAAAAGGGTGCAGATGCCAGAAGACGTTACAAAGAACCCTTGGGTCAATTTAAAGACCTTGGAAAGCAATCAGAGACAATTCTAAGGGATCTGAAATCAGGTGGAATCAGGGGATAAATATAATTTGAACAGTTTGTGTGAACAGGGTGTGAAGGTGATGGGAACATAAAGACATTCCGCAGACATCCATGGTCCCGGGTCTATGTTAGGGTGATGCCCGCTTTAATATGTATTTAGATACTTCTATGAGAATTGCTCCAAATTTACCACTGCCCAAGAACTGCTCTAGTTGGCCTTGGTCAAAATGCCAAAAGAGTGACCACATGTCCCGGAACGCCCGGGACAGTCCCGCAATAGGACTTTATGTCCCAAGTAGCCTGGACAATGCATTTATCCGAAACCGCCCAAATCTGTAATAGAGGGGTTCATTCTCTGAAACTGCTCATGTCTAGTAACAGGGGGGGATTCCTGTGGAAGGTGAAACAAACTTCTACGATCCACGATCAGTATGGCAATAATCATTTTTGTGTTAATCACTTTTAATGAAGAGGACAAAATATATTGTGTAGTATTGCATATGAAGTCATCATTCCTGATTGACCTGATTGACTGGTTTACTCTGTCTTCCTTTTGGAAAATGTAGCATTCACAAAATTGGCCATTTTGCTTCTTTTTTTGTCTCTCTTAAGTTGTAATTCAGAATTCTAATGTCCTACAAGGTAAATAGATAACCCGATAATGTATAATACATTAATCTGATCAATAATTGATAACAATACCAGGCTCTTCGGCCAAGCATCACAAAGCCACCTTTGTAGTGTAGTGGCCATCTATGTGGATGTCCCTGTGGTTTTTACAGGTGCCAGGGCTCAATAAATTTAAAAACGGCAATCTTCTAGAAATCATAAAGGCGCACAAACCTTGAATTGTCCGTTTGAAAAAAGCCTTACAGGCCTCGCATGATGCCACCCCATAGTGGTAACCTGACGCTATGTCTCCGCACACCAGACACAGTCTTTTGGGCATTGCGTTTAGCATGTATTCACACTTGGTTTGAGAATCTTCGGCGATGGTACTGGAGCAATCGTCGTATCTTTTTCTAACAGGGCCATTGCCACCGAGACCGGCGGCCGGGTACAGGGGTGGAGAGTCTAGCCCATTCTGGTGGCCATTCATTGTGGAACTGTAGCTCCCGCTGGCGTCCGACGATCCACCTGGGCTGTGGTGGTTGATGCTGTCCGTCAAGGATGCTGGGCTGGAAGGTTCCGTCTTGATGTATGACGAACAGCTGGAATCAATGTGGCGATCTTTGCTTGACATTCTGCAGAGAAGCCTGCATAGTAATAAGGGAGACACGGGGAGAGAAAAAAAAGAGAGAAGGTTTCGTTTATTAAATGAAAGCTTCCTTGTGTTTAAGATTGCTCTGTAGGGACTAAAGGCTGCACATCATTCATTCGTTTGTCAATACCGCTCGTTGTACATGAAAGTGATCAGCATTAAGCCGAGACAGAGATTTAACAGCGTTATGGACAGGCGGTAAACAAAAACTTTAAAAAACCCAAATCTCCTTCCCCAAAGGCAGACTGCTTGTCAATAGCAAACCGGTTATACATTTAGAATTGTTTTATAGATAGAGATTGGCAATAAAAATATATTTTAACAAAACCCACAACTGCTATAATGCACCCTAATGTTGTCAAAGAGCATTGGAAAGAGAATTAGACTTCTTACACTGGAAGTTTAATTTCTAACTATTTTTTAACTAATTAAAAATCATTTTTGGATATTGAAAGGCCAAACAATTATACTGAAAACAATAAAAAACCTAGAATTTGGAAAAGCCCTTACTGCAGAAGAAGCTCATTACGGCTGACCCGTTATAATGCAAAGTGCGGATAAAGCTGACATGTTTAGTTCAGCTGCAAAATCTCATGTTAGTAAATACACCCCTTTGGCGAATCGTACATTTTTGCTCGAGGGTTTGATGACAGAAGTACCCAGCATGCAAACTCTGATTATTACTGTTTTACAAATCTTTTTAAGCCTTCCATACTCTGGCCTAAATTGGGTTACACTTGTCAAAAGTAGGATTATCCTGGCCTAACTTGTCGTAGCTGAGCCAATGTGGAAGTAGCCTGGCCTTAGTCGTTCTAACCTAGCCTATGGAGGTGTACCCTTGCCTAAGTTTTAGTAACTTAGCCTACATGGAAGTAGCCTGGCGTAAATCATAGTAACCTAGTCTATGTGAAAGACGCCTGGACTAAGTTGTAGTTACCTAGCCTAGGTAAGAATATCCTGGTTTAAGTGGGGGCAGCCTGGACAAAGCTAGAAGTTAGTTGCCCAAGGTGGGAGCAGAATGCCCAATGAAGTAGTGGTAATATAGCATTGCCTTAAAAAAAGGGCAACCTTTAAGCCAAATAAGTGATTCCTGGCAGAATTCAAGCAAAACAGAATTCCCGAAACATACAAATGCTCCGATTCCCCTCTGTCTGCACTCGTGATTATTAACTTTCTATGTAATTAACACAAACTTTCCGTGCACTAAAGGCCGAAGCCAACGTCTGAAGGAAAGCGCCTCGGCTCTGACTTACAGCAGCTCTGTGAAATCCTTTTAATTTAGAGCACTTACAAAACCACTTATTACCATATAATTAGCGGACGGCTCTCACATACATTATGATCTGAGGCTGCCGTAAGGAGTTATTAGGATACTAAAACATGCTCGCTTTTTCCTCTCTCCTCGCCCCGGATTCTTAGAGCGGCCATGATTAAAACATTCCTTCGGATCGAGCCTCATGCCAGAAATTGCACATTCGTTCTTTGTAATGACGGCAAGATCTTTTTTTCCCTCTCTTGCCCCAGTAACGGCTACTGTTGGCTTGTCCAATCAGATTACGGCTACCTCATCGTCCTTCACCTCTTAAGTCCCGACCACAAAATGGCCGTTTTTGCTTCAATTAGAAACATATTCATCAAATCTTACTCAAGGAGAACGCTTTTTATCATCAACTTGTGTTCTGAACCTTAATTATTGTGTTAGAACTTCCACAGCAAGGTGCTAAATTTTATTTCTATGGTGACCACCCCAGAATACCCCGTTCGTTAATGCTGATACCCCATAAAGCTGCCTCCTTCTTGTTTATCTGGCAGTGGATTGTGGGAGTTCTAGCTGACAAACCACTTGAATGAGGTTTATTCACTAAGAGGGGAGTTTGTTGTATAGGGCCATCCCCGGCAAGTGGTAAGGGGCCATTGGAACACAGGAGTGATGGGAGTGATAAAGGGTCATTGGAACACAGGAGTGATGGGAGTGATAAAGGGCCATTGGAACACAGGAGTGATGGGAGTGATAAAGGGCCTATGAAGAGATTCCACTAAAAATCAGCCGTTTTCAGCTACAATAGTCATTTACAACATTAACCCCGTCTGCGCTGGATTTCTGATCCATTTCATGTTATTTTAATGGACAATACGTGCTTTCCTTTCAAAACCAAGGACATTTCTACGTGACCCCAAACTTTTGAACCCCAGCGTACGCGTTTCAGTTTTCTTTCCTTTTCACGCCAACTAAAAGCCGGAGTTTCGTCTAATGAACGCGTCCTACAGAGATTTAACCATCTGTCAGATGGAAGAACATTTGCACGAGGCTATGTAGATTGAAATAACGGAACTCTATTGATATCCACAGTATGAGCTATCATTTTGCCCCGATTTCACTAATTCCGTCGAACATCACGGAAAGGCATTGTAGTAGCGTGTGCTCTCTGGAGTCATGCCGGAAAACAAGCGTTGGAGGATAGGGCGTGCTGCTAATTACTAACGGAGTTCATTAAGCTAAAGACCTCACAGATATTATTCTATTACTATCAACAAAGATGATACTAAATTGCCATTCTTCTTCGGGGAGGAAAAAAAAAGAAAAAAGAAACTTTGCTGCCTTTTTATTCAAGGACGGAAATATCCACCATTATCTATAAATCCAACTGTCAGACAGTGGGTTTTATCGCGGCCCCTTCTTCAATTTAAAATTGAAGCCACTAAAATTTGCATTAACTCGAGTGAATATGGCTCTATTTCAAAAGAATTTCTTTTTTTTTTGTCAAAAAGAAGCCATTTTTAAGATGATGGCTTTATCTATGTTTAATAATAAAAAAAAGGTCGGTTCTGCTTTGTGCTAAAAGTGCAGATATTCAGTGAGACTTAGTTTTAAACGTTTGATGGCGGATCGGCCCCATTCGGCCCGTCTAGTCTGCCCACTGGTCCTTGGTCTCATCTTAGATTCAGGAGCCATGCATGTTTAAATTCCCTTACCGTGTTAGCCTCTACCACTTTTGCTGGGAGCCTTTCCCACTTATCTACCACCCCCTCAGTTAAACATACTCAGTAGTGTCATACCCTGAGCAAAGACAGTATTAACTAAACTCCGAATGGAGATATTTGGTTTAAAAGTAATGGGCACCGGACTCAAAGTGGGACAAAATATGTGCTTTTTACATCCTGATCTTTCCCTTTTAAGATTGGAGCAGGAGAAAACCTAAAAAGATTGCAAGCTGTCTGGCGCAGATCTACTTGGTTGGCCTTTGCCTAGTCTGTTTCAAAGAGCTAGCAATCACATTTGAATGGGTAAAAATCCTGTTCAAAACTACAATAACTATAATAAAATTGGATGTACGACTTTAATCTAAAATGCAGAAAATGATGACGCTCCCTCTCTGCCAAGACTTTCCAGAGAAACAATTAACCAGTTTAAAAAGGAGCTACAGTTGCTATGGTGATTGCACCACTTTTGCACCAAAACCTCCTCTTGATACCCAGCCCATCTATATGTCTATTGGGTGCTTTAGTATGTGCTGTCCTTTAACTACGCTGGTGCCGTGGGGCGGCAATGCAAACAATTTCTCCGTAATGCCAGGGTTGCTGCCTGTTTCTCCACAAAGGGTTAATGACAACGGAGAAACAATGGCGCATTTCAGAGATATTCCGCTCGTGGCTGCTACTTTCCCGGGAGCGGGCTTTCTGCTTCAATTAATTGCACTCTCCCTAAGTGGCAAAAAAAAAAAATACATCACTTAGTAGAAAAACAGGCACCAGCTGCTATTGTACAAAAAAAAAAGAATGGGGTGGAAAAAGGGAAACGGAATGAATGAAGTGTCATGTCAGAAATCAACAGTGCAACGTGCGATTTCGGAAAACATGACTACTTTACACAGACAGGGTGTCATTACGGCATCACAGTAATAGGATGTTTTGACAACCGCTGCTTCTAACATATCATCACTGCATTAAGGTGCGGCAGCTTAGTTCGAACAAGGTGCTCAAAAAGACACTTTTTCTTATTTTTATGTTTTTTTATTTACATTTTTTACTTATTTTTATTTATTTTTTTTTTAAAAAGACATCACTCAAGGATCGCCTGGTTAACTGATGGAAACATGAATTTTTTTTTTTATATTTTTTTTATTATTATTTATTTGTTTTTGTTTTTTTATTAAAGGGATCCTTTTTTTCGAATAGACTGAAAGAGTTAAGTCATCCGCTCCTTAAGATTGGCTGCGGAATCCCGCTAACGGAATCAACAGGTTTTTTTTTTTCTCTTTCGAAGGATTGGGTAATACTAGATATAACTAATGAGCGAGATTAACTGTTTAAATGCCAGAAGAGGGCAGTGAAGAAAGGGAGAAATTATGGCTTAAAAGAAATTTCATTTTTTTTTTAATACTCCTTAGGATAGATTTTTTTAAAAAAAGGGCGACGCAAATAAAATATGGTAGATATAGTATTATCGATATATAAAAAGAAAAAAAGAACAAAAAATACCTTTAAGCCAAAAAATGAAATACTTGTCAATTATAGGTTTTCAGGGTTCAACGTGACCTAAAAATTCCCATGGCTGGGAGTCCTGATGGTTGCGGTGCTAAAATATCTTGACAGCTGATGTCGGCCTAGCCTTAATGTATAGCTTTCCCATGGTCTCTGCTGTGGACTACAACTCCCATGATGCTTCTATTTCACAGTATGGTAAGAATATGGTTTTTAGCTTTGTGAACCCGTGTCCCGGTTATTCAAAAGAGGTACAAGCCAGACCAACTCTTGATCAATTTAGCATTAGAGATACTGATTTCTCTATCCATCTATATTGAGAGGCTGCTAGATAGGTAGAACAGCCTCCCAGCAGAAGTGGTACAGTGACGGGTATATGGCTCCTCAATCTAAGATGAGACCAAGGACTGATTAACGTCCGAGTCTCTAAACGGACAGACTAGACAGGGGGCCGAATCGGACAGAAAATTCTGTTTTTATATGAATGAAACGGTTAAAAGTCCAGCTACTCAGCCAGAGCCGTTTATCCCCGTCTCATTATTCAATCTGGGCCGAGGCTGCTCATAAGTATTGCCTTGTTTATGGTCTATAGGCTGTCATACTGAAAGCTGGAAATCTGAATGGAAAACATCAATACCATCATTAGATGAATTATAACTCTGTGTCAATACAGATACGCTCTTCTGCATACCGCTCTGCCTTTACACATCCAATCCCCTGTTAAAGCCAGGATTTTCACGCCAGCTCCTGCCGAATAAAAAGAAAATCTACGTTCCATGGGCAGATAATGTGCTTAAAAAAGCTAATTTTAATCATTTATAGTGTGTCCATGTTTGGCATCAAAGAGCGCAAGCCCTCCTTTAGTGCCAAGACCCAATCAATTCTTATGAGGGTACTTCGGTGGCGGCCGGCGACATTTCATGGTGACGGCTATCATTCTGATTACCGAGGAGAGATGTACTAACAGGGGAGGCACACGTGTATAAAACAAAGTGCTTCTATTTAATCAATAGCACCGTGACATATTTTAAAGAGCCTTCCTTAGCCGGGGCGTTCAGTCCGGGGGCTCGTTGGATTTACAGTCGTTGCCGTGTGCTACGGGATTATTAATACACAGAAAATAAGTGTATCCAGCAGGAAAGGTTTATAAGGGTTATATGTACGGGAGAAAAGGGACTGGCGAAATATTTCAATTAGAAGCCCGGCCGGTGGCTCTCTGATTCTCCGTCTCTCGCTCACTCTCCCTTTCTCAGAATGCCTGAACCCTTCCTAGGTAAAACTGTTTAATTAAACCAAATTTGCCTCATTAGTCATTTTTCTCTGGGAACACTTAATTGTCATGTGACACAGCGGCAGCCACTGATAGGCCTAGCCGCATCCTGCATGGGGGGGCTCCAGGTAGCTGGAGCCTAAAAGTTCCCTGGTATGGACATCATCACCTAGTATCCCAAGTCAACATACATGTGTACCTGCAGGGTGTTATAAGATACGATCACCGGGGATAAATACCCCTAATGCCCCCCCATTAGGTGGTCAGGTAAACGGCAAACGGAAGGAGACCCCAAACTATTTTAGACCCTCCGCGATCTAGTTCCACTAATGCTTACGCTGCACGTATGGATGAAACCCGCACAGGGGTGGACCTCATGTTGGAGAAAGCATGAAGAGCACTCTGCGGGTTACCATAGTCAATATGCGTGCAGAACATTAACAAAATTACACAATAAATTATAAAGGAAAAAATATGGTCCAAGGACGGGGTTAGAGGTTTGGCCGCAGCGGAGGCTGGCTTTACGTCCCTACGGGATTCAGGGGCTTTCTTCGTTATGAAGGAACATCATTCACATGTATGTTTTTAAATATATACAGTATATATATATATATATATATAATACTCTGAATTAAATAATATATTTAATAATAATGGACAGTAAATTATCAATATTTAGGATGTAAAGTCCCTCAACAAGTAACCACTGATGTAAATATATATCTATATATATAATTTATTGATTGATTTGCCCATCAGGTCTGCCCAAACTCTAAATACTTTCCTTAGTCCCTGGCCTTACTTTATATGTAGCTTAGCCTCATGCCTATCCCGTGCTTGCTTAAACTCCTTCACTGTATTAACGTCTACCATTTCTGCTGGAAGGCTACTCCATGCATCCACTACCCTTTCAGTAAAGTGATATCTCTATATCCTTCCAATAGTGTACACAATACTCCAAGTTAAGTCTCACCTTTGCTCTGTACAACGGCGAGAGCACTTTCCTCTATCTACTGCTAATACCTCTCCCTATAGTAAGAATATATTGCTAAACTGTAGCATTCTTAGGAAAAAAAACATTAAGAATTAAGAATTTCTAATAAGTAATATTTTTCAGAAAGTTCTATCTTGCTAAATATCTGTTTTTAGCAAAAATGTGTATTAAAAAAAATAGTAAATAAAATAGGACAAGCGGAACTCCGGCGCCTTTAGATGTTAAATATACTTTATATTACTGCAATATATCACAATTCTTTTAATTATGGACCAACACGTTACAATGAGAATATTAATATATAAAATCCGTTAAAAGAAATGTAGCTTTTTAAAAGGCTATAAATCAGGGGTTTATTCTTTACAGCGCAAATTGAGTAACAATTTAACCCTCTGCTCGCTGCATTCCCTGCCACTCAAAGGTTTTCAATTCCAGTGCGCGGGCCATATATAGATATATATATCTATATATATCTATATATATAGATATATATAGATATATATATATATATACTGTGTAAATATATACTGTATGTAGAGATTCCACTGTATTCCAGTACCACTGTATTAGCATCGACCGCTTCTGCTGGGAGGCTGTTCCATTTATCTACCTGCAAAGTAATGTATCTTTCTACCTGGAACAGTAACGGGGAAGAGGTCACAGGTCTTGCAGGAGAAGCGGTCTCTAGAGTTATTGTTTTTTTGGTTTTTTTTTTCCTGTTTTCTTTTCTCTCTCTTTCCGCAAGTTGGAAAATGACGTTTCTCCACAATCAGTGTTTAAGTGAATGTTTGTCCCAGAGTGGTGCCGCGTGCTGGCAGCTAACAGCGGGGCGCCAGAGAGTTGTTACCACATTTGATTTGATTGCCAGTGGGAAGCATCATATCCACCAACTGTTAGTTGCCTCCTTGAAAGCTCTTTTCCTCCTTCCGACGGCCTCCTCTCCGCTACTTTGTTGCAGCATCGCGGCATATGTTAGAGAGGACTCCAGTTGACAAACAAAGCGGCTGCCTAATTGTATTTGAATTCACTGTAGTAAGTTGTCATTCTTAACCTTTTATCTTTATGCGGAGTTACCAAAGTGTCTTGTTTTTAGCTCTGCAGATTAAAGACCCTTCGGAGAACCTTTGCCTGAAACTCCTTGTAGAAAACCTCTTCATTAATCATAATACCGAGAAAATCACAGCGAGGCAGGTTAGCGGGTTAACCCTCGAGCCTTGAGCTGTCAATGAATGTATTACCGTCAATATTATCGTTTGCGTTCTATGTTTTATGAACTGCGTGCCCACGGATTTCCATCTACTGCACCGCCATGTAATGGAAATAACCAATATTGGTGAAAAAATTTCATATTTTAAAAAAAATCATATATGGATACAAAGATATCTCCATCAACATTGACGGGGCTTGGGGAAAAATGTTTGAGTGTAAGAATGAAGAAAAGAAGAAGAAGTATTACTCGGGCACTGCCGGATCAAATACTTCTAGAAAAATAAGAATGTGGCTTTAGTGGCGTCACACATTTATCCAGAAAAATCTAGAATGAAATGTGGTGAATAAGCAGCTGGTTGCGTGATACAGTAAATATGGGGCTTTCCTAGCCGGACTTTGGACATTAAGGGGTGTACTAGTCCGAGACGTGCCGTACGTGGGGCTATTACTTACAATCAAGTGGGAATATGTGGCTTGGGTAAGGAGGTTTGTAGATCACGACAACAATACTAAGTTTGGATTTATGGTAGATAAGTGAAGCAGCTTCCCAGCTGAAGTGGTAGAGTTTAACACAGTAAGAGAACTCCTGAATCTGAGGCAAGTCAAAGGGCTGATTAAGGTTTGACATCACATCAGGGAGATTAGACAGGCCACATGGGTCTGATCTGCCGTCACATTCTACGTTTCTGTGTTTAGCTGCAAGGATGATGGGAACTGGAGTGCACGACAGCTGGAGTGCTAGACAATGCCTCTTTCTGCTCTAGAATGCAATATAGACAAGGAGCAGGTGGACTCTTGGTTCCGCCAATTGGTTAATTCAACTTTTCGAAAAGAAGACAACGGCTTAGTTTTACCCGACGTCTGCCGCTGTATAAACAGGTTACAGGGGTCACAACTGTTCGGACCTTTACATCAGCCAAACACTTTACAGTAAACAGCACCAGCAAGGCGTCTGGTGCGAGGAATGAAAGGCGATGCTGATGAAAGATGGCTGCCCCGACAGAGCGAGCACTGTGTCCCACGGCGGGGCCGCGGCACCTGTCCGGGATAACGTTTCAATTTGTTTTTACCCCAAAAACTGGTAAACAAAAGCTGGACTTAAACAAAGTATTATTCTTTCTCCACTGCAGGCCTAGTGTCCACACAACGTAATACGAAAACCAAAATACGCGTCTATGCATAACAACGCCATATGGAAAAGGGGACAGCGTGGAGTGGAGTGGGTGGAGCTACTGACCCCACCCACTTTGCGTCATTACAATACACCAAAAAAAGGGTTTTTACGGCAAGGGCACGAGCTGAACCTGTATAATGCATCATTTTCACCTCCGACTAATGACTCCATCTGCCAATGGAGACGTATAAAGTCCTAGCTATGCCCAACTCAACCTTATTATTATTATTTATTATTTTATATAGCGCCATCAAATTCCGTAGCGCTGTACAATGGATAGAGGCCATCTGACCTCCGAAGAAACACAGAAAAAAATAACTTGGCTATTTAATGGGGAAAAAAAGGAAAATTTCCGCTAAAAGAAATATAAATATGTGTCTGTGTAGCAAAGTAATGGCACTAAAGAGCTAAAAAGTGTAATTAGAGAAAATGCCATTAGGGAAAGGCAGGTGACTGCGCTCTTCTAAAGATGACAAGGTACCATGAGGGGGAGAGAGAAAAAAACAGGATCACCGGCCGCAGCCGGCGAATCGGGAACGCCATGTCTTTAACCAGATCAAATTCTTGAAATTGGCTGTCAAGACGGGATTGTTGTGATTTATACTCGTCTATCAAGAGCATGAAAGAAAGACAGAGAGAGAGAGAGAGGGAGAGAGAATGCAGGCTGCTGTCGCTTCTATTCGCAAAGCACCTTTAATTTCCAGCGCACCATCTGTTACCAAATCTAATTCACATTCGCCCTAATCTGGTTTAGTTCTGTAATACTAATTCTCCCACTACCTTTAGTAAGAGCACGGGCTTTAAGTGAAACTGAGCGCCGGTTCCTCAAGCGCTGCCGGTTTTAAAATATCCATCCCATAATAAAATAAAGACTCAAAGAAATCCAGAATTCAGTGTTTTTGATACTATGTTGCATTTAAGGAGAAATACTTTTTCATGTCTGATTAGAACAACAGACACTCACACCGATAACGTGTGACAAGGCGTCCGGTTTATTGCGATGATATTCCCAAGATCAGCAGCTCTAGCTTGTGAGGATACAGAGGGGCGAGCTCGCTGATCACAGAGAATGTTAAGATCTAGATGGAAGGCCCCATTGTAAAAACATATATATTCAGCCATTAAATAGCTCATATATTCAGCCGTTAAATAGCTCCATGGAGAGATAGGTAGAGGTTTTAATATAAGCACAAAAAATATACAAAGACAGAGGAGCGGACAACATAAAAAGCATAAAAGGGATAAAAATTCAGGTTCCTGCTAGAAAAATGATGACCAATAAGCACGCAAAGCAAAGCAAGACTTCAGCGCGGACGCAGTACTCTGACGTAGTGGCGGGTTAAGCAATGAATGGCCGTGTAGTGTGACGGAATCCCCAGTATTTATGCCTTAGATAGGGGTTTATACAAATGAAGTCCATCCAACCTCTCCCTCCTAGAACCCTACAGAAGGCAGCAAGTTCCGCTAGTGATGGAACCATAACCAGGGCAACCATTCAACTAAACCTGTCTACAGCCACACTAGGAATACTTTAATCAGATTCCCACATGCAGACATACACATTCAATATACATTCACTATAGCTAGGTGAGCCCCCATGTCCAAGGAGAGGAGTGACAGGAGGACAGCTTGGTTAGAAACATAGAACCATTCGGCCCCATCTAGTCTGCACTGATGTAGAGACCTTAATCAATCGTCGGTCTCGTCTTAGATTCGGAAGCCATATGCCCGTCCCATGCATGTTTAATCCCCTCACTGTATTAACCTCTATGGCCTCTATTGGGTGGCTGTTCCACTTATCTACACGCTTATTGGTAAAATAAAACTCCTTTACATTAGATCTAAGACGTTGACCCCCTAGTTGTAGATGATGACCTCATGTTATGATATCCAGCTATTGTTGCTGCTCGTTAGTGACGGACTTTAATTGCATTAGACATAATACAGTATAATGTGGGGCAGGTCACATAAGAGATACTAGCCTACGCTAAACAGGCTTCCACTCCGCACCCCCCAAAATGTAAGAAGGATCAAAAAAGGATCAGAACCGAACCATAAAAAAGTATCTCTTTCTAGGATTTTAACATATGCCACGCTATTGGATAAAAGCCATTTTTACGCATGTTATATGTTGCTTATTATTACTTATCGTTTTATATAACACCATCATATTCTGCAGCGCTGTACAAAGGGCTTACTTCTATGCTTTCTATTTTTATGACAAATACACCAATAAGCAAAGCTGGTAAAGATGATACTTTTATGGCATTAAATTGCAAGCTTTTGAGACTACAATAAGCCTATGGTATAGAGACGTACTTGCTACACATTGTAGGTACCGCAGTAAGACCGTATTGAAAGATAACCATAAACCACTTTATCAAATGACTTTTTCCACTGCTTTCCAAACACATTCGTGTAAAAAGATTAAAATGTATGCTTGAAAAAATGTTCAATTCTAATAGGATGTGACTTGTGATGGGACTCTTGATAGAAACGCGGACAGAAACGTCCTAAAGGCTAAAGTGCCTTAAGGTGCACAAAAATCACACGTTAAAAAGTGAAGGTGTGATTTATCAGCTTTTATTTTATGGCGGAAAAGGAAAATGATAGAGGTGACAGTCGGCGTACACGTTCCTCTCGATTAAAGGCAGAGTCTCCGGCCCGCTAACACAGCGACAGACATGTTCCTGCTTAAAACCCCGCTCACCAGGCCTAGTCGGGACGGTCATAGCTCCCAAAAGTCCTGAATTAGCCTGGACTGTCCCAGAAGCCAGCTGCCAGTGTCTGATTATTGGGACTTCTGGCAACTTTGTATCCTCAAGGCCCCGTATCAGGTACTGTGCATGTGCAAAAAGATGTTGATGGGTGAAACCCAAGATGATGTCAAAACATCACCTGAGGCACCATTTGTGGTCGGGAAGACTGAAGAAGGTTCTGCCAAGCAATTCTGAGGTCTTCAGAACCTCCATGGAGCAGACAGATAGGACGGGAATTCTCCTTTCATATTTTGTGAGACTGCTGGAGCTCTGATACATCCTCGGTCCAGTGGGCAAATGGACAGGCGGTATTAAGAAATCTATGGCTCACAGGCATTGTCCCTTGACTAATGGGATCTTACTAGCTTATACTTCAAGGGACACACCATGTCCGCTCGGCACCGAATGTTTGTAACAAAGGCTTCAAAGAACATTGAGAAAAGATGTCACAGGTACAAAAACAGGAAAACGAGGGCAAAAAAGGGCCAAAGTGGTGCATGACTTTATATATTAACCCCATGGTGGCAAGCCTTATAGATATAGAACACATTTTGGGCTGCTTCTTACCGAATGCCAAGTTTTATACAAAAATAAAATATTAAAAATGGCATGATATAAAAAAAAATAGTTATACAGTTAACTTAATACAACCTAGGTAGTATTTATTAGAATATAAGGTTTTGGGACTTCCATATGTCACAAATTCAATTAAACTCCCTCTTATGGAATCAGAAAAATATATATTCATACTTCCTTTAGATAAAAAAAAAAAATATATATATATATATATATATATATATATATATATAAAACACACTCTACATATATATATATATATATATATATATAATTTTATCCTTTTTTTTTTTTTTCTCTAGTTGACACTGGTTTAATCTTAATCTATTGCGAAAGAATGAAAAATATTTCCATAGCATTTCCTAACAACAGATAATTGTTATCTCCAATGCATAAAAGGGGTCTGTTCCTTGCATTTCCTAGTACATTGTAGGGCTTTAATAACTCCCAGGGCCTTATTGGCTTAAATAAGAAAAAAAAAAGAAGAAACGGAAAAAAAAAGAGACCTAAAAAGGATTTTGCATGTGAATTGAACTTAATAGGTTTGACATGAGCTAACCTTAAAAAATCCAATCCACTCAAATCCCTTTTGAAGGCTGCAGCTGAAATTTGTGCAAATCTTATAGAAGTCGCCAAGCGGCTGTGTTTTTAAGCCGTCTTCTGTAGATTTAAAAGTAGGCTGACAAATGCATTATACTCTGCCACCTTTTAACGAATTCATTCCATCTTATAAAATTATGATTTCTCCTCCTAGTCCAAGAGACGCGCTGATGAGCCTGTGCATATATATATATATATATTTTATTTATATATTTATATATCTATAATCCATATATATATATATATATCACAAGTTCCGTTTTTACTGTTTTCATGGGAAACAAGGACATTTCTAGCTGTAACATAATTGTAAAAGGGTTTCTAACGATCAAATATGAACGTGCCATTGGAACACAGGAGTGATGGGAGTGATAAAGGGCCATTGGAACACAGGAGTGATGGGAGTGATAAAGGGCCATTGGAACACAGGAGTGATGGGAGTGATAAAGGGCCATTGGAACACAGGAGTGATGGGAGTGATAAAGGTTCTCTGTACGCCTATGAAGAGATTCCATTAAAAATCAGCTACAATAGTCATTTACAACATTAACCCCGTCTGCGCTGAATTTCTGATCCATTTCATGTTATTTTAAAGGACAAAGTTTACTTTTTCTTTCAAAAACAAGAACATTTCTAAGAGACCCCAAACCTATGCACGTTAGCGTATGTGTAGATATATCCACTTCAACTGTGTTACCAACTAATCAGAGGCAACTACTGTTCGCTGCGCTTACACATTCAACGAAAATGCAGAATAAAGCGTCTTGACTCTTTACTTAATTAAATTTATATGTAATCACCTTTCAGTGCCAGAACCAATGTTTTGCTTATGTATCAGACACAGCAGGGGTTAAATGAGGGGTCACACATGGGGTTTGGGCATTTAATATTACTCCTCTGTCCTTAGGAAGGCAGAGAGCTTCAAGATCTGCCAAATCACAGCCTTGTTGCCCAAGTTGGCCAAAATACTCGCAATGTAACCTCTGCTAAGAAGATGGTAGATAAGTGGAACAGCCTCTAAGCAGAGGTGGCCGAGGCTAATACAGTGAGGGAATTTAAACACGCATGGGATAGGCATATGGCTTCTGAATCTAAGACCGATTCTTCTCTTACCTATGTTTCTGTCTCTCACACATTAATTTTATAGAATGGAGATTACATAGTAAAATATATCTAAATTCTCCATTTTCTTTTATATATGATTTAAAGAGGCAACATAGATATTATTCATTTATCTGAATATATGTATTGTGGCCCCTGGTCTGAAATAAAATACTTCACTTGGTGAAATGATCTACTGCCCCTGCACGCTTTGGATTAAATGAACTGAGAGTTTTTGTGGTTTTTTTTAGGGAGGCTAAAATGTACTTTTTTTAAATAAAATACGCAGAGCATCTTTCTCTTGTTTTTTTGGCTTCATTCTGATTCCGAACCGCAGGGGCAATTCTTTCTACATTATCACAGACAAATTCAATCATCAGCCAATGAGAGAAAACAGAGACACGTGACTCAGGGGTTAATATTTCTGATTTTTATAATATATATATTTTTTAAATGAATTCTACTGAAAATGAAAGCAGAAATAACTTTTTTTTTAAATGTTAATGTTTACATATAAACATCCCTTTTGGTTTAACTCTTTGATGACGCTCATCTCTTGTACTAAAAGGGGTTAAACCAATCCGAGACTATTTGGATAAGTTGTGAGCAAAGAGAAGGAAAGCGGATTGTTTCAATAAGTAGGAGAAAGAAATGCTGGAACAGAAGGAGGCTACTTAATGTAAAGGCAACCTATCTCTCCCATTCCGTGCCATGTCGGGAAGCCGCGCGTGCACACCCGACCCGTACAATGACTATATGCTTGTATACATGTACACAGGCCCTTTTTCTGCACTTTCTTTCCTCATTCCTGACACAGCCCCCCCACACACACTATTTACACAGCAACCTAAATAATTCAAGCTGCGTGTTGTTATTTTTTGCGTGTGTTTCTCGGAGCCCGGGTACGTCTGCGGTGAG
The DNA here is from genome assembly GCF_027358695.1 of Spea bombifrons. Classification (NCBI taxonomy): domain Eukaryota; kingdom Metazoa; phylum Chordata; class Amphibia; order Anura; family Pelobatidae; genus Spea; species Spea bombifrons. The sequence continues at coordinate 8,539,107 of NC_071089.1, read as the reverse complement.
ATATTGCTGTAAGCAGATGGAAGCGCGCATGGAACAGGTTGGGCAGATGGCTGAGCGCCCGGTCTGACGCTGTCTCAGCCTGGACTGCCGTGTCTTCCAGGTACACGCTTGTCACCGTAGCAGAAAAGCAGCGTGACGGCATCGAAACAAATAGCAAGAAATCTTTTCTATGGATTACATAAGCCTGCCGGTGGCGGGGAGCTCCTCAATCCTGGTTTTTTTTTTTGTTTTTTTTTTGCAAATCAAGTGATTTTATGTCTGTCTAGATTATTTAAGAGGGTTCTTTTCAACTATTAGAGTGCCAGGGGTTGAGAGTGCTTATATATATATATATATATATATATATATTATAATATTTACACTAAAACCTAACAAGGCCTTTTTAAATTTAATTTAACCCTTTATATATATATATATATATATATATTCATATTCTGTGATGGACCCCTCACCAACACCCTCTAACTTGATTGCGTAGATCTCACACACAGGCCTATTTCAGAGCTGACACGATTACAATCCAAAATGGAAGGTAATTCTTGAAAGGTTCCAAACCGCCCCTAATACTAGAGAAGCGTATACCCTCCCGCATTGGTCACAGGTGTATACCTGTGCGGGGGTATATGTGTGCGGGTGTATACGCGTGCGGGTGTATACGTGTAGCTGAGCGTGACACGGACAGGGAATGGTTAACGTGTAACACGTCAGGTGGTGCTAAATAGTGGTGCTTTACACAAGTGCTTTATGGGTAATCCAATGCGATTTTGAAGTGCGGTAACCGGCCAGATGGTACGAAGGGATTCTCATTCCTTTTTTTTTACCTTTTTTTTTAGCAGTTATAATAATCCTTTTTTAATCTATTTAATTTAAATATTGGTTTTGCCCTTATTTAGGGAGGGTAGGGGGCAAAAATCTTTGGACTGGGGACTGGGACCTGCCAAGTAAATGGGACACTGGGCTCACTTTGGGGCGCAGAAATATAAAAATACTTTTAAACGACGGATCTTATACATCTTAACTTCCTGTTTCATCATCTCTATGATAATTCCTCCCCATTAAGTCATCACATCTCTAGTGTCACGTTAAAGGTTTACGTGGCCTCCGTTAACGATGAGGCGAAGGACGCTCCTTCAGGACCGAAAACTGTTAAGCAAGATCTGCCACCTTATGCCACAGATCTCAGCTCCCAAATGGAAAAAAGTTCCTTTCAAATGAATATCCGCAGCACAAGATATAGTTTTAATAAGCGAACGTCGTGGTGATAAAAGCTGTGAAATGTGTCTGATGGGGCAGACAAACCGATCGCGCTGGTATTATTTTCCCGACTGGGTCGTTATGACTGGTTTTGCAGCGTGCGGATGCCGCGCGTGCTGGGAGTGCGCTCTTGACCTGAGAGAAGTCTCAGACGCCGAGAACGAGCCGGTAAATTCACAAGCCCTAAACCACAGAAGCCACTTAGGAAGCCACGTGACTCGTCTTCTCTGTATCCGGCTTGGATGTGGCATTAAGAATACGGAACTTGTGAGCTATAAGTGAAAGTTGCAATTAAATGAAATCATTCTGACTTCTGAGACTTAATGTTCGGTGTAATGTACCGGGTGTGCGACCCCTCAACAAGCATACAGACATAAAGATATATTACACAGGGATGCGAAATTATTTTTTATGGCCTCTTAACTACTCCAAGACTCGACATTTTAATATATATATATATATATATTATTTTAATATATAATATATATATATATATATATATATATATTATATTTATATATAATAATTATATATATTTATATAATATTTATATATTAATAATTATGAATATGTATTTACATATATTGCAACATATTTTATATATTCTAAGACTATTTACCTTTTCAGTAAAAAAATAAATAATATATATATATATATATATATATATATATATATATTAATGAATAAAATTCATTATTGTCTTAGGGCAAAAAAAAAAAACCTAGTAGGAAAGGATTTTATGCAACAGTATTGATCATCTATTGATTTCCATTTGAGATTATTCCAGGTCCGCAATATTCATTTAAGGGACAAAAATGTTAGCCAAAGCTCCATAATTCAAAGGAAAATGAATACATTCCAAACAGTGTAAATGCATTTTATGAAAGGGGCGGTCTACTATTTTTTTATTACATGGCAATATATTCTTTTTTTAAAGATATAATACATTATCATGGCACGGATGCTCCGTTGCATAAACAAGTATAAAAAAATGTTCTTACTTTATCCATTGTTGAGATAAATTGGGGAAATCTCTGGAAGTCATCTTGTTTTAAAATTAGGAATCCAACGGAATGTGCTTATTTTATTTTCCTATATTCTCCTTCAATAATTGATCTTTAAACTCTGAAAACTAAGAAAGAAAACATTCACTTTGTACTTTCCGTATCTAATTTCCATGATGAATTATTCCCATCTGCTGCCGTTGGACAAACTTGGAATCATCCCGTAGGAAGGATAGGTAGCCTTGGGTTCTTTAGCTGCTGTGGACTGCAACCCTCGATATGCTCAGCAATTGCAAGGGTAGTGGATAAGTGGAACAGCCTCCCAGCAGAAGTAGTAGAGGCCAATACAGTAAGAGAATTTAAACATGCATGGGATAGGCATATGGCTCCTGAATCTACCAACGACTGATTAAGTCTTTACGATGGGGTAAAATGGGCAGACTAGATGGGCCAACTGGTTCTTATCTGCTGATGTATTCTGTGTTTCTATGAGCATGCTGGGAGTTGGAGTCCAGAGCAGCCAGAGTGCCAGGGACAACCTAGCTCTATCCAGCAGAGGAAAGGGTTAAGCCCACATACAACGTTAAACCACATCACATATTCACATGATAAGGTACCGTATTCTGCTATCTACAACGTTCATTCAGAACCTTAACGGCTACATAATTATGCGCTTTATGTTCTTAATCCCTACGTTCGCTTAAATCCATTTTCTCGGAGCACTGGAAACTCTAACCCTGCTTTCCTCATTTAGAGGAGTCTAGAGTATTAGCCCACGTTCTCAACCCACCAAAGAAGAAGAGAAAAAAAATAGGTAAAAAGATTACTTCCTACGAAAGGGTTTTTGAAACAAAAAAAGGTAAAATATTCTAAGAGTTTTATTATCTTTGGGGTCTCTTTCTAAGAACACTTCATCTTCGGTCGAAAAGAAGCTTCCTTAAAGCCGCTACAGTTGCATCAGGCAGGGTAATTAGATCTATTGTTATTATAATCTTTTATTTCTATAGCGCCAACAATGTCCGCGGCGCTTCTTACAGTCCAGGGTCTGGCAAAACTAGAACTGACGGACGATACATTAGATAAGGACGGACTGTTAACGGCTAACGAAAGCGTCCCTTTAAATAAGAATGAACACAAAATTAACTTTATACTAAAACATTTAATTCCTGGGATAGAGATATCAGTTATGGGACTATATTATTTTTTTTCTGGCAGACATGCTATATGCTGTCTATATAATAAATCCGGACTAAAAGGCTACTTGAGTGTCCCCTAGCGAGGTCCCCTATGGTTGAGTAGCGTGCGCGGTTGCATTGCTTAGCTGGTTCATTGGGATTTGGTCAAATTCAACCAGCAAGTTTACCCAAGATAGACCCAAGTTCACCTTGAAAACACGAGTTATCACAATAAAGATCTCATAGAATCAATTGCATGGTTTTAGGAACTTGGCCAAAACCAACATCCCTACTCATTAGGTCGCAGCCGGCCAGCTGCTTTCCAGCGAGTCTGTTATTCGGTATATTTAAATTGCCTTTGTTAAAATATTTTCACTGCCCCCTATCGTAACCGCTACGGAACTTCCCGGCGCTATATATATATAATTAAATGTTATATAATAATGGGGTACGCTGCTATTTGGATGTGAGATCTGGGAAGGCATGATGTCATAGGTCACTGTTTTGCTGTAAAACATCGAGCTCATTTCTGCCTCCTCTCTCAGCTAGGGATACGCAGTCAGGACGGAGCACTTCTGAGCAAAAAGTAACATTTTACCCATTTTTATATTTGTATTCATTCTATCATACGTTACAAGTCTATCCCGGTTTTTACGTAGAATGTTATTAAAATATTTTATGCTTCATTTTCAATCATAAACAAAACACAGTAAAGTTTGGATTTATAGCTATTTATTTTATTTATTGACAAAAATATTCCAATCAATGGGGGCAAATAAAGCTGTCAGGTTTGCGCAATTCATCTGCTTTGCACAATTTATTTTTATGTATATATATATAAAATTAACTATTAACATTTGGTATAATCTTGGATGCCCTGTCAAAAATAAATATTTATTATTTTTTTTAAATTATCGTGGGTTTTTATCACTTAAATATTTCTATGTTTACTGAATGCCTATAGCCAATGTTTGTTTTTTTTTTGTTTTTTTTTAATTATCATTGGTTTTTATGACTTATATATTTCTATATTTACTGAATGGCTATAGCCAATGTTTTTTATTTATTTATTTATTTATTTAAATTATCATTGGTTTTTATCACTTATATATTTCTATATTTACTGAATGGCTATAGCCAATGTTTTTATTTTCATTCATTTATTTTTTTAAATTATCATTGGTTTTTATGACTTATATATTTATATGTTTACTGAATGCCTATAACCAATGTTTTTTATTTATTTATTAATTTATTTAAATTATCATTGGTTTTTATCACTTACATATTTCTATATTTACTGAATGCCTATAGCCAATGTTTTTTATTTTTAAATAAATTTACGCCAGTTCTCAATTCCCTTCTTTAATCCTCCGGGTGCATTTTTTTTTTCCTTTAGTGAGGACGGATCAATGAATGGGTTAAGTCCGTCTGATGCAGTTGCGCATATCAATTTGCACAGTGATTTGAACCCTGTTTAGTAAACATGGAATGCAGGGCCTCCTGACTCGCCGTCCTTTGAAGACGGGGCGAGAGGGGTGTGTGGGTTCTGTTTTTAGTGTACACGCTGGCACTCTGTTAATCCTGTTTTATGTTGTTCACACCTGCTGCCTGCTGATGCTTTGCAGATTCTACTACCCCAGACCACTGTTCCGGAGCAGGGGCAGATAGCGCCCATCCCTGCCCCAGGCTGGGTGCTAACCAGACACAAACTGCTTGCCCGACGCAGCCCATTGCTTGCCTGTTTACACCATACACAAGACCTTTTACTCAGTAGCTTGACGGGGTATCTACAAGTTAAAACTTTAAATAGAAAAGACAAGAAAACATGTTCTCGTCATCACATTTCATGACATTTTCATGCAGTGAGATATATATTTTTTTTAACTTTGGCTAAGAGTGTTGGGATTTGCAGCATTTTACTGCTACCCGACCTTTATGAGACTTCTCAGACTCAAAGTGTGTAAGGGGTTATAAATTGTGGATTTGTTTTTCAGGAAAAAAAGTAAAATTTACAAATTCCAGAAAATGTATGAGTATTTTTTTTGTAGTATATCAATATTTTTCTATGGTTCGTTTCATTCATGCCCTTATCAGCATTCTTCCATCTATTTAAGGAATGAACTGGGAATGGGGGGGGGGTTACTTCTCTACCGCCCTCTAGTGGAGAACCCCATTATCCAGCCAACATCCTATTTTCCCGGACATCTTATTGACAAAAATACACTGAATGCTAGAAAATGACATTGTGTTGTTTGTGCTGTTGGACGGGGGGCACTGCTCCGTTGCACAGAAGTCCCTACAAATATTCTTCCTCTGCATGCAGAACATTAGCTTGGATTATTTTACGTTTACAAAGTCTTTTATTTAACCGTAAATATTAAGTCATATTAGTCGTTTCGAATTCTGCATCAATAATTACTTTTATTCTCCTCCTGAATAGTTAGCTTAATATCGCCAGTAAGTCTCCCTCCAAACTGGCCCTTGGAATTACCTTTGCTCCATATAATTAAGTTGTTATTCTTTTTTCTTTTTTGAAGAGCGGGATGCTATTTACTACATTTACCCCACCGGTGTCTGGATGAAAAGGCCATGGAAGTGCTTTTAAATACCCAATATATGGAGGCTGGGCAGGGGTTCAGCTGTGGAGGGTTGGAGCGCTGTAATCAAGCCTGTTAAATGGTTCTGGCAAGGCGTGGGTGTTTGTGAAGATAATGGCTCCATAAATCTTGTCATGTAGGTATTCACCCCTAACACCCTTTTTTATCAGAGGAGCCCTTTTTAAATATAAAGGATCGAGTGAATTTAGTTCCGCATCAGTACACCTTCTACCTACACACAGTAGGGTCTCAACGATCTTCAGTGTATTGAGTAGTCACTCCTGACCCATACAGATGGGATCAGCACCGGGGGGCGTTACTGCCAAATAAAGAGCGCCCTATAGGACATGGTTGGGTTCTTCCAAACTACAGATATTCTTTGATGACATTCACCTTCCAACTACCCCACCCATTGTGCTTCCATAATATGGTCCCATATGCGCTGGAACCCAAGCTTTGTATTGACGGACTACGTTTTCCTTCTAAAATTAAGTCAAAAATGGCAAACAGAAGGTGTGTGGGCAACGTCCAACTCGAAGGGCCAGCAAGTTATTAACTTCATGCCTTCCTGCTATCCATTAAATGGTGAGCTCCAGAGATTCTGATATTCTTATCCAATAAAGAATTCCATATATATATATATATATATATATATATATATATATATATATATATATATATATATATATATATACACTATACTATACGTATGGAAATGTTTTAAGGTGTATTCAGTAAACCTAATTAAAGATATTCAGCACCACGCAGTTCTTGCCCTGGTGGCACCAATAAAGGTTGATTAATCATTTCCAAAGCAGATGTAGGTAAAATATTAAGAGGCATAATGGGACAGGCTGGGGAGGAGGTCACAATGGCTACAAGATTACTGCAGGAATGAGTATTCGCAGCTCCCGTAAAACTCTTTCAATAACTGAAAACATCTCGCAATCATTACTTAAGTTCCCTGTTTAGAATCGAGTGTCCCCGCCTGAAGGTTTTTTTTTATTTATTTATTTTTTTACATGGGGGGTATCCATTTACTTATTAATGCCCGAGGGTGCTAAAAAGGGATTTGAAGTGGGGGGGGAAGCAATTTGTTGCAAAAACACAATTATTTGTATTCTTTTACATATATTAACACTATGTGCACTAAAGAGATGAACAACGCTCGCTCTTATTAGAACACCCTTGCCTTACGCCAGTAAAAACATTTAAAAACGGTGCAGTAAACTTGCTTCTGGTGCCGAAAAAGGTTGAAAAGCGAGTTTTAATTAGACTTTGGCGTGTATCTTAATAATCTCACTACTGTGGGTTAAAACGAGCTGAAATAATTAACCTGCTACGGTGTTGTGGTTTACCTCACGTTATATTCAATATGGCCGTCGCGATCCGAGCAATAAACGGGTGGATGGGTTGCTTGATTAGTATATCTGCAGAAATTTTGCAGATTGATGTGATAGATAGAACATGCTTGACTGTATAGATAGAGATGTACTATAGACATGGCGGTACGGTGCTAAAAAAAACATTCAAAGCAGATCCACTATCCCACCAAGATGCTCGGATGTGCCCATAACATCAAGTACAGGGATTTTTGGCTACGAAAAGTATAGAAACATGTTTTAAACACAGAAACATAGAATTTAACATCCACCATTCAGTACATCTACTCTTCCCATTTGCCCGGCTCCAAACCCCTCTACATCAGCTGGTGGCTTCATCAATGACCATTGTGACCCTTCTCCAACCAGACCGTTCTTAGACTTGACATATTGGCAGCGATACACTTTTCTAGTTTCCCTAACATAAGCCAGCAAACGTAGAGTTTAGGATCACTAATGAGAACAGTTTAATTAAAGTAAACGTTTAAAGTCCTCTCCGTCTTGAGGATCAGTTTGGTTGAACACTCTATGTCTTGTTTGTCATCTTTATGAAAAGACTTTTAAGGAAAAGCGAGACAAAAATACAAAAAAAGGAAAAAGCCATACAGGTTCACAGAAATTTAGATTAGGATTTCAACCATAGAAATTTTTTTTTCTGAATAATATCGAGTATTTCGAAGTTCCTGGACCTGGTTCCCAGGATCTGTTGTCTACAAACATCTACAAGGTAGGAGAGGTGGCCCTAATGACTTCGCATTTATAAGCCGTAGTTGTTAAATAAAACAAACTTGTTAAGTGTATTTAAGAACAGTTTAGAAAGTTCGCTTTTCACTTGGGTTGAGGACGCCGTACGCTGCGTTAACCTCCCCAGTAATGGTTTATGTTATTAATTAAACGCTTTGTGGTTTCAAATTGTTACAGAGAAAAACCCCCATATCCTTAAGAGACCTGGACTTCCAGACAAAGAGTTTTGAAGACAGGCACTTGGTCAATTTATCATGTTTGAACGTTTGGTGTTTTTTGCGAATCCCCGATCGGCAGAGAGGGTCGGAAAAGAGTCATAGTGTCTTATCGAATTGTATTGATCGCGCGGTGGCAGTGATGCAATCAACAGTAATCAATACTAATCCAAAATCAATCAGAACACTTTTTGTGCCATCATTTATCAAATCACAATGAAAACAGCCACTTTCAGGCATAAAATGAAGAAAAATGAGAGGGGAAAAAAATAAAAAAACCAAAAAGGCCACTGGGGAAAACTAGCTTTAAAGCGCAACTCATGCTTAATATTTTTAAAGCCGTAATACCACGTAGGTGATGCTGTCATTCACAGGGCAGGTAGCACAATAAAAGCATAATCCTTACAAGTTAGGTTTAAGGTTGTAAGTCTTTAAAACCCATTCTGAAAACATTTTTGCTTAGTTAACCATCGTAACGACTCAAGTGCATATCTGAAATATACAGATTACATAAAAAAAAAATAAAAAAAAAAATAATAAGAATAAATAAAAGAGGGCATAATTATTCCCTCTTAAAGGGGTAGCTTTTCTTGTGTAACTAATATCTTTAGATAGACCAGGATTGCACAGCAGTGAACCTCCGCTGGTGTCTTGTCCCCAATAATGCTCATCCATCCAAATGGAATCATAGGAATTATAGTCTAAGTTGGGGGGGGGGCTCTGTAGGACAGGCCGAATAAGTATAACCCTTTGTTTCTAAAAGGTTTGAACATTTTTCTGTATAACTGATCAAAATCACACTTCTATAAAAAAAAAAATGTCGCTATAGGGGGAATTCTTCCATACGTTCCAGTGATATATCTCTCTTGTGCATCATGGCGCCCAAGCAATGCATCGTCTGAGACGCTTACTTTTGCTAATGTAACAGTGTTGGCATTTTAGCGCGTTTCTGATAAGACGATGCCAGCGAACGTGATTATTCTTTTCTTATTCAAAGTATATCAGCGTTTGGAAAGCTCTTTCAATCTTATCAGGTGCAGTTACTGAAAACAGTTTGTACGAGTCTCCTCTCCCTGCGCTAGGCTATCAGATAAACCAGGCTAACTAACTGTATTTGCACACAATCGGACGTAATATAAAATCAGCAATCGCTCTGATAATAGCTGGCAGTCTCGTGGCAAAACTCCTTAGACGCAAGGTTGGACAAACCAAGAGCACTCAGCTCGGCAACACTATCTCGACTTCAAACATTTGTGAGTGCCAGGAGCAACACGACGCGTCGCCGTACTTTGCTTATCCCCGGCTCTGAAAGAGTTAAATCGCCCGCAATGCACATTTTATGCAATTTTTGGGGAATTTTAAAATGTAATAAATACTGTTTAAGCCTCAATTTTGGCTTCAGTTAAATAAAAATGAGAATAAACAGTGGCAAACATGAAGGGGTTAAAGCGATATCTATAGGGTATTGATTAGCCCAAAATCGGTATGATAGATAGATATTATGTCGTTTTTTGGGGTATTTATCATTATTTATGACAATAAAAATATAAATGGCATTCAATAACACGACAAAATTGCATGCAGACGCACAACATTTCGAATAAGGGGAAACAAATAAATTGACCTTTTTCAGCAAAACACCTTTATGCCCAGTGATTTCAGCAGCAAAAACGCTGTTTGTTTTGTTTCTTTTTTCTAGAGCTGAAGGTTTTGAAGAAGCCGCACGAAGATCCCTTGTTATTGCCGGCAAGATTGCAGAAAGTGACATGTTTTCACATTTTATTCACAGTTATGCTCCCCAGAACAAAATTGCTAAATAACACTGATCTGCTTCGCGTTCCACATATAGCACCGCTGTGACTTGTTAGCTGACATTATCGGAAACGTGCCCGATTCAAAGAATTACTGCAAGGATAAAACCTTTTGTTTAAATCTAGCTTTTGGATGAACGCTGATGATAACTTCTGCCTGGATTTTTAAAAAATTCCAGAATCCTTCTAGATTTTAAATGGCCAACCTATGTATCAATTAATGTACGGATTTGTTAAAAACTACCTTTGCAAAATATATATATATAAAAAAAACCCAAAATATAATTCCTGCGTCTATTCTTAACCCTATAGCTCAGAGCAGATCTAGATTTTTAGAACTGTTTCCAGTAATTCCGAAAGAGTATTTTTCTACCCCATCTCTAGAAAACACCTCTCAGCGTAAGGAACTCTCCCTTTGTATGAAAACCAATAGTAACTGCTGCCTGTATTTATTAATCTTGCATAAAAGTTTTCAGATTATTTCAAAATAAAATAATTTCCGGGCAACCTGAAAAAACCAGAAAACGCAAAGACAAAAGTTCTAGATTTTTGTAAAAAAAATTCTCCAGATATTCACAGATTTTACCAGGTTCCTCTACAGCTTTTATCCCTACTATAAAAGTCACCACAGAAGGTGCTAGAATCAGAGGACAATACGCCCCACTGGTTATTTTTGTAAGGGGTTAAAGGTCTGGAGGGCAGGCAGGTGTCTGTCGCATTTATCTGGTGTGACACCTACCCCGAAGACTTTTCAAAGAGCCCATTTGGACATCCATGGGGCGCTAAGCTAAATTTACAATAATTCTAGGCCATAAGATTTTTTTTATATTTCTTATCCTGAAGACAGTATTTATATTTTTTATATTTTTATATATATATATATATTTTTTTTTAATTGCTAGTAACCCGTCAGTTCATTCTCTAATGAGTTGGGCGTTTGCAATATCGAGTATGTTATCCATGTTCACTCCGACTTTATTTCTGTGAATTGACATATTTAAAGCCAGAAAGAAAATCTAAAACTAAACGTAAAACCTCAAAAAGTCGTAATGCACAAAGCGACAACTAATTGACAAACCCTAGATAAAAGGAGCAAATTTAATGCACAGCTCGAAAAATTCAGTCTATTCCATATATTCATATATTGGACAAGATTATTTCTCTAGACTGGATCACAGATCTCTAGTATTATGTCTTTATAGCCTTTTAAAACATAATATTTTTTCTATATTGTTATTTTTTAAATGTTATATGTATGGTCGAGTTCCGGAACTTAATGTTTCGCTACGATAACCGTTTAAAATAAATATGATTCGGGGGAGGAGAATAAATTATGAAAATTCCGACCGTCGTTTTCATTTAAAAATATCAGTTAAGGTACGACGCGATCCCTTCCTTACACGCAATGTTATTAATGGATCTCATCTCCATGGAGAGAATAAAGCAGGAATCTCAGGTAAAAGCACCAGCTCGGTGAATGAGAATTGGCAGTCACGTGCCCCGAGCCTGACCCCGGGACAAATGTTTTCAATGTGAGACTAATGAATTGGTTTTACAGTAAATGTTATGCATTGCAAGCGATCCCCGGCAAAGAAAGGGTTATTGAATTTTAAGCCTGAAATGCATGGTTGCTCTGCCCTGACCTTCTGGCAGCAAAGTTAATGTAGTGAATTTTTCTAATTTATTTTACAATGCAATATATTTTATGCAATTTCTAAATATATATATGTATGTGTGTGTGTGTATGGATGAATGTGTGTGTATGCATGAATGTGTATGTATGTATGTATGTATGTGTGTATGTGTGTGTATGTATGGATATGTATATATATATATATATATTAATCTTTATAACATGTGCAGGGGATAAGGAGGGTATATATTTTGTTGTTAGAAGGGAGGCACCTTTGTTGACTCAAGAACTGTGTTTCCAGTTATAGCCCTTCAGCTGTTATCCAAATACAACTCCCAGTACTCTTATCATATATGGTGATGTAGCCCTCTCCAGACTGCTAGTCACGTCACTGTCAGCTAAATGCTCAAAGATAATGGAAGATGTCACCCAAGACCAGCTGTGGGGCCCAAAAAACATATGTCTAGACCTGAGTGGCTCTTTGTATCAATATTTGTGGCCCTGCGACACGTTGCGCATGTGTCCCCCTACATTAATGAAGCATTGTGATTGTCTCTTTGATGTGACCTGGGTACCCCTGTGCTTCATGCTTTTCTGATAGCCGTATTGTAATGGACTGTTGGGAGGTCTCCGTTCCATTACCGGGAATTCCCACTTTGCCCCTGTGATTGTTGTTAAGACTTATGGTGCACTGAGCCATATCCCCCAACATTTAACCTGCTCCCCCGTTTGCGAAAGCTAACCGGAGAAATGTGAAAGGATTCAGAATCTCTTATGAGAAACCAACAGCTCTTTGATGGAAAAATATTATTTTAAAAATGGATTATTATTTGCAATGCGCAATTATGTCTTAAATTAATTCCAGTTACAAAAAATAAAAGAAAAAAAAAGAAAAACACAATAAAGCGTCTATGGCCTTAATTTTAAGAAAACATAATAGTAAAACTTAAGCTATTTTTTGGAATTGTTTCTGGATATTAAAAAATGTTGCAGGTTATTTTCGCGACGTGATGTCCACCTCCCTAGCAGTAAAAGCGTTAAAAGTCCAAAACCCACGGGCGCATCTGAACCCAATAATTTTCATTGCGTTGTTTATTTTCATAAAATTAAGTAAACTTTAGAAGGATAAATGGAAAAGCTCACAGAAAACAGCAATCACGTTTGTCGCAATGGTGTGTGTGTGTGTGTGTGATTGCGTCTCTGGATTCAATAAATTTCACAATCATGGCGGGCAGCCGCGCACTGCAGCACTGGCGTCTATTCGCCGATATAAACAAATGCGTTGCGCAAGGGAGTAATATCATTGCCGAAAGAACTTACATAAATTATCTCCCAAAAGGGCTGGGGGGTGGGGGGAGGAGAATCCTCATAAGCTTGGAAATTTTTATTTAAAAAATTAGACTCATTTTTTTATTTCAATATTTCGGTTTTCTTGTAGCAAACGGAGCCAGATCCATTTCCTGAGGATAATAATCACATTCGCAATATCCAATTAGCAACTTATTATATTCGCAAATTTTAAATTCTTAATTTTAATTTCTTAATGAAAACTTCTTTGGATGATTCGACCATTCCCCCCCACCCCTTTTACACCAAATGGATTGATGTGGGTTGTTGCCTATTGGACAGCTGCTCGATACCGAGTTGGGGATTCTAAAACTTTTTCAATTGACAATTTGAAGAGAAGAAAAAAAAAAAAAGAAAAGCGCTGGGCTAGTTTACATTTTCACACTTCATTACATGGGGGAGCCTAAGTGTTTCTAACAGATGGACAAGCCTTCCTTGAAGAACTGACAAGGGAAAAAATATGACTGGCCTATTTAGTGTGAAAACTATCTTCTGGACTGTATTAAACTGGCACGTTCTATTTTATAATAAGGAAAGCCAATAGCGGGTCGTTCGAGAAGATGCAGAATACAATTCTTGAAGAAGACCCTCCTGAAATGCTTGCCATATTGAACAAATCTCAAAAAAATATGTACAAAGACGTGCCTAAGACAAAGAAATGTACAACTTCTACTGGCATATTTTTATGATTTTTTTTACTACTACATGATAAATTTGGCTTAAAAATCAGCCTGTCTCGGTTTGGAGCCCACATCTACAAAACGAAAGACGTTGAATACTGGATAGTGTCCTAATTTTTAATAACAAAGAATTGGGGCGTTAGATAAGTGAACAAAGCGCATTAAAAAATGCAACATTGTTTTTAAAAAAAAATACAATTGTGATGCCGCAAACCTACAGCTGTTGGATGGAGTAAGAACTGTGAACGATTTAATTATGGGTCTTCTAACTCTGGGCTAGATTTGGCTCTGCTAAAATAATGATGTTCATATCCTGAATACTAAGGCAGCAGATAAGGTTTCCATCATCAATTATTCCACCTCCTGTTTTCAATGGTGTACCAAGTTCTATATAACCTCTTCCCGGACCTATCAATATATGAAGGGTCAAGAGAAAACAAAAAAAAGAAAAGCTCCAAAGTCTTCTTAACCCAATGGGGAAAGAAGGAAAGCAACATGCGGAGAAGTTGGCGCTTATGAAAAGTTACCATTTTTAAGCAAACTGCTTAAAAATCAGCATTGATATCGCCCCTTAAATGAAACGGATTAAGAATTAGGAGAACATTTCTGTGGTTTTTAGTAAAGTTTAAGGGTCAGGATCCATTGCAAACATGTGTGGGGGGGTAGCATGTATCAGAGGGGTGGGAAAGTCAACATTGCTCTTTCCTCCGGCAATCGAGAGGTTAAATCAAATTAGTGAACTCTTAGAATTGTCTTAAAATGTGTCCAGACACACAGAGATCCAAGGGTGTGATGGCATACTAGCACCTATATAAGTATGGTATATTTGACATATTTTTCTATAATTATTTTATTTTCAGGAATTTTTTCACATAAACGAATTCTATTCCATGCAGCCTTCAACAAAATTGTGACCTCATAAAGCAGAAGAAAGACATACAACATAATTATCATTAAAGAACAGATAACATTTTCTGTGTCCCCATACATTGGACGTGAGCATATATATATATACATCGAAGACCCTCGTCTGATATCTTCTTTAGTTCTTTATATAGACGTTCTGATATTTGGCGATTATATCTAAAGGGCACATCGTGCCTAAAAATGACTTTGTTCCTCCTGTGACATTGTGGATTTCAGTACAATCCACTAATAGAAATAATGGCGTCTTTTTCTTAAAAAAAAAATAAAAAAAATTCTATATTATGGGCAGCCTGCTTTATGTAGCATAATATGAGATTTCGTCCTTTCTACCAGCTAAACGGGCAGCAAGCGCAGGGGTAGCGAGGCTTGTTGTGTGCGTTTTTAAGCCTCGCTTTGTACATATCACTCATAGACGCTGGTTAAATATTTAACCGTCACAATTTACAAAAAAAAAAAAACTGAAGTTAACCCTGGGGGGGGTCATTTGCCCTTTAAATGACGATGGGGGGGGGAGAAAAACATATAATTTACTTGAATTTAATTCAAAATACGACCGGCCTCCAATAGGTTAAAGAAATAAGGTGCAAAATTTTGCTGGTAAGAAACCCATCTATTCGGAAATCGTATTTTTTTTTTTGAAAAAAACACAAAAACATGTAAACGAGCATATTGCTATAGTGAAGCGACATGGGGGGGCAAAGTGGTATTTTGCTGAAGAATTAAATTGGGTGTTAATAATTATACGAGGGTATGAAGTATAAACACAGCAAAACATGTTAAATCTACATCACACATACAAATAAATAAATAAAAAAAACAAGAAAAATTAGACCGTCCTACCATGAAGGTAAGTTTTTATTTTCATAAAAAGAGTTCGTCCTCACATTTACACCATGTCTGTGTGTATAAACCATTTCCCTAAGATAAAGATAAAAGAATCTATCAGTTGTCTGGGGGAAATGCCTTAAAATAATAAAAAAAATTATATATATATAGAGAGAGAGAGAGGAAAAAATAAATAAAATAAAAATAAAACATTCATTATTCTGTAATTTGACACAGTCTATATAATACATATATGTATATATTATATAATAGTTTTGCGTATATGCAAATATACATCTAAACGTGTTAGGAGGTAAAATGTAATTTATACAAATGCAGACATATGTCTAGTTACATGCCTTGTTCTGATGTGCGCATGATCTAAACCATAATATGTGTCTCTTATTTAAGTATAAACATATACATTATAGAGACAAAGAATTAATTCCGCTATCCTATGTTCCAAAGAAAATCCGACTTATTTAAACTGTTATTTTATTAATGGAACATGATAACTTTTCACTATTCCGGTGATATCATCAATGCTAATAATGACCTATTAATATATATATATATATATATATATATATATATATATATGTATATATATAGTCACATAATTAAGGCTTTAAGATTTCTACTCACTCACACATACACAGACATGCTACAGACAAAACATTGGGGTAAAAATATATTAACGAGGGAAAATGTGTATATATATATATACACACACATGTAGATCTACATAGACATGCATACAGATACACACACTAACACAGCTACAGACGCGCGTGCACACACACACAGTATGTATATACAGAGAGACACTGAGAGATGCAGAGGGGAATCACATACATATAGTACACGTCTAGAAGAAGACGTCAGGCTACGGGGAGTATGGGTGTCATTCCTGCGCTATCAAACACACACAGAAAGTATGATTAGAGGCAGAGGGGCTAAATATGTCACTGTCAGAGCATGTCCACAACTGCAATTCATTTCTCTCTCCTGTGCTTTAGGACAATGACAATTTAATACAAGGCCAAGGGACGCAAGGTGGAGGGGAGGCTGCCCATACAATCCGGGCAAAATCAAAGCAAGTCCTCCAGAGAACCAGGGCTATGCTCACATGCAGCTGCCTAAATCATATATATATATATATATATATATATCGCTCCTTCTCCGCCAGACAAGGCTGTCATAGCAAAGATAGCAGTGTGAGAGCGTCCCAGAGATAGGCAGTCGACTTTAAAATAACTCTTTCAAAACAATGGCCTTTAACTCCTTCTCATTCACTCGCTCTGCGCATGATTAACCTGTAAGCCCTAAAGGTTTTCACTATAGCTAGACACAGTCTCAGCGTTTTAAACACACTTAACCTGAAAGGACTAAAACGTTCAAAAGAATAGCCCACCAAATACAAACTTAATACTTTTCCTAAAATATCCTATTAAAAAAGACCCCGTTTTGATATAAAGGAAGCTGAATATAGAAGGGGGTTAAAACAATAGCAAATAATCATAATTATTATTATTAATAATAATAACAATCACTATAAGAAGTATTTAGGTTTAATATGAAAGTTGTGATATCTGATTTATGGAAAAAAAAATATACAAATAAATGATTTGCTTTGGTGAGCCAAATAAGGTATGACAGCAGGTTCTAAAAACCCTGTTGGTACTCAAAGGGTTAAATGAATGCATTAAGGGCAGATTTCTGGGTGGGCTTTTTTTTTAAATGTCATTTTTTGGGGGTTGTTAACGTTTAGTTTTGCACAATAAAAAAAAAAAGAAATACAAATCTATTCGCTAAGTATTTACGGTGATCCCACGCCTGGCTATTTAATCAATTTTATGGAAAATAATATGAAAGCAGGGAGGAGGTTGGGATGATCTGCTTTAACTTCAAGAAAATGCACATAATGCACCTTGAAATTTTCGTTGAAAGGCAGAAAGAGCGGGCATTCTGGGAAATTAATGGATATTCACCAGGGCTTTGCTAATAACATGGGTTAATTACTGTTGCAACGCACCAGGCTCAGTAAATAAAAGAGCAGATCCATAAACACATTAAAATGAGCATTTTGCTCTATAAAATGCGCCAGCTCCCCCGGAACTGACTGAGCCATCAGATTGAAATGTTAATGCCGGGGAAAAGGTTGATATTTCCACCATTTATTTCCAAACACTCGCAGAATGGGGGCTTCACAAAACCCACGCCAACTTCCCGGAACACTGACATCCTATTCTCATTGGGTTCCTCCACAATGGACTTGATTAAAGGCACCGAAGTTAATAAAAATGTAACAAATGAAGTCAAATTAAAGGTTTTGGAGCGCAATTACCAAGGCCCTTCTCTGGACCCATCTAAGTCGCCAATTAACGACTCTTTCTAACTTTGGCTTAATTACGGTAGATTGTAAGCTCACAGGGCCCTCTTCTCGTTCTTTTTAACATGTATTGTCAGTTTAAATGTGTCTTTGTTAAATGTTTTCACTGACCCCTATTGTAAGAGCGCCACTGAACCTGCCGGCGCTATATCGATAAATGTAACGTAATGAAACTTCTTACCGTTCTGAAAGCTGCACGTTCTGGGGGGAATCGCTGATGGTTTATCGACATAACTCTCTGGGGATAAAACTTTAGGGTACAAGAGAGGTATGTGGAATGGAATGAGAGTGGAAAAATACACAATGCTGAGATCCCAGTTGGAAACCTGATCATTTAAAAGCAATCACTTAAGACGTGTATTCATTCATTGTCTCTCTAATGTCATCTTATCTTGAACTCTTGACAAGCAGTAGCTGTGCCTTATCTGCACTACACTTGCTAGATTTAAGCTCTCTTTCTGCCTTTCACTGTTATTTTTCTTTCATTATGTACTTATTTTTTATATTTTTTATATTTTTTTTTTTTTTACAATTTTTTTAATTTTTTATTCCAATTTTAAAAGTGAAATAGAATCATAAATGAAACCCCAGTGCCTATAACTTTATTCTGTCCTTTATTTTATTTTTATTTTTTTACTTAATTTTTTTTAATCAATTTTCCAAGGTTTTAAAAGTCGTCTAAAAAAAATCTGAAATAAAGACTCCGCGCTTCTAACTTTATTCTGCCATTTTTTTCAAATTTTTTTTTTCACATTCCATATTTTTTTTAAACTAATTAATTCCCCCAAAACAGCTAGCTCGCTTCCCCTGTTTTATTTGCCTTTTCCGCTTGCCAACAGCTGTGACGCTGACAACTGTTAAAACAGTCAGTAAAATTAAGTCGGCTCTTATAATCCTTTAGTCAATGTAACATTTTAATCAGAAGTAGAAGGAGTTTTCATGCGAAGACCCCGCTGTTTCATTTTCCAAAAGATTAGATTGACACATATGTTAGAACGGACAGATACACTTTGCATCTGTTTCTTTTCTTAACAATTATTTAAAGGGCCGGTCGCATGCGTTCAGCTGGGCTTAAGTTCCTGCATTCTTTGACACTATTCTTCAAAACCTTATCACACCCATTCATCTTCATTTGGCGTCTGCTTGCAGTAAGCTGTCGTGTTTTTATTTCTTTACTTTCTTTAATAAGCTTTTCTTTCCATATTACTCAATGTTCCCATTCGATATTTATGCTGCGTCACTTTAAACAAATAAATAAAAAGTCTTTTTTTTTCGGCTTGGGATCTGGATTTGAGATACTGTTAAGATGCCACTGGCTTCTTATCTCAGCAACAATCCACTATCCTGGATAGATTCTGTGGTTTATTAATTGACACAGATAGAGAGATTACTCGCCTATCATTTAATAATGCTGTTTGTCCACCAAACCGCATTGTCTAGCAGGCAGGCACGTTGTGGATCTGCTCTTATTTTCTGGCGGTAACACAGTTCTAAAGAGCGCTTCCACGTCTGACATCTATTTCATGCATCTTGTTTAAGAGGCTTACTAAACTAATCGTTCAAATTAGCCATAAGAAGGTAAATTTAAGAAAGCTCCTTTGGCTATGACAAATCTTGGACCATGTCTAAAGGTCCCTTCCTATGCCTTAACACCAGCTTCAAAACTTAGTCCTAAGCTATAAAACCACATCGTGTAAAAATATAAAGCGCATCTTTACATTTAGTCTAAGAATGTAGGATCACCGACCTCTTAACCACACGATATACTGTCTTGTACCGATGTAACCTGAAGTATTGAAGAGCAGCAGTAGCTATAGAGTCGCTTTTATTATCTTTAACGTTCTAAGTCGTCTAGGTTCTACCATTTAGAATTTTAAGTTTCTGCCTAAAGTTTATAATTACTTGCCATTCCGATGTACAATTTGCTACGAGCATGCACTAAGGTCACATTTTGACAGTCTTGATCTATACATTCGCACTGACACATCCACATAGGGTCCTGTTTCCACTATATACAACGGGGTGGCAAGAAAACCCCCTAGGAATGGGTCTTTTTACCCCGCTCAATCTCACACGGCCAGTGTACGGCGATTATAACAAACTCCACACGAGAGAGAGATGCAGAAAACGACAGCACCCTATAGCCCTGACCGTTACAAAGTTAATTTAGATGCTTATCTGCCTTGCCTTCTCATATTGCACAATATGGGTAAAAAAACAAACA
Source organism: Spea bombifrons (assembly GCF_027358695.1). NCBI lineage: Eukaryota > Metazoa > Chordata > Amphibia > Anura > Pelobatidae > Spea > Spea bombifrons. Next base: position 8,518,894 of record NC_071089.1, on the reverse strand, counting down.
AAACAAAAAACATAACATGAAATAAAACAAGTCCTAGCAAAACTAACAATTTCAATTTTTTCTAATCTAAAACAAATAAAACAACATTTTTTTTCCGCGAACGATAGGGTTTTTTTTAGGGGTATTACACTGATTTTGTTTTGATTTAAGTTTCAAATTTCACAAATAAGGAGAACGCTCGACAGCGCGCTCCTTCACTCGCTCTCTATTTTCAACAAATGATCCTTAACTGCCCTGAGTTATACATTGACCGGCGCATGCATTATAGCTAGTTAATGGTTAGCCTCCTAGACCTGCACTTGAGGCTGAAATACAGAAGTCTCCTTCCCGAGCGGCGCGTTCTAATCATGCCTTCCGATTTAGTGTCATTATCCACAGCCCTGAACATGTCACTTACTCTCGACGTGTGACAGCCCTACAAATACACCGAGCGCTACCGTATTCAGCTCTGTCTAGATCTCCCGGAGGCTGAACTCTATCCAGGGTCTTTGCTGGGGAGGAAGGGTCGGGGGGGGGGGGAGAGAAAAAAGAGATGTTCCCTACGCTGGCAAAAGGCTATAGGTTTTTTTAACACTTGGCTAAGCTTTTGTGCCAAGAGCCTATTCTTAGTGCTCGAGAAATAAGAAGTGGTTACGGACAGCTGTTCTGCCGATTGTCACAGGACACACGCTGGAAGGTAACAGAACAATTAGACGGCAGCCTCCGCAACACAATACACGAGACAAACAGCCACACGCACTCACTCATGCACAGAGATCCTCGCAGATGTACCTGCGTCCCTGAATAAATATTTAGCAACGTGCAGGAAAAAGGACGGAGGAGAAACAAAAAAAAAAAAGAAAGAGAGAGAGAGAGAGGTACCTACTCTTCTTCGTAGTGCAGGGAAAAAGATTCAGGGAGGCAAAGTTCTACCGAATCCATGTGCGCCCGGAAACCATAATTTGTGCAACGCAGCTATAAATCAAAGTTTCCCTTGTCAGAGAGCCGTGCAATTAACAGAAATGTTCTCCCGGTGACAACCCTATAGGAACAGCCAGTTGGGACCAAAAGCTCTCACACGCTCCTAATCAAGGACTTAAAGCCCAGACCGGAGCCCATTAATATTAAGTAGGTCTTTACATATGCAGTCCCTCTGGTCCACTCGGCTTGAGGATTGGTGGGGGCGATAGCCAATGAGAAGGACGGGAGGGCAGGGGCTGCACACGTTGTGACAGCCGGGCAGGTAGCGAGGGAGGGGATTTGGAGCACACTGAAAGCGGAGGGAGGCAGAGAGGGAGCGAGAAATGTTTCCTCGGGGCGACCGTTCAGAGGGGGAATCAAAAAGCACCGCTCTGTTTGGGCATTAAACGTTTGTTATAACATTAAATACAATCCACCAGAGCCAAATGAACGGGAGATCTGCACTTAACCAAAAAAAAAAAAAGCAGCGGAGAAAATGTTTAAATTTTTTTTTTTTTTTACCAATTTCTTTTTTTTTTTCTGATTTTTTTTTTAAGCCAAATTTACCCACTTTTTCCACTCTTTTATTTTTTCTTTGGGATGTCGTTTTGTAAAACCCCCATTTTTTAAATGAATTTGTCATCAAATGGATGAGTTCCTTTGTTTGCAGATGTAATATTTTGCTGCGGGGGGGGCACCAAATTTTTTTTTTAATGTTGTGCAAAAAGCTAGGGGATGGCTTTAACCCTTCGTAAGCCATGGCAGGCGACGGCGGCTAGACGGCAACAATAATTAGCTAGCGCTAATTGATTATCCATCTGAGCTGGATTTTGTGCTCAGAAAAGACACCTGCAACCCAGGTACGGAATCCGGGAAAAAGCCTGAAGGGGTTAATTTTTCCGAAACAGCAAGTTTTGGGGGTTTTTTGTTTTTTTTTTGTTACATTTGCTTAAATAAATACACGCTTTCACACACTTGTCAAGAGGGTTGTAGCGAACAGTCGGCTTTAAACGAACATGAAACTTAGAGCGCATGGATGCAGATTATGCGAAAAATACCGAAACAATCCGAAGGAGTCACATCGGTCGGCGTCTTACATTTTGTGACAGAGAGCAGATTACAGCACACCACACTCACACTGTCACCCTTTATAACAACATACAGCGGGATGCGAATTAACACGTCTGTCCGACAAAATCAGCTCTCGCTTCTTCTGCGACTCTGCGTTGGGTCCCCCCCATACCAAGAATTTTCTTATTATTTTTTTTTAAAGAAAATAACAAAAAAAAAACGCAAAATCCAAAACGCTTCCAAATCATCGCATTTAAGACGCTCCTGAAAACGGCTACAATTTATTTGGTAGCAAACATTTCCTGCAATCTTTATCTCCAGTTTATATACATTGTGTCGTTTCTCCGGGGAAAACAGCACTAGAGTGTGCGTGCGTGAACAGCCTAAAGTGCGCGCGGATCCTGGGACGGGGAATATTCCTGCATAATAAACCCCAACAAAAAAAAAAAAAATGAATTTTTGCAACAAAAAAAATTGAATAGATTTGCTGGAATGGATCTCAGAGACTATTTATTTATTTATTTTATTATATATATTATTTATTTTTGCGTGCCGCACTTTTTGTTAGTTACACCTGTCCAATCTCCCTGATCTTCACACAAAAACGCAGAGAGGGAAAACACACACCCTTCGTTTGCAAACGCAAGAAAGGGAGAAAAGAAAACGTCAACGTTAGGAACTTTCAAAGTCGAAAAGATAAGGATTACGTTTGGGGGCAAAACAACAGGGCCTGCTTGTTTTTTTTTTTTTACTCCCTCCCCCCACCGCCGCCACCATCATTTTACAATTTTAAAGTGTGAAAAATAGGGACTCGATACCGTATAGTGTGTAAAAGCCGCTTATAAAACCTTAATTACCGGTAGCGTTATGCTGCCTATATTGTTAAATGTGAACCCTGCAATTAAGATGTAAATTTGGCTGCGAGCGTCGAATAAAAAAGTGCTTTGGGACTAGAACTAAAATGCAAGCATTCTGGAGACAACTATACAACAAAAAAGATTAGTCTGAAACCTTAACGGGGGAGACATTTAATCATTTTACGGCACCGAAATGCCTTTTTTGAGCACATTTTGATTGAAACTGGAATTTAAAATACCATAAAAGCATAAAGCACGCATTCCCCGTCAGCATTCGAACGTGGCGTCCGCTATCTTCCCGCGTGATAATCTTTATCTCCGCGGCACTGATGCCGCTAATTATTTTCTCCCGTGTATGATCCGATAACATTGTAACCTGCGACTTGTCTACCATCCGTATATTTGTTTTAAAATTAACCAAAAAAAAAACCAAAACACAGGCACCGAATGTCGGCCGTTGCGCAATAATTCACGCTCCCCTGTTTTTAACCCTCGAAGCGCCAGGCGGGGCTGCTTTTGTGCCATAGCGCTCGAAGGGTTAAAACGGAAACCTTTTTAGTTACATACAGCTTCGTAGGATGGGTGGGGAGGGTGGGGTAGAAACGATGTGACGAAATCTGGCAACTTTGTAGGATTATTGTTGCTAATTTTCTTTAGTCCGCGGGATAATAATATCTCGCCATCTCCCCGAAGCAGGTCCCTTTTCATGTTTTCGCATTTGCCTGCCTCCTCCCCTGCTGTCACCCTATTAACCATCACAACCTTCCCTCCAACCATCTTTCATCAAGCCAAACGGCTGTCTTCACTACCCAGTGCTTTCCTACACGGACACAGAGACAAAGCAATTGACTCTCCCCCCTCCCCACCACCCTTCCAGGGAAACTGGAACTGTCTTTTGAGTTAAAGCAGCCAATGGGGTACATACTGGGGGGTCTCAAACCCACACAATTCTAGAAAGCCTCCAGAAAAAGACCCCGCTTTAACGCCCCGCGCACAAATACATTGAAACAATTCCATGTAATCTAGCGTTCTAGCGGCAGAAAGCAGAGCAGGTATTAGACCCGCTAGATGTACGTTGAGAATTAGGCTGTGTATCCTCTAAATGAATATTACATTATTAGTATTTATTGTTTTATATAGCGCCATCATATTCCGCGGCGCTGTACAATTACATACGCTAGTACTGCTGATAATGCTAGGAAATTGGATAAAAGTTCATGTAAATCTCACTTAAAGCTAAAAAGAATAAGTATCCTTTTTAAAAAAACACAATACATTTTTAGAGGTTTAAGAACAATCGGTTTTCTTAGTCTTACCTTTACGGAGGTCTATATACAGATACGTGTGAGCATGTTTAAACACACATACACATATGTGGACGTACATAACCAGAAGGTTTGTTTATCTGTATACAGAAGGAGCCGGGAGATCGCTGGATACGAAAGCCTTTAAATGCCACAGATGATGATGATGATGGAGTTTACCGTACGCAGGACTGGAGCAAAGTTCTAGAACAGGTCGAAATCCGTGCCGTGCGAGACTCGAAATGCTCTATACATAGAATGTAATAGTATATATACGAAATACCCTTAGATTCTGATTATTATATTAGGTCCCCCCCCCCCGGATTTATATAGCGCCGTTATATTCCGCAGCGCTGTAAAATCGGTAAACTACCCTTGGTCTCGTCATAGATTCAGGAGCCATATGCCTATCCCATGTGTGTGTTTAAATTCCTTCACTGTATTAACCACTACCACTTCTGCTGGGAGGCTGTTCCACGTGTCAACCACTCTCTTAGTAAAACATCATTACAACATCATTACAAGTTAAGTAAAAGTTCCATCTAAGTCTCTGACCCTCTAGTAAAAGGTTTCTATCACATCTGCCCCTCTCTCCCTCCGACCCGTTCATATTGAAGCGAAAGGCCGGGCTTAAACAAGCTTACAATCTTGCTATTTCTCCAGTTCTAAACAATGCCATTGCTGTGCTATTAAATATGTTTTATGTATATTTTTAGGACAAGCAGTAAAACTACTACCTTTACATACAGAACGGCCATTAACCCTTTAACTACCAGGGGACTAACTTGTCCTGTATTCATATTCTGGAAATCAGTCTACTGTCACAGAATTTCTCCATGAATCCAAAACAACCAGATTTATGAATTTCAGCCTTTTTTTGGTACTTCTACCGGTACTAAATTTAATGCTAATTATGAAAACCGACACATCTCGCTACATGCCGTGGGGGGAGGACACTGAGATCACTGGACAGACGTGCTTGTTATTTTACTCCTTTTATACACTTTACCAGCACATAAACAAATACCAATAAATACATAAACAAACAAACAAATAAATAAATAAAAGCCGTCTGCCCTGTGTGATAAATCAAAGCACAGCAATTAAAGGGGCACACGGTGTTCTAAGCAGGCCGTGGAACAAAGAATACACATTATGCATTTATTGAGGCTGAAAAAAAGAAACATTTAATTCCTTACATTTAGGAGAAATCAGTGGGAATGCTGTCCGCGCATGCACACAGGGGAGCCTCTAACTGGTGGTGATTATACATGCGGCTGGAGACGCATTTGGCAGAACACATCTTGTGCCTGGCAAATAGGGGGCGAATGTGTATAGGGGGGTTAAAGTGCAAGCGATGGCGGGAGTGTCCCTTTAAGTGCATTTGATGAGCGTTAGAAGATATTCCACTACGAGGGGGGGGTTAAAACCCACTGATATTAGGTTACTTCTGATACACGTGAAGCAGTAAACACATTTCCGTTACATTACAAGTTGAGGAGAAATAGGATTAGGATCTCCGTAATTATTTGCATTATTGTGGCATCAGGTGGTTTGTTGTGAGTTAACCCTAACAGTGCCGGGGTTTGCTGGGCCCCGCTGGTCCTGAAGGGGTTAACCGACCATGCGCATGGCCTCCTGAGCTGCTTCCAAAGCAGCGATAAGGAACCTGATTCTAGAAAGCAGTCCCATAATAACAGAGCGCAGCCGGCAGCCATACATATTTTCTGCTTGTTAATTAAAATGACACAGAGACATTACTCCCTATTAAGAAAAAAGATGCACCTATATAAAACCCCACAAATAAACTAACAAGTAAAAACATGTCCCCCGAGAGAGCTATCTCGTCAAATAGGAAGGGGAATTATCTCTGTAGGAAACATAAAAATGGCTTTTAATGGGCAACATCAAAAAGAAATATTTGTTATTATTACTCGTGAATATACCACTCATTCCACTTTTACGAATGCCAGGGCAATAAAATAGCACATTGTAGGGAATATTATTTCCATGTGATATATTTGATATTTCTGGGAAACTTTTCGCATGTGCCACTCCAGCTGCTCGTGATCTTAACCTCCAAAAAGACATGGCGGGTAGATAATAGAAGGGGCTACAATGTTTAAACTATTTGGCTAATTCGTCGCCTGGCACTCAAGGGGTTAACCAGAACTGGAAAAACCATTGCATCCATATTAAAAGCGCCTGGTTCTTGATGCTCCTGGTACGCTCCGTGTTCTAATATTGGTTTCGACATCATTAACCCCTTAATGACAAAGCCTGTACATGTACGGGCTCAAAATGCATTGTTTTCAATGGGCTTAGGAACCGCCCATTGTCCTTAAGGGGTTAATAAAAAGCGCCAATCGTTGGGAATTTCCGACGGAATGTTGGAAACTATAGTGTTTATTAACGAAACATGCTCATTTGGAACGTTCCACTTTTATTTTTAAGTGAAATGTATTCTTATTACATTTATAAGGACTGCCAGGGGGTTACGAGCCCTGATGGTTAATGTGGCTTGTCCGCGAGAGCTACAGAGCCTCAGAAGACAGGTCAAGGTGGCGATGTTGCAAGACAGCATAGTGTCCAGGCCCGGTAAGTACCGGCGCCTTTTCCTCGCTAATCTTGCCTGTACATATAGATTTCAAACGGTGGGGAACAAAATGTACATTTAAGTTTCAAACTGGTTGTAGCACCCTGGGTAACGGCTTAGTTAAGTCTTCCTAACCCTTGGCCTGACAGCCTTCTTCCCCGTCCTGCCGTCCTCGCTGTTATGAGTGCTAACAATCCAGAAAGGTTGGGGTATTATTGAGAAAACAGTTGGAATGCATCTCTTATTTTCAGATGAAAGAGAAACTGTTTAGCAATGTAATGACTAGGGGTAATAATATCCCTCCATGTTGGAGACATGATTTAGGGAATAGGGGGTTGTATTTAGTTAAATTCAGATATGGACTCATGGATGAAACCTAAAGGGGTTTTCAGACATGGTGGTGCCCTAGAAAAGCCTTTTACGGTCTACCTTCAGTTGTTGGGTCTCCAGCTAAAGAGGGCTTCATCCTACTAGAGCAGGCTTCTAATTTAAGGAGATTATTTCCATTATTTGACAATATATTCCCAGATTGGATTGCAATTGGTTTATAGGTTTCGCCTACATGCGTCATATTCAGACGCTTTGTTTGGTGGTAAAAAAGGGAAATCTGGCCCAATAGACCTGATAATAAATTGTGATGGAGAATAAGATTAAAGGTTGTGAAATACATGTAACATTTTAACATTAGGTAAAAATATGGTATTGGTGAAGTTGGTTCGAGGCAGGAACAGACAGTAATGGCGTTACCTTAACCAAATGCAAGGTTTACGTAGAGTGAGTTAGAAGGTGGTCAGAATTCCAGGTCTCCTCAGATCTAGGATTACATTCTACGTCCTTTAGAGTTATTAACTGAGTCATTGAGAATTCCCGTGTGAAGTCGTTGACCTTTTGTCAATTTCAACTCAACTTGCCATACTCTCATAAATGGAATATTGAGAGATCCGCAAAGCTCTTTATATCAGACGATGCAATCTCCAACTTTGGCTTCTCCAAGTCCACGTGAAAGATACTTCAATCTTTTTTGGGGGAACAGACAACATTCCGTGTCTCTCTCTTTCGCTGACTCCTCCGTTCCTCTACCATCCCCTCAAAAAAAGCTGACCCAGTCAATACTTTAAGTATTTCAAGTCTCCAAATTCCATCTTAGATTTCTCTTCAAACACTAAACAGACAAGATGCATACACACACCAGCTCTCACCGATCTATACAGTAAAAACATAACAAAATCAACCGCGAAAAACCAAAACTTCTAAAATTCCAAAAAACAATATAATATACATGCCTTCCAAACCTACACTAATAATATTTACCAAATCAGCAGCACAAACTAAATCTCCCCTATAAGCGGTTCTCATAACACATAGCGTTTTCATTCTTCATCACATCCACTGTAGCCACCCTCCCCCCCCCCAATATCGGCCAGCGCCTCTTTATTCTAGAAGGAAAATACTGTGTCTTTTCAGGCAAAGATAAGTTAACTAGGGGAATTTACTCGCCCTGTTTAATTAATGGTGGATTATTTCACTTTCATTTCATGAAGCTAATAATCTGTCTGGTAGAATGTCAGTAAAAATTAAATCAGAAACTCTCATATCACCAAAGGGAAAAATGCACTGAGACTGGTTAAATATTCCCGGCAGAAATCACGGACAATTTTAGGCATATTTACAAAGCCCCCCCAAAAAAGGAACAAAAATACGTATTCTGTGTTTTCTTATTTGTTTTTCTTCCCTAGAAAGTCAGATGCTTGTGATCATCTCCATGACTTTTAAATGTCCCAAAAGGGTTAATATTTTTGGAGATCACACACTAATGACACAAGACATTGTTATTTTGTTTCTTGAATGTTAAGCACAGAAAGCTTTCAAGGTCAGTGGCCCATCCAAGACCCTTTAGGTTGCTGTGATATTATGGTAATCAGACATAAAATATTCCAGTTCAGAAAAACAATGAATTAGTTTATTCTGAAGGAAGATGATTGCAATGAACGGCAAGCGTGGACAAGGCCAGACGAACCCATCCTCTACCGTAGAGACCGAAATAGAACATATCCTGAAACATGAAAATCATTTGGGAAACCAAACTTCGCAATGCGTCATACAACACAAAGGTCATTAACGTGTTAAATGATTATCCGGTGAAAGGCCGCTAAAATGTCACGTGTAACGCAGATATGGTTGGCCGCGAATGTAAATGTATGGTCAAGGCTGTTAGTTCATAGGTTATGAGACCTGCTAATGAGTGTACATGTCAGGGTGGAAGCTACTGTGTAATTAACGTGGTCCCATGGGGTTCCAAGTTCTCAAGAACACCTTCTCTGGCTAAAGTAAGCAAACATCCCACTTTATGGCCACTCAAAGAGTCTCTTTGATCACGTCGGGGGGGGGGGGGGGGGCGGGGGGGGCGGGTGGTCGTATTGCTATCAAGGGACATTTTTGCTTGGGAAGTGTATCAGATCAGAACTTAGTTTAGACATGATGGAGCTCCAGGTACAAGTTCCGATAAGGTCTGATAATCAAAACTGATCATACCACCCAACAATTCTGGTTGTAATAGGGACAGTCCCGATTTTCAGGCACTGTCCTGCTTTTGCGTGCAGTGGGGAGCATGAGCCAGTTGGGGAAATCCTTTGGCCAGCTCAGGGAGGTGAAAAATAAGCGGAGGTCCTATGCTGTCTCAGTGGACAGACCTCCATTGCAGCTCCCATGTGGCCTCCTCTAATAGATCCCAAAGGAGGCTATATAGATAAGGTGGGTTTTGGCCACGCCTCCTGCCCCTCTCCGCCTATTTCCAACCCCCAACATGTGATGAAAGGTTGGGAGCTATGCGCGATTAATCAAACCACCAATGTAGACGACAAGGTTCTGAAATTAAAGTTCACTTCAAGCACTCTGTACTTTCTCGTTTCATATTTAGATTTATTTTCATCAGTAAATAAATGTGTTTTTGTGATGCTTAGATATATTAAAGAATAAAGACAAGAAGAGTTGTAAAAAAAAAAGAAGAGTAACTTCCATTCTTATGCCCTGCCTACATGACATGCTCCGCCCACATTCAGGTATGTTGCACCCATTTTTGCTCATGGCCCACCGTTTTTCACCTATATTCTGACCATGTAGCATCACAACAGACGTACCTACAGTCTATGAGCATTGAGCCGCCCAACATTCGAAATGAGGTCACACTGGAAAATATCGTTGGTATTGTCCATTTCCTGTTTGGGTGATATGGCCATTTTAAGTGGTGATGCTATTTGACAAATGTAAGAAAAGGACCCTTTTTTAACCCATTTCCGATTTCTTGCTCCTTTAGCTCCAAAGAAGCGTAAGAAAGGCTGAGCAATTTGGTTCCGGCTTTACAATTCTTATGTCACATTCCACACCTGTCAAACCTAAATTTAGAAAAAAAATAAAAAATTTAGGCGGGGGGAGAGGGTTTTAAGTATTTCCCTCGTGGAAAAACCAATAATCTTTTCTATGAATTAAGAAGAATTGCTTGTTAAAATGGCCTGTTAAAAAGATACTTGAAGATAGGATAAATTGACCTAGGATGCCTTGAAGCTACGGGGGGGGGGGGGAGCGCCTGGCGTACGTGTGCAGCCATTGTTATGTAAAGTGCGTGTGGATGTTTATTGCTGGGGAGCTTTATCGCTTACATATGTAAAGTTAATACAGACATTCATAGGATTAAAGAGCTTCACTACACAACCTCCCATTCAATCATCTCAGTTTGCCCTTAGCCTTCACATCCCTGGTGCTATTAAAGCCCTCGTACAAAGTGATCCGTGGGGATGTCTGGGTAAATTAACCCCTAAAACACCAGATCCCTTCGCAGCTTCCGACAAAAACCCAAACACACACAAAAAAAAAATAAAAAAATAGCAGGTCTGTTATTTTGCCTCCGGCGGTATCCATAGTGGATGGGCCATAACGGTGTCATCTCATCACACAACAACTTAATCTGTTAAGGCATGATGTGAAAGGCAGCTGGGGAGACGCGAGTAAAGAGAGCCCGTTTCCTGACTGCATACTAAGTACGTTCTTTGGCATCGCTCGCATGTTCTAGAAAACATATCAAAAACTGAGATACGATCGATTTGGGAATATATTTCCGTGTTATTTAAATAGAATGTGGGTGAACACTGGATTTTTGGGGGGGACAAAAATGAATAAAAGTTTGAACCAGGGATTGTAAATTTAGCAAAATCTGAAACAATGAAAATCGATTTAACTTTTTGCTCTTCCTGTATTTTCTTTTTTCTTTTTTTGTCTTTCTTTTACCCCCTACAGCTATGATTACCAATGAGAAAAAGGTCAATTCAAAAGTTTTAAGACCATTCTTTCATTTTTATCATAAAGTTGGCTCCAGAAAAAAAAGATATAATTGCTGTATTCCACCTAAAACAGCAACATTTTGCAAAGATTGTTCATGGGCATAACACGACACTCACACACACACACACATATATATATATATTTGTCTGCAGGGACCTTGAACAGCATGGACCTTGTACAAAAAAAATTGCAATATTTTTGGCCGGACAGCAATCCCTGATGACATCGAACAAGCAAAAATGTCAGAACAAAGAATATGGTGCCCAGAAGCAATGGTGGCATTAAACTATAATTGGAAAGGATCAGATAACAATAAAATGTGTAGATGTGGCACTAAACAAACTTTATGTTTATATTGTGACCAGGAAGTTTCACTGTAATTCAGTATAAATAAAGGCCTTCCCAGCCGAGCCAGCCCTAGAATGTTCTTCTTATTGCCATAATATAGCTGACTTTAGATGAAGTAACATTGTACCACGTTATGTTATTGTTGAATGAACACTTTCTGTGAAAAGTCTCCAAATAAAACTTTTCTGGAACTCCGGGTTTTTTGTTTGTTCTCTGTACGAGGAAGTAGGGTTTCAGTCTTCACCCCTCGCCACCTCTAGCCAAACCTCCCAAAACATGAGTCCTGATTTGGGCACCTGGTGGGTTATATGAGGTTTGGCCTCATTCCTGCTCCGCGAGTTCCACCAACTCCTTAACCCTTTAAAGTCCAATTGGGACTAGCCCCGCCCTTTGCACACCTATCCCTGTCACTTATCACAGCCACACCCCCTTAATGCATTCGAAGGGGAGCCTGGAGAATACAGTAACACCCCACTTCACGGCGCTTCGCTTTCCGGCCCTTCACTAATGCAGGGCGTTTTTAATTATATTTATTGTATTATTTTGGGCACTTGCTAAGGTGGTTTTCCTGGCAGCAGCTTTTAATGAATGCCATTTGGGGAGAAAAGGATTGCATGTAGAGATCTAGCATTATTTTGCACTTAATAATAAGACTTTTAAATGTACTGGGAAATAATAAAAGGATTTGCTTTGCTTTAAGGTGGTTTTCGCTATATGGTAGTTGCCTGCTCCCCAACCCGCCGCATTAGTGGGGTACGTCTGTACTTAAAAAAAAAAAAGAAATGATTCATTTTTAACCAGAAGCATCTTGTTATGAGACCCATCTAAAGTTTAAGAGTAAGAACAAAGCGGCTTCACTGCATCTGGAATACAAGACGATAAGAAAAGACCATTTTTTATATTTTTCAAAAATATTCCAAAAATTAACAATAATGATGGAATAATCTCCCAACCTCCTATATTTCTTCCCCCAGTATTCAGACCTCCTGGAAAGGCTTATATGTTTAAAGAAAATAATTCACAATTACAACGGACAATTACAATAAAACCTCAAGAGTCGAGCAACGTCTGAACTGTCAATAATTAAGAGGGTATTGGAGATCTTGGCCCGTGTCGTTCGACCTGTCTGTCGCTGGTGTCAGAGGAGTTGACTGGACACATACTACAATTTACTAATTTACAGACATTCATCAAAAGAACGAGGCTCCTTTGTTGCTACGGGGAACGAGATATTTATTATACATTCTGTCGCGTTTGTTTCAAATAGGCAGTCGGTTTTGACTTTCAGCCCAACTAAAATAATTAGGAAAAGTGGCTGTAAATGCAAATCTAGATATGAATGGGGCGGCAGCTTCCAGCAATTTTTTCGAGCTGTCACCGGTAACGCGGACGGTTCTCTCTGACATGAACGTTCTAGACTCATGTTGTTAAATTAAGGGACGTGACAGCATCTGCTGTAGCTAACGCTATCAACAGAGGTTCATGGGCTGTAATACAGTTTTTTATTGTATTAGCACAGATGATTAAATGAGACAATATTATCCTAATGTGATTTTTCTGCGCCTTGAGCATTCTATTAGTTCGCTGGGTCCCTGGCCCGCTATCTATCTCGCGTATTGATCCAGCAATTAGTTCTATTCAATTATTCAATCGCAGTCGATACATTCAGATGCATGAGATGCAAACTCTCTTCTTCTCCGTTGATCTGTCTGCAGGACCATGCAGAGGACTGACCCCGGGTGTATAACGAATAGGTAATCAACAGGAAAGGAAGGTGACGTGGGATTTTTATGCAGACCGTTTGCACCCAGACTCTATGAGGTTGGGCTCCGGCTACCCGGAGTCCACCCTTGCAGGATTCGGATAGGAGGTCCCACTTACGTCAGTGGAGTCTCAGCTGACATCAGCAGGTGGTTCCGCTGACATCATGGACACGCGCAATTGTTGGAGGGGAAGTGGCTGGGGAGTGGGGCGCGCCAGCGACCCCGAGATTCCGCGTAGTGACCCCGAGAACATCGCTTCACCCGGAGCCTCCAGGCAAAATCTGGAGAACTCCCAAGTATGAGCGACACAATACTTTGGGCGCCACTAGCTTTGGACCTGCAAACGTATAGATCACTACCCGTAAGCTGAGTACCATCCTGTCGCCCGGAGGTCAGCCATCACTGTCTTCTTTTCTGTAGCTCTTCTATAGATTTTGGGGTGGAGAAGGGCAATGGGCTTCCAACTGGCACCAGTTAACCTAAGGCATCCCTAGGATTTGCTCAGAACATGTGTACGCGGTTGAATTCAATTCCGGCACCTGGCATTGAATGTGTTAACGAAATCTTTATTTTAGCGAAGAGTCTGGCTTGCGGTTCCACAAATGTTACAGCCTGTTTATAATTAGAAAACGGCCGATTATATCACTGTATCTAAGTATGAAAATTGCTAATTACCAATGCAGACTGAATGATGGCTTCCAAAGCGGATCTCCAGCATAGCAAGTGCCTTTAATATATCATCTTAACGCGTGGAATTCCAGAAAAATAAAATAACATGATTGCATTACTTATTCTAAAAAGTATGGTGTCATTTTTTTTTCTTTTCTGCGAATGCTGATTTTAGAATGGATCTACCTATAGCGGCAGCAAATGCGCGCAGTTAACATTAGCTGTGAAATATTGCTTTCAGCATTACCCATATGCCACTGCATTAGAATACCTCTTTTTTCAGGCACTAAATATTCTAGGGAAACATTTATTTGACGTGGCGGGCGATAGAGACGCTATGATAACACCAAAGTGAATTGCGCTGGTGAAATTATTTCCTTTTCTGGATTTGCCCTCTAAAATTCACAAACTCCAGTTAACAAAAAAAAAACCCAAATAAATCAGATTCCACAAATTCTCATTGGAACTAAAATAGGGGTCTGTGGGCACAAAGCAGCCCCCCTATCCCATTTCATTCACCCTTATTGATTGACATTTTAGGTCTACAGGTAACAAACCTGGTCCTGTACTGCATGCTGTAGGTGGCATCAGGGCCTCTAACACATTGCCTGGGACCCTAGGCAGTGGCCTAAGTTGTCATTTGATTAATTAGCATTTGTATTCCTATAGGTTGTGAGTAAAGGCCATGCACAACCCAATGTTTAACTGGCATGTTTGTCTATAAATACACATTTTGATGTTGTAGTTATAGACAGGGTCAGGGACAGGACCATAGATAGCATAGAACCTTGGATCGCGTTGAGACAGAACACCAGAATGGTACGTCATACCGCCAGCGCACACCTTCACCGAGCCACAAGAAGGCCACGTGAGAGCTGGGATTGAGCTGCATAAACATGGTACATGACCTAAACATGTTACATGTTACATGTTACAGCTCAGTAGGCTGATCAGGAGGAACAATTGACCCATGATTCCCACCGCCTACAAAAGCAGAGGGGCAGCTACGCTGAACAGTGGGGAACTGCCCAAAAATTCCAACTGTCCCACAGAAAGCGCGATGGCTTGGAGTTATATCTGAGGTATAGTCATGCCCATCATTTCTTCTGTATTTTTCAGGATATGTTCTGCAGCGTTCCATATTCAATAAATGGAACAAAAACCACTTGTGATATGACTGGCCTTTTATTTAGTAATGTCTGTTAAATGCTGTTTAAGGATATAATAAAATAGTAATAGTAGTGCCAACATATTTAATCATTCGACCGCTAAGATGTTTTTGGATTTCTGGCCATATAATGTCCACCGTCGCCAGTGTTAAGGAAGGGGTGTCAGACTCCAGGTGCAAAACATCTTCTGTTTAGAATACAGTCAAAAGAATGAGGAAGAAACCTTTCAAAAAGTTTAGTTATTTAAAAAAAAAAAAAAAAAATATTGGAAGGGCTTGTACATGTGCCGTTACACTATACATGGGGCACGAGCCAACTAAACGGAAATAAAAACATTCAGGGTGCCCACAAGGACCAAACTTCTTCAGTTGTAGAAGAAGTAATAAATATATATATATATTTATTTATTTATTTTATATATTTCTATATATACTGTATATACTTAGCTGCCTATATACTCTACATTTTCACTTGTAATCTTTAATTCATTAAGTACAGGTCCGTTCAAAATGCAAGACTTTTTAATATATATTTTATATGTTATACAAAAATACTTAACCACTCCATTTCTCTCTTAATCTTCCCAAAAAATCTGTTCTGGGTTATTTTAGTGGTCCTGTTTTCAAGTGCGATCTGCCCTGGGATACAATCTTTAAACGAGCCTAAACCTTGTCTTTACTGTAAATCTATCCTATATCTATTCTTCCACCGACCATTCTCCCTGAAGGTTTATTTATTAACACCGACCGTCCCCACGTGCGTCTTGAGGTCTGACTTGTGACCTCAGTTGTGTTAGCCTTTCCCGGCTGGAAAAATAACCTTTATACCCCCGGCTTACTATTATTTTATGGTTAATAGACATGACCTGTGCAGTGTATACCTTTTTTTTTTTCCCCCTGTATTCTGCGACTCTGCGGTCTTCTCGATAAATTCTCCATTTGAAATGGATACCGATTTTGTGACACAAAGTAATGAAATGCAAACAATGAAAAAGACTAAATCAGTTTACAAAAATTCTATTTGTCAAACATCGTGGAATTGCTGGCCAATTTAGCTCCGACAGTTCATGCAGCTTGTGATAAGGGAGAAGCCTTGAGCTTCCCTATTACTGCCTTTTCATGAAAGAATACCCACCCGCTAAAGCTTCCCTTTATAAAGAACCGTTTGAAAGGAGGTTACTGCAGACTGTATTACAAGGATCAGAATTAAGAAGTCTTCTCTTCAATGACTGCAGCAAGGGCTACAGACGTACAATAGAGCCCATGCATTCGCCTTAATAAAAGTAATAAAAATTAATCATACACCTTTTATTTGGTTTCTATCGGTTTTTTTTCCATTTTAATGTCTCCCTTCCCATAGCAAGAAACAGCTGCATCAAGTAGAATATGTAATTAAATAATGCATATGAAATATAATAAAAAGCTACTAGAATCGTACATTTATTATATATGTTAACACTTTTTAAGGGAAAAAGTATTGATATGTCAATATGTAAAGGATGGGGGAAGATAAGAGATGGGGGATAGCAATGACTTAGGCCATAGAAGTATAAAACTACATGGTAAAGACCTAAGAGATAGAAAGAATAATGCTAAAAGGCAAAAGTGGTTGATCATAAAAAAAAGGTATTGAAACATAGTAACATAATCAGTGAGGTTGAAGAACGATTTAAGTCCATCAAGTTCTACCCATCTATCTATCCTTCCTGCCAGCAGCATTACAAAGGCATTGTGGGGGGCAGCAGCTGTAATAAGGCCCCAAGTGCCAACGGGCCCCAGGCCCATCTGCTGGTGTCTAGCAGGGGCAACAGGAGACCAATGTCTGTGTGACATGTATCTTTTCACCATGCTCGCCTTCCATTACTGACACCCCAGCGGTATGACATCATTACTCATCACAGATTGGCTACAGGAAGTGTGTAACATATCAGCTTGGAGAGCCCCAAGCAGGCTCATGCGCGAGAGCCCTACAGCTCCTTTACTCATCTACCTATGAGATGGTTCTTGTTCCATTTACATTCCAAGGCTGTTTTTAATGTTGTGGAGCCTTCAATCTAAGTTATTACCCAATGTGTCCGGAAGAAGCTAGCGCTAACAAGCTGTCTCACGGACATGCAATAACCTGTTCTTTTCACAAAAGCTTACCCTAAAGAGCTTACAATTGTTTTTGGGCACCCTACTCAGGGATTGGACCCTAGCCAGCTGCCCCCTTTCCCCACAAAAGAAAAAGCAACGATCCATAAGCAGTGTGGCCTTTGAGTTTATTATTATTATTATTTATTGTTTTATATAGCGCCATCAAATTCCGTAGCACTGTTAATACCAAGATGGCCTTTGCAGGTGTCCCATGCGCATGTGTCTGGGTGCTTTTCCTACCCCTGGCACAGAAATTTAGGGCCGGACACACGCCGGTTCAGCAATAGCTGTTACTTACTTGACACCCAGATTCTGAACTCTGCCCTTTACCTCATCCGGACTCCAGAATACCTTCCCGAGAGGAGATACAATCAGCCGTCAGGCCACGGAGCAGAATGCGAATCCTCCTCGCAGAGTGTCTCCCGCGGCTAGAGGGGTTAATTAACAAGAGGCTCTCGTCTATGGAGCCGTATTTATCATAAAAATGACATTTGCTAAAACCTCACAAGTTTTCTGTTTAATATCCTTCAGCCGACCATCCTGCTAACTTTTCCTATTTCATTTCGTAAAAAGGAAGACTAATCCCCTCAGAATTAATATTTCTTCATCTACGAGTTGAATGGTGAGGAGCAGAAACACATCAACGAAAGCTAAGAATTTCCGGACCTTGTGTACGCCGGGGTTTAATCAAACTTTGACAACTGTATAATATTTTACACTGGGAGAAGACAAATGTAATTAACTGGGGGTAATTAATCGTGCTCATAGCTGAATGTTTTTTTAGGGTAAAAAAAAATGTCCAGTCCCTTCCCAGTCCCCTACTCTAGATACTTTCGATCTCCTTCTTTACTAAATGTGAGTAAATTCTCCGGCCTTTTATTTCTCCAGTGCAAAAATTGTAAGAATTAGACTTAATGTACTTGATTTTGCAGGATAATCACACAGTTGCCAAATGTCTCTGAGCATCTGGAGGCAGTCCTGTTTTTTTTCACTTGATTAATGTAAACGACTAGATCTTTGGATATAGGTGCATCAAGGTCCATAACATGCCTAACTGTGGTGTTTTCCTGAAGAATAGACAAAATGTATCTCTACATGCAAGTCATTGTTTTATTTTAGCGCTAACAATGGGGACACAATGGCAGCGGCATATTCTGGCTCAGGCCAAGGCCTAGACCTTGGGGGCAGTCCCTCTGCCGTAAAATGGGGGCAGATCGCCATCTTGGATGATAAGGCACCCCCGTGCATCCCTGCTCAATGAGCCAGTTACAAGGGGGGCTTTCTAATTTAAACAACAGTTCCACTTACAATATGGAAGACCATGCCAAGCTGGCACAGCCTCCGCAGGTTGTGGAAGAAGGTGGCGCTCACTTTTAAGACATGGCGGGCCAGGATATGGCGTTGTAACCTGGCACTCAGCAGTCAGGACGGATTTACAAAGTCTTCTAATTGCAATCATCCGGTTTTCTTTGACTGTAGATGTGTCACTTCACCGATATTTCACACACTAAAGAATATCGCTGTAATCCATAGCCATTGTTTGAATGCCATATCCCAACTGCTATAATAGACTTCATTAAAACCCTAGACTAAAGGCATTTATTTAACGCTTCAGCCACAAATATCTACTTAAGGGGGGGGCAAAGGGGTAACTACAGGGGTAAGTTCAGAAGTGAACGTTCCACCCAAGATCCAACCTGCCCATGCACACCAAAGGCAGCTCCGTGGTGTCATTACTATGGGAGTGTTGGTGGTGCAAGAAACTGATATCTCGTGGATATGACTGAACTTCTGTCTGGAGAACACAATGTAAGAGGCTGATACTTGGACCAGGGTCAGCAGCATGAAAAGGAAACACTGGCATTCCTCCATAATGATCAGACAAGTTGAAACAGTCATTCATGTTCTGGGCTTCCCCTGCAAAGTAACATGTTGCTTTAATCTGACCTCTTCAGAACAACTTCTGCTGAGGTCCAAAAAAATGTTGGCTTATTTGAGAACTGGCATTCGGCCAACAGATATGTCTAAAAAACCCTGTAATACTCGTCATGCAATAACCTGGGCTGTTTCTTTAAAGAAGTCTCTCCACGCAGTGAAAAATGTCAAAAATTATAAAAATTATGTTTGGTAGCTGGATCGGTGCCTAGTCACATGACTTGTTCACTTTAAATGCTGACTACTTAAATTGCATGGTAATACCAGGTGGTGCTGCCATCGTTATCATGCATACTATTAACGAACGCTCTGATATGGTATGGAATCCTAGAAACTTCATGAATGAGTTAACCCAGAGGCTCTGTTATTAACCGTTTAATAACCCACCTCAAAGATTCTATTGAACAGATCTAGCAGGAGATAGTTAATGAACATCTCTTGCACATACATGAATCATATTGAAGCAATGGAGAGGGACATCTAAAAATAACCCTGATGAAACGTCTGCCCATATGTGGATCTGAAGGGGCAAAATTGGGGTGAATTTTAAATTATCCAAATTTGATTATACTCCCACCGCAATGAAAATAAAACAGTACCTGGTTACAAGGATTGTAAAGTGATCCTGAATCAGCACGGACGGGAAATAAAGATTTAATATATATTAAGCAACATTTCATTTTTACAATTCGTTAAAATTATTCTGTTTCGGAAAAAAAAAGCTTATTTCACAAATTAAGGTATTTCATTTAGAAAAAAAAAAAGTAATTTGAGTGTAAGAATTCAACGTATAAGGAAATCTCATTATACAATAAAAAGCAGAAAGTGATTTAAAAAAGACGATCTACACATTTGCTAACTGGGCTCCTTGTACACAGATGGAACGGTTTAACAGATAGTAAAAAAAAACGGTTAAACAAATAGTAAACAAAAATCTAATTGAGTTCCTTTTTTTACTTCTATTTTGGCTCATTTCTGGAGAAATGTGTTTGATTATGGTAGAAAGTGATACAATAATTAAAGGAACCCAAGTATTCTTCTCCTGGTACAGGTGTTGAAGGCACCTTGAGAATAGTTAGTTACTCTATGTCCATTATTGGCAATATAGTAATGGCCAGCGGCGTAACTACAGGGGCCCGTGCCTCTACGGGGCCCGGTGCGACCACTGCGACCCCTTGTTCCTGTCTCCATGGAGTGTGTGTTAGAATGAATATGTATGTGTGTGAGTGAGTATGAGTAAGTGTGTGTAATTTGTGTAAGTGTGTTTACATATGTGTGCCAGAGTGTATGTTGGAGCATGGGGCAAAAGAAGGCACAGACAAGTTTTTTGGGGGAAATTATGGCACAGACCAACTGTTGAAGTTTGGGGCCCTGTGGGTTTCCAGTAACGCCCCTGGTAATGGCAATCTTTGGCATACCTTTAAAAATTCTTAAATGTAATTTATGAATGTAACTAATGATGATTGCAATTGCCCTTGGCTTCGCTCTACGTACATGCCAGCGGCACCGACAAGGCATCCCTGAAATGCTGGTGGGCTGTTTATTTGTCTTCCCACTGCCTGCACATGCGCATGACAGGTACACCTATGCAACTGAGTCACTGAGTCACAGTTAAAAGAAACTTTATTCAGAAACAAACAGGAATAGTGTAAAAAAAAACTTTTTTGCGTTTGTCGGACTGTTATTTTGAATAAAAAGGTTAAGCGTAGCTGCCCTTTTGGGCCATGATTGGGAAGTATCGTTGGGAGACATTTTCCGTTATCTCTGCACAAAGACAGACACGAATCAGCTTTCTTCAAATGTATGAAGGCACATCTGGTGGAATCTACAACGAAGAACTGAAATTGTCCAGTAAGTAAGTACAGTGGAACACGGGTCCCCAATGAGTAATTTCTCTTAATACCAATTTTCCTCTGTATAGTCTGTTATTTAGTATCAGAGGACATAGGAGGGTAAAGGACCCCGCCGGTGGGAAAAAAATCATAGGACGTGTTATTACGTCTCCGGTCACCTAGGGCTTGTTAATGATGAAGTAAAAGTACGCCCTAAGGGTCACGTAGTGTTAAAGAAGTCACTTTTCAACAATCCTACGTTTAAAAGTTCCATGTACACTAAATAAAAAGTGGTATTTATAGAATAAAATAGGCAATAGACTTGTTTAACAGTATAGGATCAGCTGCCTTACTATTCTCAAGATACCTATGATTATTCCTCCCTACTAAGCTATCTCTCACCTATTGTTACGTTGCTAATTGATTATCTATGCGTCTGACTTTTAAACTAGCATTTTTAAAACAATTACAAAACTTGAAAAGAAAGAAGAATGCACACTCTATACATTTTAATACAGACAGTATTTAGGTGTGTTAAAAGCTGTATGGGGAGAGTTTCTCATTAAGCCAGTATCAAAACCATACAGCAAGCGATCCAAGAAAACTCAGAAGAAAATCCTCAGATGTGAAAAGAAAATGAAGTCCTGTTAACGTTTCATTACCGAGACTCTGACAGGGTCCCAGTTGCTAGGTCATGTCAGCATTACAAACATATTTAACATAATAATGACAAAAATAAACCCTAGAACATGCGCGAGCCGTATCCTACTCATCCGCTACTTCGGGCAATTGTTACGTCTTCTCCCCGGTACTCTATTGTTTCCTTCATTAAAATTGATATCGCTAACGACCAACAAATCCTGCGAAACAAACCTTGCAAGAGGAAAAGCAGATAAGGGCTTAATTACCGAAGTTGCTTCTCTCCCGATTTGAATGTCACCCGAAAGACAAAGGCAAAAAATGTTACACTTTTTGAAGCGTGGGAACCTCGGAGCTGAATACAAACGCTCTCATTAACTCTGATTGTGTCCATGTACTCACTACTCCTGCATGGCGTCTTCTCGATATGAAATCTGAAGGTTGCTTTAAGCTGGAAATTATATGTGACACTAATCCTGTGTAATGCACAAAGACTTTATAGCGGGGCGAGGGGGGGGGTTTAACAAAACTGTTGTTTATTCTTCATGTCAGATCTTAGAACGATGGCATGCATATTAACAAAAACAGATAAGAAAAAGTTAATTTTTTTATTTATAATATATATAAATTGACTCGTTAATAAGTGAAAATCAACTCGATTGCAGGTTCTAGTGCATGTTAAAAAATTACTAATTTCTAATGCATTTAAATTACTAACATGGAGAAAATATACGAACCTTTTTTCCTTTATTTACTTCAGTCCCGCAGTATAGAATTAACCCTTTGAGTGTTGTGCAACTGCTGTACTTGTTTGGAAGACTCACAATAAACACTTCCAATCGGGCCCAGAGCGGCCATCTGGCCCAGCGGGCCTCTGTCTAATAGCATATTTACCCATACTGCTTACCAGTGGCAGGTCGGGCCCTGTAGTGTGCGGCCGCTGGCTAGATACCCCTGGTCAGGTGCAGCTAGGGTATAAATATATAACACGCAGCTGCATGTGTTCAGCCAGTGGAGGCAAAAACGTAATTTAGCAGCTGCTGGCCTTAAAGCGCCGGAGCCATTTTTCATCCCTAGTCCTGAAATGTTCTACGTTCAGAGCGGATAAGTATTTTAATTCCAAGGAAAGAAGAAAACCAGGAGAGGAATGAGGTATTTCGGTCTAAATATATATATATATATATATATATATATATATATATATATATATATATATACAGTATAAAAACACATACGCACAAGCTGTGGGCTCCTATATAGAGATGTTTGACCTTGACTCGAGAAATAAAAAAAAACTAAAGAATTGTTCGATTACAAACATTTAATTCATGTTTGCTTCTAGTATAAGAATGCTCTATTTTTGCATGTCCTGTGTTAATAAATTAGCAAATTTAATAAAATTTGCTAATCTACAAAAAAAAAAAAAAAAATCAAATTGCACTAGTAAATTAGAGCAAATATTAATATAATTTGGACTCATCGCCAATGCTCTTCCACGTGCATGGCGGTAATTAAAATAAATGTTTGCAAATAATTCCAAATTTATACCCCAAATATTACCTTTAACTATTTTTACATTAAATAAAGATTATGTGACATTTGTGGGCAAAAACAAGTGTTTTTTTTTCTTTTGTTTATGAAATACGAATCGTTAAGAAATGTTTTTTATGAAAAAGTAAAAAAATAATTCTAAGTGTATCATCTGCAATGTGCTTTTATTATTAATATAACATAGAATTTGACGGCTGATTGGAAACATTTGGCCTATTTTTCCTGATGTAAAGGCTCAAACCTCAACAGGCCTTGATCTTCTTGACTCAGGAGCCATATGCCTATCCCATACATATTGAAATTCCCTCACTGTATTAGCCTCTACCGCTTGTGCTGGGAGGCTGTTCCACACATCTACCACATAGTCTACAAAAATGGGAACAGAAGCTGTAGAAATAGTAATAATTTTGCAGAGGCAAGCTGAGTACCCGATCTGCATCAACAAAAATTTGGAACGCAGACCTATAAATGAAATAAGACGGTGTCTATACATTGAAAAGTCAGCTTAAGGATATGTTACCTTTAATTCACTGTTGGGTGTTGTTCTGGTTCTCATATGGTTAAATCGTTACAGAAGCCATGATGACAAGCTATACGGTCAGTAAACATGGGACGGGGCTTTGAACTGCTTCTTGAGCTCCTAATAAACTTGGTGTCAGTATGCGTTGCCCCTCGCTGTGCTCTGTAATGCCCCGTAGGTGAAGACAGCCGTCATTCAGCCTGACATAACCGAGTGCCGGGACTCACTTTGTAGAGGCCGACTCACCAACACTTACTAAAAAAACCTACTGATCTGAGAGCGCTCGGCTACTAAACTCAGGTCCAGATTGGAAAACATTTACAAGTAAATATAGCTCGATAATCGCCATAATCCAAGATTTTGCAAGAATTTATAACATATGCATCGTATATTTTTATCACTTTAAAGTATGGAATGAGCAGCCCTCAGCTACCTGGGACTCGAGAATTAGCGACGAGGGCTGGATATAGATCTCAGGCCGCGAGTTAAAAGCGGTTACATAATACCTCACCTATGCTTTTTACGATAGCTTTACAATGAGGGAAACATTTACCAGCATTTTATATCCGTTCGTGATCACAGTAAAGACAAGGGTCTAAAATTCATAAGGAACAGGTCTGGAGGTAGAATGTTCTGTATCCGACGCTCTCCATGGGCAATGATATGTGACTGCCAAGTGGGGCAAATGATTTAAAGGTTTTAGGCTATTCATTTAAAGAACAGTAAGACCAATTTTTGTTCTTCTTGGCTTGATTACCCCACCAGCCTCGCTTTCTTTGCCCTGTTGAATGTTTCTACGTGAAACACACCGGAGGGTTTTCATGCTCCCACGTCAACATATCTGGCAAGACAGCATTCCAATGGCCTGGATATATTCTGGGAACAAGAGCTGTCTTTAATCCAATGGGGTCCTTGGTGAACCTCTTATTGGTTACTTATGTAGTTGTGCATTTTCCTAATTGGCACGCGTAATACATGCTCATGGCGTAGTATAAAACTTTGGTGTTTAATATGTCAACTCATCCCAAGCAGAGACTATGGCAAAACTTCACACACGTGCATGGTGATTTAGTTTAAAAACAATAAAAGTACATAAGTAATAAAATATTGCATTTTGAATGCTATTTGGGGTTATTTAGTTATGTCCACATTAATATCTCCCTGCCGATATGAAATATGATAAGATGTAAGGGGTTAAACCCTGCTCTCCTTATGTTAACACAGAGAATGTAGAGAAGGGTGAAGGGTAATGATAATGCTACAGAATACACAGACATTTTACACAATTGTATGCTTCCAACTTTGTGGGAACAGTTTATGGAAGGCCCAGACTGACTGCTCCAAGATGGCGGACTAAATAAAACATCCAGTGAAACCAAGCATTGTTTTAGTGATATGCCTGAATATATGTGTTTAAATGTTCTTCAATGTTATCACTGATGCCACTGGGTATTTTTGTGGCATTAAATACACCTGTGTTGCCAAAAAAAACAGCAGTGATCCAACTTTTTTGGAATGAGCCTCATCTTTGGTCATCTAAGGTGGGGCTTGGCTAAAAATTGCTGAATCCCAGAACTGAAAACTCAGATCTCAGCATCCCCTCCAAAAAGCCGCCTTGTGCTGGCAGATTCATGGCCCACGGAGATATCAAGGCTGAAGGTGGAACTCAAGGGTGACTTTAGCACCAAGACCTCATGTTACCCCAGTAGCTACACCCTCAAATCCAACGATGGCAGTCGTATATATATTTTTAGCTTGTCGTTTAGAAAGGTTTTATTATTTAAAAGCATTTTATGTTTATGGTATGTTCTGTGTAACTGACTCTGTTGGACTCTGTAGTTATTGTTATCCTTTTTGAACCAACTAAAATTCCAATCTACAACCTGCACGCTGTGCTAATTTAAATTAACTTATCTCCTGCGTGCTCTTGAGCCTTGGAACTTCATATCTTGCAACAAAAATATTGAATACAGAAAAATGTTAATCTTTTAGTATACTACTAACAAGCTCTTTCTGCACTGTGTAGATTAACATTTACCATGTAACATATACATGTTACTATGTCCATCGTGTGAGTATCGTACACAGCTCTCAGCCTTCATGGAGATAACACAGAAAACACATGTTCCTTCCACTCACATTTCACCCATACCTGATGGAACTGTATATATTAAGGCACAACGTAAATATGGACTTCCTACAATGGGTTTTGTAATATATATAAAAATATTATCACTACGTCATCGCTGAAGGCTGTTCTAAGACCAAGGGAAGACGGCCAGGGGGTTGCTATTAGATGGGAGACCTCATAGTGTTGTATAGGTGCACAAACAAGATGCCCTCCTACTAGCCTTTTTTATAAAGTGCCCACCTGCCTCCTTGTTCTAAAGTCCCATCAAAACTTTCAGCTCCAGGCCTTAAAACCCTTACTACAGCTCTGACAGTGGGAGAATTTGCATGAGTGTTGTGGTTTCAGATCTTGTCTTCACTATACATAATGAAGGCCAAGCCCCGATGAGCTTCTGCTGCCGGAAGAGCTTGTGTAGCCCTGTATAATGTATAATTAAAACAGCAAGGCTCCTTCTAAGACTCCCAACATACTGAATAAGGCTCAGCCTCAGAGAAACAAGTCTTCTGCAAACTCTCCTTTTAATGAATATTTCCCAAAGACGCATTAATGGTTATAACGTCGTTGAGCTCAGGTAACGTTGAGTCAGGGAAAAATCCAAACCCCGGTAGGGTCAATAAGATTTTTTTTTATTACCTTTAAGACAATATTGGATAAAAGTCTCATTTGGGTTTTTTTGCCACCTTCTACATATACAGGTACTTGTAAGGTTGAACTCAATGGACTTTGTATATTTTCAACCCAAGTTACTATGTAACTATGTAAACAAAGCATTTAGCTCCTCAATGTTCTTTGGCTAGAAACTAAAGCTTTGTTGATTGATTGTTCATCCCATAGTGATTTTATAGTTCAAGTTTACCCACAAGATATACCTTCTTCCATAGGGGAAGAAGGTGTATTTTTAGCTCACACTAGATTGGCGACAGCTTGTCTGGAAATTTTTACTGACGCAGGCTATTCCATGGACCTTCTGGCTTCACCATCCGGACTTTGGTCCAGTGTGCTGTACAACCCCTAAGAAAACCAAGTGATACTATTTTAACCATCAATAACTAACCCTGGTTTTTATGTGTTTTTACAATCTTTATACCTAACTCCTTTATTTACTTTTCCATATTGAAGAAAACGGGTAGGTAGGAAGGTCCACCACCTTTGACAAATCATCACGAAAAGGTCAATATATGATAGGGAAGTTTAGTGTTAAAATATTATACTTTCCAGATGGATAAATGGAGAGAAAGACAGACCTATCAATCTCTACATATTTTCTTTGATATCATTCATTTTTGTACATTTCCACTTAAATTATCACAATTCAAGAGTTACAAAAATATTGCCAAAAGCTATGTAAGACACTTTAGGTAAGGTGACGTATGAGCCATGCAATTTTAAATGGAGCCTGTCTCCTTAAAAGTGCCTACATAGCGAATCGGTGACGTATTGATCTTCAGCATTGCCCTAGGTCTCATCCAGGGTAGAGCTCCAAGTCCCCACCTCCGAGGCCGCTGTCCTTACTGCTGAGTGCCGGGACTTGGCCATAGAGGCCATGGTTCAGTTGGAGAGATTAGAGACATCTCATCTAACTGGGCCATTGAGCAGTTGTGCATTGGTAGCAGGGCTGCCGTCCACCAAAACCTGCCACCATAGGCCTAGTTGGCTTCGGCTACCTAAAAGTAGTAGTACCAGGGCTGATTTAAACATAACCAGGCCTGGGGAAAGCTCGCTCTTCGCCATCCCAACTGTACTTGACTAGAGATCTATGCAGCTACCGGCACAGAACTCTCCACTAACGTTTCCTCTGAGGTCTGTGTGCCGCATGCCTGTGAGATGCCAAGATGTGACCTAGTATCTTGTTGTCTCCATCAGCAAAGAGCACACAGGACACTTTACAACTTCTATGAATAATACAGGCATAGAAACCAAGAAAAATGAATCACTTTTAAAGTTAATAATAATACTAATTCTTATTTATTGTTTTCTATAGCGTCAACAAATTCCGCAGCGCTGCACAATGGAATTATTGTCAAATCATCTGATAGAGAGAACTCATTAACTCTCTGAAAAGCCAAAGGTGCGAATTGTGCATCTTCTGGGCATACAGAGAGTTAATAACGTTACAGCCGTAACAGACTGAATTGCGGATTGTGTTGTTATAGCAACATATTGACAAACAGTTTATTGTTTAACAAGAGGGAGTGTTTGATATTGAATTTGGAGGTTTTTGTGTACAGTAAACAAGTCCTCACATCCAGCAGGCTGTGAAAATGCATTCACAACATATCTGTCTGTTTCGCTGTGCCGTGAAGCTCCGATCCTGGTATTAATCTTTTTCAGCCTCTAAGAGGTTAAATATATCAATAAAACGTTATAATCAGAGTTATGGATGGTTGTAGTCATCTAAAAAAAACAAGTAGGGTGTTTTTGAAGTATTGGAAAATAATATTTTTTATATTTATTCGACAAACTAAGTATCACTGTTTCCTGTTCTAGAATGTTAAAGTGTTCTAGAAGGATTTCTCTATTACAGCGTAAGTGATGTCTACGATGGTTATAGGAGTCTTTAGTTAAAGTTGAGCCCATTTATTGGCCTGACATAGAAAAAGAAGTAAAGTTACACAAGCGTTAACGATCTCAGAGGTCTCTTCTTCAGGTGAAAAGATTATGCTGCTATCACCTTTCCTCAACCTCTTCTCCTCTGCTGAGGGTCACCACCGGTGAACTCCGGGCATGACCCACTTGCCACCCACTTCCACTCCAAGCATTGTGTTTTCCCTTTTGCTAGCCCCGCCTACTGACATCAGCAGGACCGCCAATGAACATCAACGAGACCACCCACCCGCATCCCGAAAAAGGACGCCTTGGCGTTGCCGGATGTCCCCAGATACCCCATGCCCCCAATGCCTCCATGTAACAGAGCTGCCAAGCCTTCCCTTTAAATGATTTGTTATTGTAAATTCTTACCCTCCCCCTATTGTAATAACGCTACAGAGTCTGCAGGCGCTATATAAAATGATCACAATGTAACGTGAAAGGCATGCCTACCCCTTTAAAGATGAATGCTTTAATGATCAAAAGTACTTTGGCCTTCAGTTTAATGGTGTTTAAGGTGTGTTCCAAACCAGTTCAATACGGAAGATCGTGGTTTAAACCAATCCAGTGCAAGATCTTCAAACCCTTGTTTATAACATAACAATCAACTTCACAGACAAAACAGCAGCCACCCATTCCACGGCTCGCCACTGGATTATTATTCTATCAAATGAAACCTCAATTAACTATCATTCTCATTTTGCCAAAAATAGTTTTAAGATTAGTACAGCTCGGGTCTCAAAAAAACATAAACGGTTACATTTGTAGTAACAGGATCACTGCCAGGTGAATAAATTACTAAAAAGCAGAAAATTCATTGTGACTTACTGAAAATATTTAAAAAAACACAGTGAATCTGAGATTTCTGTCCTGGGGAGACGAGAATTTAGGTCACAGATTGAATAGAAAACAGAAAACAAAATATTTGCAGAAAAAACTGTAATCTTTACAATAAAAATCTTTTTTTTTCCCAATATAATCATAAATTCAAATCCAAAAAGCATTTATGTTTTAAATGGGAATAAAACAAAATATATATATATTTTTTTAAAATCACATATATATATATATATGTTTTAAATCAGGATAAAACAAAAGATTTTTTATTTAAAAAAATCATGTACCGGTATATATATTTTAAATCAGGATAAAACTATTTTTTTTGTAAAAAAAAATAAATAAAAATAACGTGTATATGTTTTAAATCAGGATAAAATGAAAGAAATTTAAAAAAAAAAATCATCAAACTTCATTCTTGCACCTCGAGAATAAACATTCACACATCTTCTAGTACACTGTCCTGATGCATTGGATTGTCTAAAACACACAATAATCTGAAGGGTTTGGGGTTGCTGGTGTCCTCAGCAATTAAAGAAAGTGCATTATGGGATATCCATTGCATCACACATATTGGGAAATGAATTTGGATGCAAATAGCTTGCTGCCACTGTGTCATTCTCCCAGGAAAATTACATTATATTACAGATTAGACACAAAAAGCAGAAGGGGACAAAATCGCTCCGGATTAATTTCTTTGATTTCTCTGTTCACTACACTGACTTTCTTTACAATGCATTCTGGGACATATAATTATCTTGACATTTCTTTATTCATATATACATTTATATACTGAACGGCCACAAAAAAATAAGATAATTCATTAAAAAATAGTATCTATCAGTCCGTCTGTCTTTCTAGCTAGAAACAATCTGTCAATCAAGATAAAAAAATGGTAAAATAATCCAAAAGGTATTATACTAATTTTCCCACTATTTTGGAACACTAGAAGAATGAGTAGGTATCCCACACATACATAAGAAATATGGTATATAAACATGTTCCTACATATTACACACACAAAATTACACACATGACAAGTTTGCATTTAGGTTTTATGATATTTTCAATTGTGTTTATCATATTTTTAAAAATGGTTGGTTCTTAAAACAAATAATAATAATATTAATAATAATTATTATTATTATATTAATATAAGAGTTAGATATACTTCATATGTGTCAAGTACTTTAAACAAATATGCAGAGATAAACTATGTATCCAGATTTGGATGGAAATATTATTAATTTATTTTATAATTAGGATAAGAAATCTACTTCTGGATCCAGAATACACCAGATATTACGTAGGCATATACCTTTAAAGAGAGTTATAATAGACATGTGATATACTTGGTTTAGAACAGACACATTCTGCGTCCAATTTGGAACGTGTCATTTAGACAATATATAAACACTGTATCTATTCTAGAATGGAGATCCCGGGCCAAACACTAAATATTCTGTATATAACGAATTCTACGCGTTTCCATTAGCGATAAGGTAAATTCTGCGTATCGGGTACATCGTGACGCACATAACTGGTAGATATTGTGTGTTTTGTGGGTCTGTCTTATTTGTACCGATGGCACCTGTTAAATCTGGTTTAACTAAACTGCTCTGCATCTGCCTGGATGGATTGTGGGTTTCCCAGAGGCTGGGCTGAATACAAAGCGATTAGGAAAAGAGAAGAGGGAAAAAAAAAAAAGGCAGTGTGTTTGGCAACAAGCACAGTGGGGAGTACACTGTGTGTCAGTATACAGGAACACAATGTGTTCTTCATAACATTACTAAGGAAGCGCGCGGCTGAAATCTCTACGCTGCTCAGATAAAATGGTTTCCTTTGTTGTCAGCTGTTAAATAGCAGCTGTTTAATGTAATTCCAGATGATCCGCTTGAATGAAGTTGTCATTCTTGCGAGTTTGCTTTAATGTTAGGAGGCATACAGGACGGGAACGTTATTTTTCCTGATGTGCCTTTAAAATAAAAAAAAAAATTGCGCTTTTGATGTCCGAGCACATCTGGCACGATGTAGAAATAAAAAAAAAGGAATAAAATAAATTAATTAATAAATAAAAATGCATATTTTTTTTTTAAAAAAATGTTTTTAGCTCCCTGTAAGATTCTCAGTTTTTAGAGAAATGATTGGAAGGGGTTGTTACAATCTACTGTGTGTATATATATATATATATATATATACATAAATATATATATATATATTTATGTATATATATATATATATATATATATATATATATATATATATATATACATAAATATATATATATATATATATATACCGGTATATATATATATATATATATATATATATATATATATATATATAAATATATATATATATATATACCGGTGTATATATATATATATATATATATATATATATATATATATATATATTTATGTATATATATATATATATATATATATACATATATATATATATATATATATATATATATATATATATATATATATATATATATATACCGGTATATATATATATATATATATATATATACCGGTATATATATATATATATATATAAAGTCCAAAAATAATTACCGGCACTCCAGGGACTTTGCAAATGACCACACAAACAACTTCGGTTTTTAAGTCAACGTTTCAGTCTTGTTTATTACAGACTTTCATCAGGACCTGATGAAAGTCTGTAATAAACAAGACTGAAACGTTGACTTAAAAACCGAAGTTGTTTGTGTGGTCATTTGCAAAGTCCCTGGAGTGCCGGTAATTATTTTTGGACTTTATATTATTTACTGCTGCAGTTATTTGGCACCGGGCAGAAATTTGGCATTTGGAGTGCAATTGTTAATTTTGGATTTTATATATATATATATATACCTTTCCAGAATTATATTTTGTAGGTCTAGATTCTCATTGAATCAAAACCAAGAAATAATTTATGAAATTAATTATATCATGCAGAATATAGTAACTATGTGCACCCATTGTACAAGCCATACGGAATTTGATGGCGCTATATAAAACAATAAATAATAATAATAATATATTGTATTTCCTCATCTATAACACAAGTATAAACATAGACACCACTATTAAAGTTACTGAAACTGTTAGAATAAGTGCGAGGTATTTGCTATAAGTGTTAATTCACACCATACGGGTAATAACTTGTCACGTTACGGTTGCGTTTCATGCTAAGGACCGAGGCGTTGCAGTCTCTGTCTCTCCAATAGAGGGCAGTAATACTTCTGATCTGGAGTACAGTATTTAAAACACAAAAAAAGCTCAGGGAAGCCTTCTCTCGAATATCCAGAACTGAAGAATGTCTGATCCAAAATTCTAACGCACACAGCCGGTCTGTTTTATTCACCGACCAGTAAGCTGTTCTTTAAAGTTCTGATTAACTCGTAGGAATTCCATGTGTTAACTATTTGTGTCGGAGAAAATAGAAAGCAAAATTACTTTTTTTATGCGGCTGCCCGAATTATTTTATTTCATTTTGCTTTTTATCACCCCAGGTAACAGAGATACAAACGACGCTCGTTCGGTAAAATACATTCTCCATGCGTAGCCTGGCATTAAATTAATAATTGTCTAATTTACCCATTGCACGGTTCATAAAACAAAAGTATATAATGGTCTAGGTAGTTTCCATGTAATGTAGTCTTTTACATGCACCTGCATGTTAAGAAACATAAAACAGCTATGAAGGCATCAGCTCGCCTTTAACCCCTTAAGTGTCAGGGTAAGTGGTAGGTGGCCCTACCCTCGCCCAGGAAGTTAAAGGGGCATTTTTATATTTTTATATTATGTTCGGTTCGCTTCTGCTTTTCTCCTGCATTCTCTGATGCGTTTTAGTGAGAAATTCTGCTTGGTTACTTACTGAGCAACTGCCTCCTGCCATCAATCAGATGCCTGGGGTTGACACACTCTCCCCACATATTTTAAGCTTGTGGCCTGCTCTGTCCTACTTTTGCGGGCAGTGGAGATCATGGGCCGGTTGGTAAGATCCCCTGATTTCCCTGAAATAGCCCAGGGAACTGTAAAATCAGGTCTGTCAACATCGCTTTGTGGCCCAAGGCAGCAGGTACGGGGAGGGGAGGGGGGGAGTATGTCACCTACAACAAAACTGTGGGCAGCTTTCCCTGGTGTGCTTCTGCTTAATGGGCCGGTTACAGGGATCTCCCCAGCCAGCCCATTTATACTATGGAGGGTCTGCAGAGCTGGCACAGCTTCCATACAATACATTAAAAGGCGCTTCGAGCTTATAAGACACGGAGCGCCAGGATATGCCATTTCCCAACCCCCCCGCAGTGGTGATGGTGACCGCGTAGTGGTGATGGTGGCCGCGGAGTGGTGATGGTGGCCGCGGAGTGGGTGACTGGGTTAAATACGTCACTAAGGTCTGTGCGGTTGCATTGCAGCTGCCACTTGACCTCCTCGCAACGTTCTGCAGGTGACCACCACAAGGTAGCTTTTCAAGTGAGGTGGGCCCAGTTTGGACAACAAAAATGTTTGATGGGTATGTAATTGGAAGGGGTTAATCCTTTTGTTTTAAAGACACGGCTGTTGCTTTGTATTGTTTTATTTAGAAACGCCACTCACATACTTTACCCGTGGCTGCTGCCCACCTCCCGACGGGCGGCACTGCACGGTTTTGTTTGAACATTCCCAGTGCAATCTTTCCTAGAGGTAGGGCGCCGGACAGCACAAGAAAGCTTCCCGTACAACGACACGCAAGCCTGCTGAACGACACGCAATCCTGCTGAACAGGCTAATATACAACCAGAAAGGGGCGGAGTCAAACAGCTCTACATATAGGAACCCTCGAAGCATAAGAAGGTTGGGCGACTGAAAGACGTTAAAGGAAAATAAATCACATGACTGCTCCTTTAAGCACAAGATTGGTGTGAATGGGAGGAAATCACATGTTTATGGAAACCCCTCGGGATAGGGAAACGCAAACCCTTTCAAGAGCCTTATGTGGGTGTGCGCCATCTTTTGACACTTAAATAGTTAAAAAAACTATGCATTGCGCTATGGCTCATCCCTGCACATAGTATGACGAGTGTCCCCAAACTCAGAGACAAGGAGCGCGTTCAGCAAGTCATGGCAAAAAAGAGAGCGTTTTATCTTTAGAGCGATGGGTAGTAGCGCTCTATTATCTCTTACGGATCCATGTCTGTTTTCGACACCTTTCTGGCACATTCCTTTACAGCTTTAGTGTTTATCCTTCAGTTCTTGCTATTCAAATCATAAGGCAAGGAAAATAATGTCTTTATTCCTTTATATTGCCAACAGTATACCGCTGCTGCACTGGGGTGACTATACCTCTCTAAACTGGGGATGATGAAAAAAATGCATCTCACGTGGCAGCAATGACTTTAAAGAGCACCTGGCAAAAGATTTGGCGCTATATAAAGAAATGGCACCTCTTTACTGTATTGTATTTTATAGAGACCAAAATATATTCTAAGTAAAGGGTTTTCTTTATTTTCACACCGTCATAGAGATATAGGCAGCATAAAAGTAAATGAATGAACATGGCTTCAATGTATATGCAGCAACACTGCATACCCGCCAAGTGCCCCCGTTTTGGAGGGACAGTCTTTCTTTGGGACCTAAGACTATGGTATTTGTTTGTATAAAATCAGAAAAAAGTAAAAATATAACAGTAACTATTTTATATTTTATAGTAGTATTTTTTTTAAAACATCTTTTATTAAGGTCATAGATGTTGGGTACAAAAATCACATGGGAGTACGTAACTAGTTTGGGTGTCACATTAGACTGATCCCAGGCTGTAATAACCACATGTAGAAGTGCAAATAACCTTCATTCTTTCCATTTTTTGTGTATTTGTTTTCTGCGGTACTCCAGGGGCCTAGATCATTTCCGAAATCCACCACAGCAGAGATCCGAGTCCTGGAAACTTCTCCACTGGGCGTATGTCGCTAGATATATTGGTTGGCCGTCTGGTGCTAATTGTCTCCACGTCCAATAGAGTGACGCGGTTCCTAAATAAAAGACGGAACAATAAAACCTGGGAACAATGAAAGGTCTCAGCCTCCATCTCCTTTTACAGCAATCTCAGTAAAGGAAATTTGTTAGGGATTCCGTCTAAGACTTCCGTGTCCCAATTTTGTTTCCACAGTCTTCAGTGTGTGATTGGGATCTGGGCGATGGCAGGGTGGGGGTGAGACTCAATTTTTCCTATTTGGGGGGGCTGATGTACCAGGAAGTATATTTAAAGGTATCTCCGATCTGAGCATTGATGGTGTCATACAGACTCTCTATGAACCCCTGCCATTCTCGTAAGAATTTCCTCTTCAAGCTGGCTTCCAAACAATCCATTCTCATAATAAACATGAGTTTTGTTTTCAAAGTCGGTGATGTTGTCAGAACCCACTGATGTAGGACTGGCTTCCTAGCGGCCGCCATAAGAGCCCTGACATGGCTTCTATTACCTCTGTAGTCCCCTGTGACAACCCTTACAACCGCCAACTCTGGTGCGATACGTGATGAGGGTATTTTCAGCTCTCTGCAATATGCACAGAGTTCCAGAATTCAAAACATATGGCACACACATGGTTAAAAAACCACTGCCGAGTGCGCTCCACAAAAGACCCCCTTTGGCGCAGCTTACAGATCTACCCCTTGGAAGGCATAACAGCTCCATCTGCCCTGGTTCCAGCTTATCATTATGAAATGCTTACCTACCCCGCTCATTGACATTCAAGGAAGGAAATGTGTTTCTTACCTGCAAGATTGAAATTTGGGTACGAATTATTTAAAAATGTATCCGGCACAGCTAGCTCAATGGGTTCTATCGCCACTCCTGACATTTTTCAAAGAAAACCGAGAGAAGAGTTTCTTTGAAACCCGCCAAGTTACATGATGAGCCCCTGTCTTTGGAAATTGTGAATTTGTCTCCAGGCACATCAAAAAAGAAAGCGTTCGTATTAATACATGGAGTACATTCCAAATGCCCCCTGCTATTCTGATTCTAGAACAAGCTGGATACGAACACCTTTTAAAAACAAATGCCTATTCATTTGTTTAGACGCCCGCACTAATAAGATACGCTGATGATATGATAATGCATTTTGACAATTTCCCAACCCCTGGCCTACAAGGTCAATAAAAAATATTCCGCAACAAAATGGCTTTTGCTGGACCCCTTTCATATTTCATATGCAATTACAGTCGGAGGAAACTCGACCCTACAATCATTTGCTGCTTTGGATATCTTTTTACTTTCGATTTGTAGATTCTGCGCGGAAATCTCAATAAAACACAATTTAATGGTCTCGGCCACCATCAGCTGAAGCTTCGTCCTTACAGTGAGGGTATGATGTCCCATACAGCCTCGCCAAAAACAATGCATATTAAAGTATTTGCCTTAGGGAGAAGCTGCAGCTGCCCTCCTCCTAAGTGGTCCAATCATTCTCAACACCGATTGGCTGCTTGAATCAGTGGCAGGAAAGCACTCCTACTGAAAT
This sequence comes from Spea bombifrons, assembly GCF_027358695.1. Taxonomy (NCBI): domain Eukaryota; kingdom Metazoa; phylum Chordata; class Amphibia; order Anura; family Pelobatidae; genus Spea; species Spea bombifrons. The sequence continues at coordinate 8,482,173 of NC_071089.1, read as the reverse complement.
CAATGGGAGCGTTTTCCGTGCATGGTGGGTCTCGGTAGATGGGGGGGCTGCAATGTTCGCCCCCTGCAGCTAAACACATCTCCTAAATGGAAAATAGCTGGGGGGCAGACAAAAGGGGGCCAATCTCTATGGGGGTTTCTGTAGATTTATGAATCAATTTAATTTAGTTTGTATTTTTCAGTGCGAAGACACAGATAATTAAAAAATTGGTGAAAACGGGCAAATTCAAGAACCTATAAGCTTTCCGCCTTTCGTTATTTTTCTGGACTGAATATATGGCAGATTTTCACGCTTCTGGCTACAACATACTAAAAGAGGCGTGACTGTATGCTTACCTTCTGCTTCGGCCGACGGATGAAATATTTATTTTTTACTAATATATATTAATGAAGACTTTTTCAAGGTCTATCGGCTTTTGGAAAACCGATTTATATTAAAACAAAATATTCAGTCAGGTTCCAGACTAAAAGGCTATAAAAGACTAAAAGACCCCCTGCTAGAAACTCTCTTACATTCTAAAAAATAAACTCTACATTCTTTTTTTTTTTAATAAACTCTACATTCTGCTTACAAAACATATAGAAAATGTATGAATCATTAGATGGAAATTAATTTAAATGGCTTCCATCCAGCACCTACATCCACGCACTTTTTTTTAGGGAGCCCATATAAGCAGATGTTGGGGCGCGCACATAAAGGAAACCTCCCTCCAGAACCTGTGTGTGTTTTTGAAAAATGTGCTATTTAAATAGAAGTACCCATTAAAATCAGTAATTGTTATTTTACAAAAATTACCCATAAGCATACGTGGGAATTTACCAAGAGAATGGAAAATGGTGAAGTGGGTAAGTTCTGCTTATTCTCCAATAATATTTTGTATACCCTGGTAATATGTTACTGGATGCATTTGTAGACATATTTCAATAAAAAAAAGTAAAAAAAAATCATAATAATATTTTTGACAATGTGCCCATATAAACCCTTTTGTTAATATGATCAGAAACACATTTTCTCCTAATTTTTAAATCAAAAAAAAAAAAAAGACCTTCTAATGCAATAATTGTAATCCACATAAAAAAAAAAATTCTATAAAGGATGAATGGTATATACCCACCTTGACATATGTTAATGTTTAGATTGGAGATTAATATGGTCAATGGATCTGTTTATATATATATATATATATATTTATATATTATATTTAAATATATATGTGTATATATATATATATATATACATATATATATATATATATATATGTATATATATATATATATATATATATATGTATATATATATATATATATATACCGGTATATATATATGTATATATATATATACTACATATAGATTCTGATCCTGCAACATTCACTCAGATCTCGTTTTTAAAGCTTCTGGAGAGAATTTGATAGGTAATGGAAAAACAATTAAACTATTTAATTAGTTAAAAAGAGCTAATTCTGCCAATTAGCAACAGGGATTTATGAGAAAGTCTCTCTGCGGCAACCGCCTGCGTGAAACATATTACTCCTATCACCTAGGGCTATAATCCTCAAAGGTTTATATTGTCCCAAGAGGCTCTTCTCTGAAAGCTATTTCTTACCAGAGTTTCCCTAGTTGCCATGATTTTTTAATGAGAGAAGCTTGATTAACAGAGTATAAAAAACTGCATTGATAGAGATTTCATCTTTTTTCGACAAAAAAATACATGTTTTACTCTCAAAGCTTTACCAGGGACTCGCTTTTTATTGCCTTTTTATTGCTAGTATCAGATTAAAAGTAACTTTTCAAAAACTGTGCTGTTTGCTTTTAAAAACAGTTTTAGTTTTTTGTGTGAAATAATGTTTTCTAGCAGCTGCGTATCAGCCGTTAGTATGAGTTCTCGCTCTGTTATCTGAGTCCAATCTACTAGACAGATACCCCGACTCCTTCTCATTTTGCCTGTGGGAAACAATAGAGTGGCTCAGTCTTCATCACCCAGCTGGACACTGTGGCTAATGAAAGTCTATGGAGGAATGGACTTCATTAGCATTGCCATAAAGAATCAGCTCAGTGCGGTGTTTGAGCCGGGAAAGTAGTGATACATGATGGGATGTAGATGAGGTTACCTGGAGCTCTGACTGTGTGACTTTGTGTGGAGGCAGCCGTGCGAGGGGCAGGGTTAGCTAGTCCCAAAATCAATCAAATTAGCTAGAGGGGTAAATGTGTGTGGGGGGGGGACATGTCAAAATGCCACGCCACTGCCCAGAGAAAGAGGAAAATGACCCGGAGACCTGAGTCTGTATTTAAAAGAAGCTTAATGAAGCAAAATGAGATAAAGCCAGGTGTTTGTCAGTGCCGACCTACATTACTGTAGACAGCGTTGGGGTTTATGCTCAAATAATTGCTCTGACTAGTGATTTTTTAACCCTTCCATACTGATGACGTACCTGGCACTTGCTGGTTGGGTGTTACCCACAGACCGGGACGTACCAGGTATGTCATCGATGATGCGCGATCCAGCGTCGCTATGGGCGCTGGGATCGCGAGGGGGGCGGCTGCTACTGACCGCTGCGATCTGTAGCAACCACTCCCCCTCAATTCTATTCACGTGATCGATTTGAAGCGAATCACGAGCAGGTAATTAAAATATTTAAATAAAACTGCGGTCTTCAAGGGAAGACGCAGTATGGGAACGCCGGTTCGGAAGGGATTAATGCAGGAAGCCGATGCAGCTTTATGTGATAGCTAGAAAGTTATAATTACAGCTTCTTTGTGTTTCTAATCTACCGCCCCATTATGGGTGTCATTTTCCTGTTTCAGAAGGAACTAATAAAGGTTAAGTTTTAATTTTGCTTAATTTGGGACATTAAAAGAATACATTTTAAAGGTTCTCATCAACCTATTCTATGGAAAGTACATCTATCTATCTATCTATCTATCTATCTATCTATCTATCTATCTATCTATCTATCTATCTATCTATCTATCTATCTATCTATCGAACATCATTCTACTACGTAAATCAGCCTATTTTTGTTTAGTTCTGGATTGCTTTATTTTCAGACATGCCCCCACCATCACCCTTTCATCCTTTATTCTGAATTGCTTTTCAAGACGGTGTTAACTTAAAACGCATTAATCGGGAGAATTTTACATGACTGTTTGTTTGCGGCTATTTAGAAGACATCAAGTCCGGATCACCCTTTGCTTGAGTGGCACTATAAGCGGCTGCATTGCTCAGCACTAAACTACTTCAGATGAGTGCGTGACAACCTACACTTAGCCATCTTTCATGGTACACAATGAAGTGTAAAACTGCTGTGAAAAGCCAACGCTTCAAAACAAGCCATCTTTATAATAAGCACTTAAAACCAGTTTTCATTAATACATATCTTTGAAGTAAAACAATGGCTAATGCTTCACCGCTGTGCCTGTGACTTTTTTTTTTCTTTCTTTCAAAAGCAGCAATATTTTCACTCGCGATCCTGATCAGGGATAAACGCACCGGAAAAAAAAACAGCCCGTGCAATGACCTATTGGCCCATAGGCTTTGACCTAATGTGAACCATAATGTCAACAATTGGGCATCTTCGCCACTCGGTCCACAGATTAATGGAGAGGAGTACTGTGAAACCCTACTTTTTTGCCTCCGCAAGTTACATTTCTGGCAGCTCCACACGCTCCCTGTCCAGGTCTTCCTTTATAGAAACAAAATGTGATGTATGGACCACTAGCGGCATCTTCCACCGGTCATCGCTGTTGAGCACCAAGATATGATGTCTTTCATGTACAGTCCTCTACAGTGTAAATGGTTTGGTTGGGGAGATCTTTGATCTCCATTGTAACGTCCTGTTGAGCAGGGGTCCACCGGGGATCCTTGATCACCCAAAAAGGCAATCGGCCCCCTGGTTTTGCCGTACCTTCTTGTCCAACATTAGTGCCTGACCTCACAAATGCTCTGCTGGATGAATGGGCAAAAATTCCATCAGAAACTCCCCAAAATCTTTTGGAAAGCCTTCCCAGAAGAGTGAAAACTGTTATAGCTGCAAAGGGGGAACCAACTTCATATTAATGTTGGTGTAATGGTCAGGTGTCCCAATACTTTTGTCCATATATATATATATATATAGTATGGTATGTATACATTCTTAAGGCAGGACAAACACATTGGTTCTCACGCTCGTTCTGATGGTCACAAAATATCGTTACATTCCACGAAACATAATGCTTTGTAACGTAACGCTCAAATATGCATTTGATGGATACTTTAACTGAATGCCTTTCTGTAGTTTCAAAGGGAAAAGACCCCGGGGTCCCATGTTAAGACATCCCGGGTGAAAGACTATAACTTAATCACGCCATGATTTTGCTGGTAGCTCAAGGAAAAAGCAAAACTGGAAAAGCTAAATTAGTAAATATTGAATGTACCCGCTTTTATATCTCAGGTATTAACAGATACCTTAGGTCTACACAGATACAGCACCTTCTAATCCTTATCTGCGTTTGCAATTAGGACTTCAGAGCTACGGATATCTGTATTAAGGCAAAGCTCGGCTCTCTTATTTTGAAACGACTGGACCCAAATCAAATTGGTCTTCAAATACTTTACAAAGTAAACGTGTGATGTCTAATTGAACTACCAGATAACGCTCTTCTAATGTCGTTAGCCTGACCTAAATGCACAAGAAAAAAGAAATATATATTACTGTTACACACCTTGACTGGAAAACATTTTGCATAATATAATGTTTTCCGGCAGCTGTATATTAGCCATTTATACGAGTTCTTGCCCCAATCTACTAAACAAACATCCTAACTCATTATCATATTGGCTTTTTGGCAAACAATAGGATGGCTCAGTCTTAATCACCCAGCCTGACTTATGAAAGTCTATGGAGGAGCTCAATAGCATTGCCATAAAGTATCGGCTCAGTGTGGCTCAGTGTGGAGCAGGGAAAGTCACCCAAAAGATCACATGACCGACAACAACAGCGGCCTCCAGGTGACAAAGTAATAAACTGTAGGACTAATTTCACCCAAAATGCCAGGCAAATACAAATTAAAAATGCCATAATAATAAGTAAAATAAATGCATGTTTTAACAGTTAACTTACTCGTGTTAATGTTTATGTTGGTTATATTATTTTCTTTATATTATTTCAACAAATTATTTAAACTTTTACATTTGGTTGACATCGTAAAGCATGGAAAAGACCTCATTAATGGCGTCCATAGAAGGCTTTTAATTGATTCTTACCTTTTGGGTAACATGGGTACATGTTTATAAAGGGGTTTTGCCTTCACCTGAATCAATTGAAATACCTTAGATAGGTTGACCATGACGGAGGTAGGTCTCTCTTTCTAACACATGTAGCTATAAATCTGATAAAATGACTAATGGTGAAACATTTGTGACACCTGAACATTCCGAACCCCTCGAACATATACTCCTACATGCTACTTTGGAACACCCATGAATTAATGAAAATATAAAAAAGAATTTGTAATGAACCAGATTCAAATGCTCTACCTGGATCTCTCCCAGGATCCGTTTGAAATTATCTTTCATATACAAATGACTTCCATATTTAACATGTTTGCGCTGCAGCTTACCACGGCACACTGTTCTTGTAAAAAAGCATTTAGTTGTATTTGAAGCCGTCTTGTTAGCTTTGCCTGCAGGCTGAGTAGTGGCGAGGAGTTCATTGTTATAGCAAAGAGGTACTTTCCATCAAAGACAACTTATAGACCATTCATGTGTTGAGATCTTTCCATGATGTTGTGTTATATTCTTGGTAATTGGCCTCATAGGACCTAATCGGAGGACTTAGTAATATTAATAACCAGACTTCTAACACGGCTCTTAATCAATGAGCGCTGAGAACTTGGCTCGGATAGTTCTCATGAATAATATTGGTTGTCTTTTTTTTATTTTTAGTTTTTTTTTTATGATAGACATAGAGGACTGAGCCGATTCAACAGCGTGACCCAGTGAGAAAGTGGCATTAGATATTCATTTCTTTTTTCAACTAAGACACCGTACATTTTGCCGGCACGACATATAGATAGGTTTTTGAGTTGATACAAACCAGACTGTTATACTCAGGTATCTAAGTGGACCTTTAAAGTGGACCTGTCCTCCTCAAATGTGTGGACAACATGATACCATTTGGGTCAGGTTACTGTTACAAAATGCAATCCGGTGCTGTGACATATATGTTAAAACTGTTAGTGAACATCTTGTACATTTACCAGGAAATGTATATGCCATCGTATGATACTTGAGTGGTCCCTTTAAACTTTATGGTGTCCTCATTAAAAAATATGTGCGTGGGGGGGTTCTGCAGAATCACCCCATATGCATTCGCTCCTTTGCCCCCCCCTCTGTGCAGGAGATGTTTTTTCCCAGCCACATCTCCTTGCATGTGATATACTTAGCACCAATCCCCTCCATCGCTAGCCCTGGCAAACTTTGAAGGGGGGGTCTAAGGAGACCCCCACACGTATCCGTAGAAACTGCTCCCACTGATTTCAATTTGTTTTTTTCCTGATGCTGATTGGCTTTTTTAAGCACCCAATCAGTGGCAAGAATCCTCGAGCCATAAAGAAGGAGAGCGTCTGCAGATTTTGTAGCTGCAGCTTCTCCCTAAGTTAATTACTTTACTTTTTATTGTTACTATTTTAAAATAATGTAAAGCACTAATGAAGGACGCTATACTGTAACCCCTTCACTGCATTAACCCATTACACCTTATCTGCATCTGACATCATTTATTAGACAGGGAGTTATAGTCGTGATATCTGTATCTGGATATTTCCATGGTACATGCAATCCTTCCTGGCCGAAGGACAATGTATGACACGCGGGGATGTTCTGAGCCACTGCTCTGCGGAGAACATTAAGGCTTTTTCCTGTTAAGAGGGAATTTGATTGTTTTTAATTAATATGCTGTTGCCAACACACTGAGTTATGTGTCTGATTCTCAGGGCGTATTTTATCCGTTCTATGTTGCTCTTGTGTCTTTCATGGCGTTATATATTACGCTCTTTTATATTTTGTTATGCAACATGAGTGGCTTGCCAGACTGGCGCAATATAAATCAATCTTTGATTGACTTATAGTAAAAACTAGGGTGATGCGTACCATCTTCCTAATTCTATCATGCAATTCTGTTTGGACTAAAACGCCCGAGCCGACAGTGATATCCAGACTAAAACACGGTCCTTAATGCCTGTAATGATGAAGAAGGTCAGGAACACTTTGGCTGGTAACATGGAACAATTAGAGATGTTTAATAGTGTAAGTACTGTCGTTTACATGAATCCATCTAATTATTTCGGGTATGGCGGTTGCCTTATTATAATACAAACCACAAAGATACAAAGAGTGGATCATATTATTTAAATTAAAATAGTCTGGCGCTTATAGAAAAATGAAGCGCAGATGTTTGCTGGTTCATATAAAGCAGAATTATTGGATAGAGAGAATCATTGGGTTTACAAACACTTTTGTTTTAGTGTGTGGTTAGGGGATACTTGGACACATGCCCTTTTCTATACAATATTCAGAAATGTTGCAAGTGTTAAACAAACATTTTGTTTTAATCAATATTTCACATTAAATATGAGGTCTCACCATTCCTTTAAATCCTTCTGTTGCTTACAATCCATACTTCAGATAATAATTTTCCCGTTGTCTTCGTCGATATATATTTCGCCAAAGCCTTCGATGCATTAGCCAACAACTACGGCCAAAGTATATAATGTAATGTCTTTAAAATAATATGTTACATAAACCTTTAGAGTTGTACTTGTGTACAATTTCTATTGGTATATAAAAAGAACAATTGGACTTCCTAGATGACAAAAAAAAACGAAAAAAAATCAATTTTGCTCACAATTTTATATCGCTTTCTATCTGAACTGGATATTCTAGAATTTCAATTAACCGGGGAGAATCCAAGCCAAGATGACAGCTATGTGCGCCTTCTGGTCATGCCCCGTAATTGTAGAGAGACTTGCGTTTTTCAACCAATGACACGGCCCACAAAAATAGAAGCACCAGTTCGTTTGAGAAAAGGAGCCAAGTCCGTTACTTTTGTGTAGGTGCCAAGTGACAAAGAGCTGGGTTAATTCTCCCTGCTGTGTTTACTCCATATGCGCTCGGACATTCAATTCTCTAATCTCGGCATTAATAAACGGACTTAGTAACCCCCGTGAATATATTTAATTTGTGTTTATTCAGAAAGAAAGCGATTGTTAGCATTACTTGCTTGGGAACGTTATAAATGAACAGATCCTGATGTTAACCTTTTAAAAGTCCATCACAAAGATTCTATTGAATTGAGTCACCTGCGTCCAAGTATGGATTTCAGCGGTGATGAACCAGCTAGCACCGTCATCAATCAGGGTAGTCTATGATGGGGTTAGGTGACCCCAAGAATCTTGTGCAGACCCAAGGTTGGGTCAGGGTCCATTGGTGAAATCGTCTCAGGTTGCCTCCATCATGCATACAGATAAATCAAAACTTGTATCAGTAAAACTAAAATATTTAAATGGTGTGGAGTTCTGTTAGTAGAACTGTGCGGCAAATTTGGAAGGAAAAAAAATGAAACGTTGAATCATACATGGTACTGTAGATTCATTCGTGGAGCACATTTATTTGAATTGAGTCCTAAAATAAGGAACTTGGATCTCAAAGCCCACAATTTGAATCATAACCTAGGGCAACAGATCTGGTGGGGCAGTAAGTGCCCCTGTGCCCCATAACTGGGTGTAGATTGCTTTTGGGGATCAGGATGCCTGGTATAGTTTTGCTCAATGGGTGGTTTGGAAAGATCTCCCTTGTGATAACCCATTTACACTAACATGTTAAACCTCCAATGTATCTTCTCTTCATGTGCTCTTCTGAGGTCAGGCTTTGGAATATGACCTACATATGGAAAAGACCCTCGTTGAGATAGGCCAAAGGCAGGGCCTAGGGCAGCTACCCCATATACACGATGACCATGACCGTGCTCCATGTTTTCTATTAGGTCCCTTCTTTCCGCTCTGGGCAATGGCCGGGAGAAATAACCTCTCAACCTTGCTTTAAAACGGCTATATGACTGGGCCATTTGGTTGGACTTTGGGGCTGAAAGATGCAAGCAAACAAGCAGATCTACTGGTGGAAACACTGCTTACCGTTCAGACAGGTAAGGACAGCGTTCCCAACATGGCGGTCTACAACGCTCCTTTAAATGAAAGCAGGTGTAAGAATAAAGGACTGGTTCAACATTTACGAAAACTTTCTTAAAAAAATCCCCTGATGAATATATAAAAGAACGCCATGAAAGGGATTCAGTAATTCTGATTGAGTTATTTGTATCATGCAAAATCAGATTTTTGTTGCATTTCTTTCTAGAAAGATGTATCTAAGCTTATCGTATTTTCCCATTTATGATTATCTGTTTCAGTTTGGAGTAATAATTAGTTTCTAAACAAAGAACAAAGTAAAAAAGAACAGTTGACCCGTGGCTTTGAAAATCAACAGGCTTATCATCAAAACGAGCAACATGAAAATCGTAATTAACATCCAAGATTTCTATTGGGGAGGGGGGCTTTTTGCTGCATCTAAAATGTTAATATTTATTTGAAATACAAATATTTCTGTAAAAAAATTGTGCCAAACCAGTATGTTCTGCTTTTTTTTAACCCTCTGAGTCCCAGAGTCCAGATCCGTTTTTTTTCTCCCAGGCCGGGCAAATATTTGAAGCTTTGCTCTTATTATTATATTTGTATATAAGTGACAACCTTATAAACGGCTTATGCTTTTAGTGTAAAATATTCATAAGTGCTTTTATAAATGAAAAAAAATACATATAAATATTATTTCCCCCTTTGTTAGCCTTTTAATGCCAAACCAAATAATAAAAATAATCAATATTTTCTCAACCTTAATAGATGTATGACACTCTTTTCTGTTGGTTACAGCACCAATGACCCTGTATATATATATATATATATATATATATATTATATATATATATATAATATATATTATATATTTGTTGGTGCGGCTGCCTGGGACATTAGACATTAGACTGTCCCTTTAAAATGGCAAAAGTATAATAAAAGTAAAATCCAGGAAAAAAAAAAAGTATAATAAATGAAACAGGCAGGCATATCACTCTGTGTGTGATTTTGTCTTTAAGTTGATTATTTGTTAATTATGCAGTAAACTTTAACTGCCACGCTCGCTGCGTCTTGCAAAGTTCCAAAAGTAAAGTAGTTACTATGGTAACCAAATTCAAAGCAATCTTCCTTCTGGTTGCCTTACTTTTACCATTTGCACCAGAATAAAAACCCTAATTTTTTTGGTACATTTTCACATGGAAGTAATAAAATTGTCATCGTCCGCCTAACGTCGATGATTCCCATTCACTTCGGTTTATTGTGCTCCGTTCCGTAACCGCGCAGACGGTCTCTGTGAGCATAAAAGCCCCCGGATACGGCGGTTTCCTTTGACCTGTTACGGGGCAGACGATTGTATTTGTTTCCCTCTCTCACATTAACTAAAAAAACAGGAGAAATTAAACTAATGGAATGTCTTTCTATTTCCCTCGCTCACCATGCGGAATGCTACGTTCTCCATCTACGACCGGAACGATCTTTGGTTCAGAGTTACAAGGAACAGCTGTTTAACTGCACAGATTCACAGAATTGAGCAAACTGTTATCTTTTTTTTATGCCTACATTGAATTTCCAATTTGAAGATGTTGCCAGCTGTTTGGCTCTCGCTGCAAGCACAGTCTATCGCTCCGTAGCGTAACACGGGATACGCTCGTAGTCATTACCTAACAGCGGAGACTTGGCGCTCTACCAGCAATGGCGGCCTTCTCTACTTACCATAGGAAGGCCCTTTTCATAAAGAACAGTATTATTCACAGCTGCAAGCTAATGTTGCTGATCTATGAGTACATAAAAGCAGTAGTTTGTGGCTAGACTTGGATAATGGAGTCTTTGTTAAACGCAGAAACATAGAATTCGTCGGCAGATCGGCCCCATTCGGCCCGTCTGGTCTGCCGGTTTCTCCTGCTGTAAAGACTCAAACTGGTCGTTGGTCTCGTCTTACATTCGGGATCCATATACCTATCCCCTGCATGTTTCAATTCCCTCCCTATATTAACCTCTGCTATACAGAAACATAGAAATAGAGTTAATTCCTTAAAGGGGTCTATTATTCACTAACAGAGACAGGCTGTTTATGTCACAAGGTGGGCAGCTTCACTACAGACCCCCAAATGCTCTTTTTCCCACCTACAGGATTTTATCTCCCCTTTCCACATTCGGCAGTCTTTCTGATTTGGGGTATTGCATATGGGTTTATGCCAACAAAATAAATTAAAAAATATAATATATATATAAATATAAATATAAATATAAATATATATAATTTCATCAAATATGGATTATGAAAATTCAACCTTTTCATTTTTACGGAGAGTGAGCTCTTTACCGTACATTTATAATATTTTTAGATTTTTATTTTAATTAACCATTGGATAAAGGTTAATTAACCCTTAGCAGATCCGTCATTCCTTCCTCTGGAGGTTTAATCACATGAGAAAACACAGAAACTTCTAAGAAAAGTCTGTACGGCAACTACCAATCAGTGCCTGCTTTTTGTGTCACGTGACAGGGTTCCCAGCAAAATTGTACATGATTCCGTAATTAATACTGGGGAAAGCATTCAGCTGCATTTGGAATTGCTTTTCAGAAATGATACATTTAGGAGACATTTTAATAGATTACCTAATGAAATTCTAGTTCTGAGGTAAAACATTCCAGCTTTGGAGCAATCGCCATGGGAACCAATGAAATTAAATAAATTCCTTGTAGCACAGTCAGCACTGTATTGAAATTGCTTATATGGGTCAGAATATAAAGCTCTGCTCATTCAGTACGATTATCTCTTACATTCATCAGAAAGTAGTAGGCGACAGGACCCCTTTAAAATTAAGGAATGATGTAGACCGATCTCACTCAGAGTACCCTTATTGTATACATTTCATTCCGCTGATCTTCTGCAGATTTGTGTCAGGCTGATTGTAAGCTCCTAAGAGCAAGACCTAAGAGCAACAGAATCTGCTGGCTATCAATAAATCAGATGCAATGTAAAAGTGTTATTAATTTCCCTTGCAATCCAGTTAGAGGTTTATTCTGCCCCGGCATATGCTGGGGTTGCCCTAAAACCCATTTAGCTCCGTGGCTTCCGTCCTCCATGTTGAATCCTGGGATATGACAGTACAGCTTAGTACAGTGCATCACCGTGTAAATTGGCTGGTTACAAGAGATCTCTGATCCCCCCATCTAGGTAATCAATGCTGATTTTGCCCCTCTATCCCACTGAGCTTTACCTCTGCCCCGCTTTTCTGGACAGAGGTGGAGGTCAACGGGACAGCAAGCTCCAGTGTCCCTATTTGCCCTGGGTAGAAGTCGGGAGGTATGATGTTGTAGTGGTACGCCGGGGAGCCTGATCGTTCAATAGTGGGATCTTGGCCAGAGTACAGCATAGTTTAGGGGTCATCGAACATTAATGCAACCTAAGCCTATCATATGCTAACCAAAGGCCAAAAATTGGGTCGCCTGGTAGCTTTTGTTTTACAAAATCGGCCCTTCTTTTTTAGTAATCTTTTCTTTAGAAATGTACATACATTAGGGACAAGCGAAGCGATGTAACGTTAAGACTTTTTGTTAAAAAACCACTTAACCTTTTTGTACTATCTAGATAAGCGTCATTGTTATGAGTGTCAGGCCTATAATGGAGTAAATATTTGTACTTACGCCTTGATCCAGGTATCCTTTTTAAGCGTACAAAGCCTTTATGCTTTCTATTCATTTCCATAACAGTAAGATGAGATAAGGTACCAAAAATCTTCAGTATATGGAAAAGTCATATAGAAAGATCAAAATTCTAGAACACTTAAAAAAACCCATAAATGTTGGATTCACATTTATCCCTAGAATGTAAAATATGTTTTTAACAAAAAATACTATAATGAGCTTAATCTGCTGCTAGATTTCTGACATCAGTCCAATGCGCCGTTCAGTGCCTTAACTTTCTGGTTTCTACTGTAAGTACATAAGCTGGCATAATCTTCGTATATCGTGGCACCCATCAGTTTTTGGGGCTGAATGCCATAAACTGCTTTAACATAAAGTAACAATTAAGTGAAACCCCAACATGTCTGGAGCTCCCGAAACCCTAAATAGAAAAAAAGTAATGACTATCCCTTTAAGACCTGAATTAACACCTAAGTCTACTTAGTGAGTGGACACTCGGGTTTGAAGGAGAGTTAAAGGAACACTTTAATATGTGTTCTTTAGACCTACCAAAAAATATCAAGCTGCTGTGTAACACCTCCTTAGGGGTCTAGCATTTCCCAACACCAGTACTCGTGAGATACCCCCTGGAACATTTGCTGATTGGTGGTAAGTATATCAGCTGGGGATTAGGGAAAGGGGCAAATGCATATGGCAGAATCCCACCAAGCATTTGGGAACACATGAAAAGTTCATACGATCACTGGAGTGTGCCTGATGCATGGCTGGCCCTGTATCATGCATAATTTAAATGTGCAGGGACAGCTCATCCCTTCTCACAGGAGAAGCCTGTTGGAGTTGGCCTTTTATCACCCAAAAAAAAGGTTTTACAAGAGTCAGAAGTCATTAATGATGTTGGGCTTACAGAGAAAGTAAACACACCTGTAGAATCTGGCTAGATGACACGAAAGTACGGAGAACTGTGACATCATGGGTCATTGGGGTAATATGGAGGTATGAGCTATAGAGGTATGAGGTATATAGAAAAAAAAAACACTTTTTAATAAATTGATTTATTCATGCAAAAATAATTTTGATCTTACTTTATGCTAAGGGTATTGCCCGGATAAATACAAGGAAGCCTGCTAAAAAGACAAGGGTGGCAGTCTGGCCAAGGGGGGAAGAGCTCAGCAGACATGAACTTTGTTTAAAATAATCGTGTTTTAATAATAATAATAAAAAAAGCCCATCTAATGTCCATGTCGTGTTGACTTTAATTGCGATACAGAGCGGCAAAAACGTATTCAAAGCAAAAGAAAGCAGTTGCTATGTCCTCATATGTCACTCCTCAAATAAAACCCTAAGTGTTTATGTAGTCACTCGTGTTATTTCCAGTGCGGTCCCTGAAACATGAAGGTCTAATTTTGGTAACGGTGAACTCAGTGAACTTTCCGCCAGGCAAGATTTACACATCCTAAGTTAGTTACTTGGGCTTGGCACCTGGGCTGACAATAACGCAATGCTTACTGCCGAGAGTAGCAACCGTTGACTGATCCTAAGGAGCCTGGCTGTAATGTTTATGTTACTATTTGAAACTACGTTGGCCCGAGGACGGCAATATCCGAAGGGTTAAGCAAAGACCCGTATGTTTAAAGGGACAGTAAAGGCATTTTTTATTATTATTATCTTTTATTTATGTAGCGCCATCAGTTTACGCAGCGCTTAATACAATACATATATTCAAGGGGTCTGACAAGACGAGGATTGACAGACTAAGACAAACCGATACATTAGGTGGAGAGAGGGAAAGATTATTATTAATGCTTGTGAAAAATCACTCAAAGTGATAATTCCACCACCTAAATCCCACACCAGCTGCACGTCGTCCACGTGTTTTCCTCTCCTACATTCAAAAACGTGATACAACATAAAGATCTCGAATAAAACTATGTCCGTGAACCAGATAAAAATAAGATAACAATATATACCGCGGTCCAAATACCCAACGCGTTTCACCCGTTCAGGGCGTGATGTCACGTTATCGTGAGATTTTCCTTTTGATATCCATTCATATAGAACTACCGTATATCAGGTTCTGTTTGTCGTTATATATTTATTAGATTGCACTTGGGTTTTATTATCACTTTATGTATATATTACTTTATTTTATTAAAGAAGCTCAATTTCCCCGTCCTATAAAGTGAGTTTTGGAGTTTATTTTATATTGTTGCATTAAAAATCTCAAAATGTGAATACGTTTAATTCTCATGGGTGTCTCTGACAGCTTTTATTTTGTTCATGCAAACTTAGAACTTCCAAGGTTTGGCTACCCAGAGCTCCCTCATTCCCTGAAGGGGTAAGATTCAATCCGAAAACTTATTTTAGCCAATAAATCAGCCAACAGCCATTGAGAAGGTTGGTGCTTAGAGATCTGCTAAGATACATTTTGGGCTGAATCATACCGCTCATAGTAACTCGTAGTCCCTGGGGAAGCAGTTCTTCATCCACAGATTATGGATAAAGGCCAGCAAGTTCCTAAGTATAGTTAGATGACAGCAGGGCCATACGGGCACTTTAAGGCCAGCAGCCACCTGCGTGTGAATGATGACAGTATGTGCCTGGCCACATGTTATATGTTCTTATGCTCACATAGTATGCATCTGGGCATTTCAAGCCACTGGCCACGTACTCCAGCATCCAGTCTTCCGTCACAGCATCTGCTGCCCGCTGCCAGATGGCAAGTCTGGGCATGGATGACGGTGTGCATGTATAGAACATTTTGGGTGCAATAAAGCTTTTTAATTAATATTCCATTAATTGGCATCATCCAAAAGTACCTTTAATTTACTCTTTGAGAGAGGTGCCCACTGAGTTGTAGAATCAGGTCATTTTCATTAGATCTTTTAATTAACCTGTTCTTTCTTTAAAAGGATACGAGTTATGTTTTCCACAACACTACGGCATTTTGTCAATAGAGTTCAGAGGAAGGCTAATGGTAATCATTAAAGGAAGCCCAGAGAGGTTTTAGAAACTTATCTGCCTGTATTTTATTCCTTTTATCAAACTGTGGGATAAATTAGCTTAAGACAACAGCTTTTGTTTTTTTTTTGTCAGGTCAGGAAGGGGTAGGAGAAACCTCTCTATGAAGGGATGAATGAAGTACTCTTGTTGTCAAATTTGGGATCTCTTTGGGAGATTGGAGAATAGGTACCATTTTTTTCTCAGATAAATTAACTTTCTTCTTTTTAATCCTCGATGGTTTAAGAATAAATTGTTCCGTTACAGAAATCTTTTGGCCAAAATCCCGGGAACGGGTCCACGGCAGATCAAGTTTCACAGCACTTTTATCTGAATGACTCATTATACTATTAAATACCCTTTAGTTCTCTTGGGGGCTCCCAAAACATTTACGGTGTGTTAAACGCCTCTCCAGCAGCGAGCAGGGCCGCACTTAATGTACGATATAATAAGTGTAATATTTAATTGAGTGGGAATTCGGCAGGTATATTTTCAAATGGCCAGTGGAGACATCTGGCAGCCTACCGACAAGCATGTCTTTCTAAATATAAGTAAAAATAACCCAAAAATGCACATAGAACACAGTGATAGGCTTGTTAACTTCTAAAAGGGAATTAGAATCTGGAAAAAAAATCCCGATGCGTTTAGCTAACTTCACACAATCTGTAAAATGGATCTACTGCTGTTTTCGATATTAACAACAATTTGCACAGTGTGTTCTAATGGATGTTTTAGAACCAGATACATCACTCACCGCAGGTATTATTAAATATATTTTTTATACTACCAACACAGTCTGCTGCTAACATTAACGTCAATCTATCACTGTTCTCAAATGTTAGGTTGGACGCTAAACAAACATATGCAATGTCGTCACAGATTAAAATAAGCAATATCACTATACAATTACATACATGCTATATATATATATCTATATATCTATATATATATATATATATATTACTTCCTTATTGGTTGTTTAGGAGACTCTGGTGCTGGGTAGGACACTTCTTTTTCTCCAGACGGTTCCCATTCCGGTTGAGCCTTTTGGGTTCAAGCAGCCGTGGGACTTTCTGATGATCCTTTGAGACCAGGGGCATACTCTAAGGGTGCAGACGCAGGGTAGTCGAGACAAGCCATTGTCGGGAAGCCAGAGTTTAGGATAATCGATAACAGAGACGTGTTCAGCGCAGTCAGGTCAAACCAGGTAAAATAAAGAAAAAACCAAAGCGATCTTGTTTATAAGGACTTACGGACTCCAAGCAGATAGGTTTATGTTTTGTATTTTATGATCTTATGTATTTTGATTCTATTTGATTTTACTTTACTCCTGAAGAAGCCGACGTACGATCGGCGAAACGCGTCGAGGGATATAATAAACCGAATACCTTTTAACATTTGGTTGAATTTTATTTACACGCACATGCACTATTCTCTTTGAGTGGTGCCACCGCAATTGTAAGTGCATTTTCGTTTTCTACATATCCGACTATTGAAGATACTGCACCATTTTTGGTCTACTTTCATTTGCAGCATTCAAGACTCATATATGGGATTGCTGATGAGCTCATTACACTCAGTTCACTTGTGAGTGGTTCTTATATTCACATTTTATATTGTGATTTCTACATATTACACTATTGTATTTTATTTTTTCTTTCCCTCATGTATATGCGCTCCATATTGTGCTGTCAAACCAGGTAAAACACAGGATCAATTTTGAGAACACGCTAGCATAGGATAAATCATGACAAGCACAGGTATGACCATCAAAGGGCAAGGATTGGTGAATCTCTGAGGCTTTTATAGGGCACAGGAGAAGAAAAGCGCCAAATCCGTATATGGAGCCAAAATTCAAATGGAGTGACGCCATCTTGTGTGAAGCATGGCTGTGTGTGAGGCCGTGGTAGTTGGAGGGAGTCGGACCAGGAGCTGAAGAGGAGGAACTGTAGGAGGAACAGCTGGACTGGAGCTGACGGTGGTGGGCACGATGCTCCCCACGCTGAGAAATATTTGTACATATCTAAGTCGCTTACTGGACTTAGATCAAGTAAGCACCTGTGAGAGAGGAGAAGCTTGGTCCTCTGGCCTGAAGGTCGAGTTTGCATCATGAAGCCCAACATATGCAATGAAGCCCCCTGGTTTGGTCCGCCATGGTGCTCGGCATGTGTTTGGCTGCTTTTTCCCCTGCACATGCTGATCAGGGCACCATTTAGCACCTCCACCTCTTCGGTATACACCTTTTAATTTTCACCTCTTGCTTGAATTACCTGGCCTATGACTGGAGATGGACGGTTAATTCTTTAACTTACCAGCCATGGTTAACAAAATAAAATAGATAGCTAAAGTATATTTAGAGAACAGTGAAATTGTAGTTTTATTAAAAGTTTTACTAAACATTTCTAAATGTATTGCATATAAGTAATTACAATACAAAATGTATAAAAGTAAATAACTAATGTGCAAGATTTATTTTTTTGCTTCATCGTTTAGTCGTTTTATTTTTCACTCTTGTGGCTTAGTACATGAAACTGAAATGTAGGTTTATTTGGGGATTTTCAGCCCGCGGGGATGTAAGAGAAACAACAGAAGACATTAAAAAGCTTGGTATGAATTTACTCTTCAAATCAGTTCAGTCTCTAGCAAGACATGTAAACTAAACCATTGTGGTAGCATTTCTAGAATTCTTTGGGTATGCGAAGGGGGGAAAAAAGAACAGATGGAGACTGCTACAGTAAACTGACATGTTCTATTTAAAACCTCTTGTCAGCTGTAGTTTAAATGACACTGTCAACATGGCAACAAATCATAACACTTTGTACGTCCAGCTGCATAACTACCACATCTACAAATCTGTGGCAATGACACCCGAGGCTTACGAGTGAGCAGTAGCAAAACCACGATTGGCACAAGTCTGGGCTGGAATTAAGGCACAAGACTATCACAATATCAGAGCTCATATTATCGGCTATAAATAGGGACGGTGTGGACAGGTACTGGACTGTAGACGTTGGACGGTTTTAGCTTCATTGATTTCAATAAGATCTATAATCGGTAACAGTTTAATCAATATATCGCGAGAATACTTTGTCAAAATTGGTAAGAAATTTTTTCCCTTTAAATGCCCTCCCACGAACCACCCATGTGAGATTTCTAGCATTCTCCTCTTATATACAAACAAATAAAGTTGGGGAGCTGGGGCACACACCTGAGACCAAGGACTGATCAAAGATTGAGGAAAAACAGGCAGCCCAGATTGGCCAAAAGGTTCTTATCTGCCGTCAAATTCAATGTTTCTGTGTTATTTCTAGAGCCAGGATGGGGAAATGGCGGCTGGGGAAATGCCAACTGGTGAAGACCATGCATTGTCCAGCTTCCACCTACTCCTGCCCTAAATCACCGCACTCCCAAGCCCCACTACGAAGCTGGTCTAACTCTGTCCCCTTATCATGGCCATAGCTTCTGCCTCCTATTAGAAGTAGGAGAGGGGGAACTCGAGGGGACCGTCCCCGATATGGTTATTCCACGACTCACATCCATTCCACCTCCATTCTTCTAAGTTTATCATCAAAGTGTATCACTATTTTCATAATCCTTTGAGGAAAATGTCATTGATATGCTAAGATACGTCTCTTATAAGTAATAACCCAATCTCTTTGGACAATAGATTAACCTGTTTTGGCTCACACATTTCCTTTCAATGACTTTCCTAGATCCAGACAAGTAGGTGCCAGAAAAACATCCCTTAAACATGGTGGCCAACAATGGAGGAAAAAAGCAACCGATATCAACAACAGAGGAAAGTGACCCCAGAGTTATCACTTAAAATAACAAAGGCAGTTAAACAATGCGGCAAAGGAATGGGAAAAGCTAGCAAAATACTAGGTGCTTTGTAAGAGGTGTTAGCTACAGGAAGAAAGAGGTAAAAAGAGCTAATATTACACATTGTAGATAACAGACCTCGCCTAGGGAATTGTGTGGAGTCATGGAGAACTTCAGAAGCATATATATATGTAACGTCTTGAGACATATTTGTATATATTGAGTAAACTATACATTTCATACATGCATTTTATACATTCAATAAACTGTAGAACTTTCCAAATTGCAATAATTAAGCAACTTTTTCCTGATTGGACGTTTTCCCAAATGTCATGCTAATACAAGTGCAAATTTTTGCTTTAAATACAGTATTCAAATCAAAAAAATGAATTCAAGCAGCATCTTCAAGTGGAATGGAATTCACCCAAATATTTAGAATACTCAGCATAATCATACCCATGGTCAGGGCCAGATGACGCTTTATTTTTGGGCCAGATGGCCAGTCCAGGTCTGCTCATGGTCATCTCATCGTACCTCCCAGCATGCAACTTTTTGGGACTATACTGACCGTAAACATATATTAAATGACAGGTCAAATTGTATATAGATTTGACAGCCACAGCTCAACGTCTCCTTTGTGGGCTAATGTTTCCGGCCACCGATTGGCTATTTGAATGGGGATGCATGAGGGATCTTGTCCAAACATACCTTCTTAATGGCAAATAGCTGGGGGGCTGATAAAGAGGCAGATCCAGATGGGGAGGTCTGCAGAATCCCCCATGCCTTTGCAATTGGGACACAAAAAAATGTAAAGGGTCCTCTCAGCTACCATATGCATAGCTAGAGTGTCCCTTTAATCATATAAAAGAACAAAAAACAGTTTCAGCTTCCATGGCAACAACCTGTCAGTGTCACATAACAATTAAGAGTTCTAGGTATAAATGATGAATTTGACACGATTACAATTTCCAAATTCTGGGAATTCAACGGTGCTAGGAATGATGATTCTATTCTGTTTTGTTACCAAAATTTATTTAAAGTGTTAAACTAGGTGGAACAGCACCTTTAATTCATATATAAAACTGTAATTACATTGACAGCCATGATCATTAAGATCGTTACCGCCTTTCTCTCTGCACTTGTAATGTTAAAGGCATGAAACAAAATGTGTTTTCAAGATCTAAGATAGCCTCAGCATGTTCGTGGTGCGTCTGAATAACTGATCACACTTTTAGTGTAACTGCATATAGTACATAGGAGCAGGCTCGTTCTGTGCCAAAGAAAACAGCACTGGAACATTTTTGGCATGCGTTCCATCATATCGCATATCTTACATTATGCTGTATGCAATTCTAATTATTATTTTCCATCTGTTAATCACAGGCAATAACTAGACCGCAAACATGCGACACGGAAATTAAAGTCAATTTAGCATAAAATGCAAGTACCCCTATTTATGCCAAAGTGGTCTGTAATATGGGGTATCAGATGTGGTTGAATTTATTTTAGACATGGTGTCGAGCTGCTTCTCTCGCTCTCTTTCAGCTTCTTTGATCTTTTCGGCGACTCAATTGAGCACACTAGAAAAAAAATGTATGCCAAGTGACACAGCGTAGGTCGTCATAGTTAGAAGCCCTCTCCCCGTCCGCCCTTGAGACCCAGAGACATTTAGTGGATATTCACTGATCAGTAACATGATTGTTTGCGCTGTTCCAGGTTTTTACAAAATCATTTTTTTTTCCTTGGAAAAATACTTTTTTGTAGAACGCAGGATTCACAATCCCCTTGTCATGTACCTAACTGCACCGATGATCATCTATGGAAATACGTTATCAGGCACAGATAGGTGTTTGTGTCTTTCATGGCACGGTTTTGAAATTAAATCAGGAAAAATGGGCAGACTAGATGGGCTGATCAGTCCCTGCCGTCAGATTCTATGTTTCTAGATGTATAATTCGTTATGGTTTATTTTAGCTCATACAATTAGTTAGTTCATTGGGCTTAGGGCAGCAGGTCCAAGGGCACAGCAGTCCCGCTGCTGAATGGGCTAATTACAAGGGAGATCTCTGCTATCCCTAACCAACCCGTTTCCACCACGGAGAATGCCGAGCCGGCATATGATGTCATATTCCGACAATCCTCAGAGAGGACGGCAGCCGTGGAGAGGGGTGGGTAAATACGACACAAAGGAGGGACATTAAGATTACCAGCACTAGGGAAGGTATTTAAAGGATATTAAGATGCATTATATGTTCTTACTTGCTGGCTCAGAAAACACTTACTTGGAATAGGTCACGTCTAACTAACCTACTTGGTTCATTTGAGGACATAAGTGGTCTGTTCCAACCTTGGAAAAGCCTTTGATAAAATGCCACACAGCGAGACGCCGTATAAACGAAACGATGCCGGGTGCAGGAAAACATGTGTAAAGTGACAGAGAATTGATTGCTATATAGAGTTCAGAGGGTTGTTATAAATGGAACATTTTCAAATTGGACACAAATCGTAAGTGAAGTATTGCATGTTCTGTACTTGGCCCTATCCTTCCTATTTCATCTATTAATTACCTTCATGTAGGCAGCGCAAGCAATAACTTAATCTTCTCAAATGACATTAATGTGACTGAGGTATTAAGCTCAGAATAGCATGTTTTTTATCTATGGAGGGATTTAAACAAATATAAAACATGTTGAACATGGACAGGGGTGGGCTTTCCTGGGGGTAAGTAAAGCCAACTGCCCCTCCTCCATATACACACTGGCACATATGTCCTCACACTTACACATGCTAACACACACATACACATGCTTACACATACTTACACCAACATACACTTAATTATGCTCACTAAAACACACTTACACACTCATGCTAACACACACTCATGTGAATGTGTCAGACCGTCCCTTTGTGAACAATTTTGCATTTAAATCCCATGGTTTCCTCTGATCCCTAACTTATATGACTTCATTCTTTGCACTTTTTTTAGCAACAGGGCACATAAACATTGTCAAGGCATGCTGGGAGCCAGACTGCATTTGCACAAAATATATTTAACTTTCTTCACAAGGTGTAGTAATGTCCCAATTCTTTTCAGATATGAGTGGAGCAAACGATGCTCAGCATTGTCTGCTTCTCGTCTCCTACTGCGCATGCACATGCAACTGTGGACACCGGGGTCAGTCATACAGTCAGAACTCATTTGCCACAGGTGGCGATGTCAGGGGTCAGGAAGCAGCTCTGGTCCAGTACTGGCTCAGCTCCAATGCTCACTTTCACCTTTATCAAGTCAGGCCATACCAAGCATCCAGCATGAGCCCACACTGACCCCCAGCACTAGTTTGCCTTATGTGTGACCTTCTGTCCAAATGTAAAAAGTACACCCAGAGTCTCTGGGTGAAGCACTGCTTTCCTGGGTCTCAGGTCACTTTTATCATTTTCCAGGCAAGTTAGTGGTGTGTGACCATGCCTATTCCCTGCTTACTCTCTGCCCAGTTCCCCCTTACACTATTGGTGTCTGGGACTATCCACGCACCTACATGTGGCTAACCCCACCACACTCGATGCTAGTCCCCCAGAAGATGGAGTGCTCTGGGTAGCCTATAAATTCCCATGTATTAGTACAGTATGTATGCATGTGTATAGTGTGTATATATACATATACACAATATATGGACAAAAGTATTGGGACATGGTGTGAAAAAACTTGACCGGCTGCCCTGACCTCAACCCCATCGGACACCTTTGAGATGAACTGGACTGGAGATTGCGGGCCGGGCGTCTCGTCCAACATCAGTGACTGACCTCACAAATGCTCTACTGGATGAATGAACAAAAATTCCCACAGAAACTCTCCAAAATCTAGTTCAAGCTGTTATAGCTACACAGGGGGCCAACTACATATTAATGTCTATGTATTTAGAATGCGATGTCATGCTGGTGGAATGGTCAGGTGTCCCAATATATTTTTCCAGGTAGTGTATAGATAGATAGATAGATAGATAGATAGATAGATAGATAGATAGATGCTGTGCAATTTTGTATCTACAAATACTTACTTTGTCACCTACGAAGCAGCATTCAACTTAATTTATCAAAATAATTAAGATCTGCGGAGAATGAACTGTTTTCTGCAGACAGACAATTAGCATGTTGATGGTATTATTCCGGATCTCTGTGGAGCTATCACGCATGATTTGCTAAATCTCCAATTTCAGATCTCGTCCCATCGTAATTCCCTCCGGCCTGTCCTCATATTATGCTATTACTGGAAGTTACATTGTTAGGGAAGCAGGAGACAATGATGTGGAGTTCTGTCTTCCCCCTCTTACATCTACAATTCGTGCCGCCCTGCTGTACGGTCATTAGAGCGCATTATCTGTGTGCTAGGTGGCAATACCCAACATTTATTTTCTTTTAAACCTTGAGTTACTCCCGATATAGTTAGGGGTCAGTTTGAAGAGGTTTATATTTGTGAGACATTAATTAAACTAATGCTCTGATTATATAACTATCGGATCACTTTGAGGTAAACTCAACTTTGTTGTTTGAGAGTACCCAGTACCTTCTGGGTTACACAAGGTCTAAGACAGGGCAACGCCACCCGCCGCACCCTCTGCATCACCATCCTTACTTCTGGGCGGCGGGATGTGATGTCATATCCCAGCACTCCACTTTTAAAGGAAGTGCGGCGCAGAGAATGGACGTGGCGACTCGGCAGAGCCCACCTTAGTGCTAACGGGACAGTTGGGGAGATCAGTGATCTCCATACCTGGGAACTTCTGGGCTCTGGCTACCTGGAGCCATCCCTTGCGGGACATGGCCAGGACTGCCTACTGATGTCAGAGCGCACATAATGCAGCGGTTCTATTCCTACAAAATGGAGTTTAATTGGGTATTATAGATGTAAGAACTCCTATTTCAGCCATTGGCTCCACAAAGCTGGATGTCACTGCCTTCATGATGGAAGGGTACCTTGCATGAATATATTATCCAAGACAGACCCATGTTATGTCCAAGTAAAACATTACTGACTACCCAACAGACTCATTCTTTTGTTTTCACCTAAGGATTTTCATGTCAGGCGGCACCCAGAACGACTTGTTAACGTATAGAATTTTCAGTAGGCTCACGGTAAAGTCAAACAGAACCTATATTAAGTTAGCAGGGATCAGACAATTGTTCCTGCATGCTGGCGAGCTGATCTAACAATAGATTTACTGCCAACATACAAGAAAACAAGATGTCAGCTCCCGCAATAATCCTGCCCGTGATAAGATCTTTATTTTACTTTTCTTTGTTTTTCAGAAAAAATGGAACAGGAGCTCCCTTTTACACAGAAAATATATATTTTTTTTGCGGTAGCTAAAAAGTGCAACCATCTTTGGGATACGCTGTTGACACATTGAGTCTCCTTTGCATGCTACGTACGCTATACGTCTGGGTCCGGATTGTATTTTGGGATCAGTTGACAATGAGGCTTAAATATTTGCAATGGTGGCCCTTAGAAGGTAAAAATAAGAAACATTTTGAAATAAGACTATTATATATATTATTCTGTTAACTACTAATGTATACGGTCTCATTAGAATTCCTAATTCTCTTCACCATAACATTGAAAATGTACTGTGAATAATCTTCGGCACCTTGCTAAATAACAGATAAGAACGCTGTCAGGACAGGAGCAAAATGGAAAGGCAGATCCTCGCTGTAAGATAGCATATTCTCTGCTGCACGAGGGATTTCCACATACAAATGTGCAAATTAGATCATGAAAGCGCTGTAGAAATATCCTTTGTAAAACTTGAATAAGATGCTCAGACCCCACGGGGGCGTTTTAGAAGGCTCTCATTTAGCAGGGATATTTAACAAAATCAGTGAAAAAAAAAAGAAGAAAGCAGCTCATAAAAATATAGACTTTATTCCCAAAGCTGGTCTTATCAAAACACAGTTGAATTTATATTTCTAACCATTATTTTTGAGTACATTAATTGTAGCTGAGAATATTAATAAATAAAAAAAAAATGCCATAACTAATAATAATTTATTATGATCATTTTTGTATATAGAATGAATTGCACAATGGTGGTTATGCATATTAATTGAGTACTAAATTAAACAGAAACAGAAGGTGTGACGAGCCCTGATCACCAGAGCTCACAATCTAAAAGGAATACCTGACTATAGCTATCATAGTGGGGACACTGGGGCCGGAATGTTGGAATGCTGCTGAGATAATTAAGTGGGACAAAAGTACAAGTCTCTTCTGCTACTAGATTCTTTAATAGCATCACTAGACTCCAGCTTAAAAGTAAAATAGGTTTGAGCTCAAGAGAATCTGATCATGATTAGCATCAGCTTGTAGAGCCCAGAGGTCCTCAGCCATGGCTTCAGGGACATAGCACAACTGGAACAGGGGTTTGAAAGCTGGGGGCGCAGAATTCTGAATGTGGGTGTAGAAAAATGAAGGTATGGGCAGGAAGACAAAGCAAAGGGTACATGGAATGGTAAGAAGGTAAAATGATAAGAGGGACAGAGAGCGCAAGGGATAAATGGTATCAATGGAAGACTGGTATCAATGGGCAATCCAATACATGGTAGGAATCAATCCACATTTTGAAAATTATGGCACATATAATGCAGCGGTCCTTAACTTTACCAACAAAATGGAATTTAATCGGATTTTATAGATGTAAGAACCCATGCAGTTCATACTTGCAACCTCAGGCGTTGCCTCCACAAAGATGACTACCAAAGCTGGATGTCACTGCCTCCATCATGGAACCCAAGCATCCCAAGCAATACATCCCCTCTAAGACAACTTTTTCCCAGGGTTAACAAATTCAACTTTTCTATCCCTTTTTCATAATTAAAGTATTCCATTTGTCTAATTGCCTTTGTAGTCAGGTCCATGATGTAGGGTGTTTCCACTGACTTATACAGAGGCCAAAAAATATTCTCCTCCGATGAATCAATATCCTTTTTTATTTATGACAATATCTTACTGGCCCTTGCAGCAGCTGACTGACATTGAGCACTGTGGCAAAATACATTGTCTAATTATTCCTAACTCCTCATTTCTGTAGCACAACCACATTTTTAGGTAGAATTTGTACCCCCCCAAAATACACAAATATGCATTTATCAGTATTAAATCTGATCTATCACGTACCTGTCCAGTCCTCCAATTTAACCAAGATCCCCTTAGAGGGAAATAATATCTACTTCAGAGCTTACCTAATTTTATCACGTGCAATGCCCAATGCAAGATCATTAATATAGACAATAAACATCAGTAGGTAACTACCCTCTAACCTTTATCCTTATGCCAATTTTTAATCCGGGTGTATTTAACTGTGCTTACCATTCATCTGGCATGTTTGACCCACCTTATTTCCCCGATTGCCTTCTGCCCTGATCTATTGCCGGTAACCCAGCTTTTTTTGTTTGCCGCCAGTCCCCAACTTTGTCTTGACCATCCTTTCGTCTACCATATTTTCACTGTAGTTCTTGAATGATTGCTCTACCTCTGTCCCGAGGGTTCATATCCGGTTGTGCACAACAATTGTTACAATACGTGGATACATTTTATACACAATATTTTATAGTTTAATAGTAGAAGAGAACCCTACCTTTCTTGAATATTATTTCCAATGTGTTTATCTGGAGCTCATGCTCTCGTTGCACAACTGCGGCACAAATAATTCAAACACCTAAAAATACAAAAACATGTATAAAAATATATACATATATATCTATATATATCAACCAAACTGTGGCATATAACATATAAGCCGTCTCTAGGTATCCAGAGAAGAAGCAATCTGGTTCCAGCAGTGGCGTAACGATAGGTGTCACAGATGCCCCAAATTCCAGGGGTGATTCCCTGATGATTTAGCGGGAGGGCAGGTAGATCTCCACTGGCACTGATTGGTTGTCTTGTGCTGTCTGTGGAATAATATTAATGGTATTGGTGATATAAGGTGCTTTGTTTCTGTTTTGAACACATTGGGAGCAGGTGAAGACAGATCAGTGCTGTTGGAGGCATAAATACTTCATGCTACACCACCAGGGGCTAATGGGGCAGATTAAGTGGCTGAATGGTTCTCATCTATCTACTGAGGGGCTGATGAAAAAAAGACATTGTAGCCACGGGAAGCCCTGGGAACGAAGGCAAAACAGCTAATTTGCCGCATGACAATTAACTGTTCCCAGCCATATTTATGAATGAGACAAAATGTTACCTGCTTAACACTTATTTTTAACATTATATTTCTAAGGCTATATTTTATTATAAATGCATACATTCAGTGACAAGACCAAGGACTGATTGAGGTCCGTATATCAGAATAAAACGGGCAGGCCAAGCGGGCCGAATGGTTCAAACCTGCACTTAACCCCTTAATGACAAAGCCCGTACATGTACGGGCTCAAAATGCATTGTTTTCAATGGGTATAGGGACCGCCCATTGTCCTTAAGGGGTTAAATTGTATGTTTCCATGTAATATGACTAAAAATGCAGAACCTTCCTAATTCCCATGCTGGTCTTAGCTGTAACTGCCAAATCTTAACAAATACAAATAACAAATAAACAGCATTACATTATTATTATTATTATTATTATTATTATTACTATTATAATTAAAAAAAAAAAAACTAAAATACCTTTAAATTGTGCACTTTGGCTAAGGGCCTTTCTTCCCCAGGCAGCAGATATAATTACATAAAATGAAACGAATGCAGTAGTCATGCCTTATTAGAAAAGAATAAAATCAAAATCTGGTTTTTTTTTTGTATTTCTTTTAAGTTCTGATTTCTCCCAGACACCCACTGGGATAAGTGGAGATTTCGGAGCAAAGTGATTCGTCCGAGCAGTTACTCACTTAACAAAATATAAAAATAAAAACAAGTGGACATAATTGGAATAGTTGTTTAAAGACATTTCTGTTCGCGAGTCATTTTAATTAAGCTGTCAGAGAATTCTATATTCTAATTCAAAGTGCGGCTTTTAGTGACTACTTGACGATAACAACAGACATTTCTTCCTTTTTTTCTGCTCCTCGAGCAGATTAATGACTCCGCTCATCATACTTATTTCACTACAATACCACCTACGTCTGCTTTCAATAAATACTATTTTCCTCCCTTTTTGGCTAAAAGTACACAGCACTTTCGGAAACTGTTTTGTACAGCGTATTGCAACTGATTTTTAATATTTGTTTATTTACTTTTAATGCTTCTAACCAATTTCAGCTCGTGTTTCCCTTAAAAAAAAATTATGCCGGCAGCATTATTACGAAGCGGAGTGCTGTTACCGCGTGTTTATTTGCATTAACAATTCTCACTTCCCTGTAAATGTACTTTTTTAAAAAAAATAATAGACAAATAAATGGAAATCTGGGAAATCTGTGCTTCATTTTCCTGGTTTTATATTATTAGTGTGTACATATCAGTAAAGTGACTTTTCTTTCTTTGTTTCTTCTCTCTCTCGCTCTCTCTCTCTCTATGATGGTCTACCTTTTTCTACCTCTTTTCTCTCTATATTATTATTCCCTCCCACTCACTCACTCTCTTTCTTTCTTTCTTTCTTTTCTCCCCGACTCTCTACCTTTAACTCCCTTCCTTCCTTCCTCCCTCATTCCTCTGTCCCCTCTTCTTTCTTTCATTATTTTTTTGCCTTTCTTTCTTCATCTCTATTTTTCCCTCCATCTCTCTTTTTCACTCCATCACCATTTTCTATCTCTTCTCTTTCTTTCTTTCTTTTTCTTTCTTTCTTTCTTTCTGTTTTTCTCTTTCTTTCTTTCTTTTTTTCTTTTTCTTTCTTTGTTTCTTTCTTTCTTTTTTTCTTTCTTTCTTTTATATGGACACAAGAAAGGGTGAATATCTTAAAAAAGAGGAAGAAAAAAGTGTAGGATAAAGGGGAAAAAAAGAGATGGTAGGGTCAAAAGGACAAAGGAAAGGGTTAAAATAAGAATGGGTTAGGTGGGTCCAGTTGTGTTCTTGGCTGTCGTAACTATCCAGAAACATTAATTATTACTAAACCTATCTATGATTTATCAGCCACAAGGCATACATCGATTAACCAGAAGGAAAATAGCGTCTTCACAGTATAAGATTTAGAGTTCGAAGTGATTCTGTCAGTCGTATGACGATTTCATTCCATTTCTGTTCTTTACTTTTGTATCTAGCGTTTCTTCGCTCGGTTTAGGTAGCTAAGTCTCATCAATATCTTATTCAGGTGTAGCGTGAAAGAGAAAAAGTCTAACAATGCTGGGCTTGTAGCCAAGGCTTTCTCTGACTGACGCTTAACTGAGCAAAGCTTTGCTCCGCTGCGGAGAGGAACCTGCCTGCGCAACAACTAGTAGTGACAGCGAAGGTGCAGTGTAGAATTTTAACAACGCTCCGTCCGCAGCTTGTGTTCACGCGTGTGGAACCGGCGCTTAAACTCCACGCTAAAAGACTTCAGTCTTATTCCAGCTCCTAATTTGCCTTCCACGCAAACCCAAAGGCTGTTCATCAAAGCCGATCATTAGAAGAAATACACAATGGTATCGCACCCGTAATACGTTGCCGACCAAAAGGAGCATTTTTTTTTGTTTTTTTGTCCCCTCGCCGAAGGATGTTTGGGACTATTTGTTGAGATAATAGAAGAATTGATTTGCTGTTGCTTTAACGCGGATTTAATGCATACAGTAAATGAAAAGAGAGCAAAATTATGCAAGAATGAAACCCAAAGGTTATTTGAACTTTTGTCTGCGCTCCAGTGAGGTGCGTTTGCCTTTCCGTTGTGAGCTGATAAGACCGCTCTGTGACTGTGGATTTAAAGGGGCTCCTAAAGCGAGCATACAGTTTAACCCCTTTGTTTCTAGATGCTCGAGAGTTTATGGAATAGATCCTTAGGTCGTCATTACAATTATCACTAGTTTCATGTATCTAAAGGATGACTTTTTTGCACTTTTTGTTTGGCAGTCATTAGAATTGTTTAAAAGTTAACCTCCGGAAAGCTGGCTTTCTAGCATGGATCAATAGCCTGACCTCTCTTAATTTTTCCTTCTCGTCACCTACCTAGAAAGGCTGCCTGAACCAACCAAGAACAATCAGCAACATTAACAGCAGGGCAGAGATAACATAATGGGCACACCTGGAAACTCTCCCGGGTTTTGCCCAGAGTCTCTAGGTGAAGTGCAGCTTCTCCGGGTCTCTGGGTCACCGTGTAGACACGCCTACTCCCCGCCCACTTTCACATTCAGAAAAGGGAGTTTTCCGGGTAGCCAGAGCCTGGATGTTACCAGGTATGATAATGAGGAGGAATAATCTTGGAGATCCGGAGAAAAGGAAGTTTACATAGCTTTCCTTATGGTATACGGGTATGTTTTACATGCATCACTTATATATTGCAGCCGTATTTCAATGCCTCCTAAATGTCCCTCTTAACCAAGCACAGTACCTCAAGACCCAAATCCATCTTTCCTCCCCTGATGTCCCCGTAGGAGCTCAGAATGTTTGCAGGGTATAAGGGTATCACAATGCTCCACAGCCCTAAAGGATACAATATTGTGTATAAATACCACAGAAATGTGTTTAGAGATCAGAATATTTAAAAATAACTTATAGTTTTCAATCTCTATGCCATTACCATCACCAGAGAGCCTAGTTATCAAGGCTGGAGTTGATTTAAACATAGAATTTGATGGCCAATAAGAACCCGTTGGCCCACTTAGTCTGTCCATGAATGGCTACATACCTATGCCTTAATGTGTTAACCTCTACCACTACTGTCGAGAGGCTGTTCCACGTATCTACCACCCACATTTTAATAATGTGATGTAATGTAAAAGGTGTATTTCAGTTCTAGCACCCCCATATATTTCAGCAACTGAAAGTAACACTTCTTAGCATTTTTGGAAACTGTAATTTATTTCTAGGTATACCTGGCGAGCGCTGTGTGTTATCTTCACAGCCAAAAGAGTTACAATAAAAACATTTGTTTCTTTAAACCATGGATCGGACCGGTCATATCTCTGTGATAGGCGGACAATAGCTAAAGTTCTGTCTATATTTGCTTTCTAATCTTGACCATTCAGCATTTATCAACCGCTTTTATAATCAAATACCAGCACAGAATTCAGTCTCCAGGATAACGTTCGCATGCGTCACGCGGCTAGATGGCCTGTTGCGGCCGATTCATTTTCCCGCTGTTCATTAATAAAAAAAAGTTTTTGGTTACAATGTTTTTTAAAAAAAAGTTTACGATACCAAGTCATTTTCTGCAAAGTATTCGGATGTAGCGTTTGCTAATCTCTAATTAATAATAATAATATTAAATAATAATTCTATTTTGTTTATATAGCGCCAACAATTTCTGCAGTGCTTCTTAGAGTCCATATATTCAAGGGGTGTAAAAGAACTAGAACTGAGAGACCGAGACGAATCGATACTTTTGGTTAAAAGAGTTTAATCTCTGGGGTGGGGGGGGCAGCTGTGGAACTACGATTCCCATGATGCCCAGGGAACCTAAGACCTATGTTTAAAAATAAGGGAGCATCTTGGGAGTAGTAGTTCCACTGGAGAATTAATTTGGCTATTGCTAAACTTTTGTGAATACTTGATACAAATATTTGGCAGATTAAAGTGAAAGATAAGAATTCTAAACATAAAAAAATGCAAAATTATATTTTTTTTATGACTTCACCGTCGTAATACAACTAAATGAATTTATTATATTATTGTGCTTGCTGTCCAACAGAATATAATTCAAAAGCAATCATCAACTATGGGATAACTCATAACGTTTCTGATTTACTGCATGTAGCTTATTTTAACCGATAAATCCAACTACAAAGGTTTATTTAATGAAAAAAAAAAGGTGAGTAAAATGTAGGATTTGGGAAAAGATCTACCAGGTGCGGAGATTCTTATAAATAATGAGATTCACTGTAACAGCATTTAATAAGCTTGAACAAAAGCATGTGCTATTGAATACCTTCCAACAGTCGTGGCTTTTGTGAGACAGTCCTAATCTTTTGATATCTCCTCACCAGCCCAGACGAGATTAAATATCTATGGAGGTCTGCTGCAGGATATCAATGCAACTCCCACTTTGCCTAATTCTGACAAAGGAGACATGGGCAGTTGGTCATGGCTTCCCTTCCCCCCACTTCCTGGGCCATCACCACCTCCACACCTGGGAACTCTTCAGGTTTCGGCCCAGAGACTCCGGGTGATGTGCTGCTTCTCTAGGTCTCCGGGTCACTGCCTGGTGGCAGAGTTGCGGCACGCCCCACTTCCCGCCCACTTCCCCTCCAACAATGGTGTGTGTCAGCGAGACTGCCTGCAGCGTCAACGAGACCGCCCATCAATGTCAGCGGGACTTCCCACACGCATCCTGCTAGGGGGGCTCTGGGTGGCTGGCGCCAGAAAGGTGTGCAATTTGGGGCACACTATTGTCTTTTTGTTCTACGGTACTTTAAAATGCAAGCTGCACATTTAGTGTTAAACTAGGGGGGTAAACCTATAGACTTTAGGAAAGGAGAGGGGCATTAGAACACAGCGGGTCATATAAAAACTGTAAAGGCGAGGGTTAAAGGCCACATCTAGTTTTCCGCTAACATTAGAATCATGTATCTATGCCATAGAGAAATACCGCCATAAATAATTCCCGCTCATTATGCACCTGATTGGAGCTCATGCCTCTAGTAACGGGAGCTCCTTCGAGTGTTAAATGTGGTTTTGATAATTGAAAACTATCTCAATAAACGCGGCAGATAAACAGCTAAACTCCTGCAAGGCGGAATTTTAACGTGTCTGTTTGCCGCTGTCTGCGAGAGCAAAGAAGTGTAAACGGTTACAGCCGACGCAAGCAAAGAAGGCCGTAGCCTTTGTCTCTTCCACGCTCCGTCTGATTCACAGGCTAACGTGAAGCAATTAGTCTAATTAATATGAAACAATGAGCTGTATTACCACTTATCAAATTGATTGTTCCCCAATCAAAACAAAACAGGCCAGCCTTTTGATGTAATTTCAAGAGATGATTTGAAATGTCATGTTACTGCAAGTCAATTACCTTTTGACTGGAGTCACGGTTAGCAGAATACATAATTGGCACAAATTTGGGAAGGCTGCTTACTGCTGCTGGTATGCTAATTATCTGTCTTTTGTCATAAAATGAAAAGGTTTTAATAAATGCTGAGAAATGGGTATTTTGCATTTGTACCGTTGTATACTAGGATCTGCTGGTCTGGAAAGTTTATTTTGGGGAAGATTAAAATCTTTTACACTTGCAAAGAGGTTTAAAGGGCAGCACCCTTGGTCCCACTGTCTCTTTTGTCCTCTAAGGTTGGGTCACCAGATGAATCTTTTAATGTGGGCCACATAAAAGGCTGAAATCCAGGGCAGTTCTGTTTTTAATGCAATATTGCAGTGCTCTTTTTACAAGTTTAATAAGTGAAAGGTAAGATTGGGTTTGTTTACAATAAGTCATTATTTCAAGGACTCCAAATGACCAAAGCCGGAACCTTTTGGTGTAGGAAATGAGGTTATAAGCATAGCTAGGAGTCAGGGTTTTGCCAATAGGTTTACAGGCACAATCCAAACATCATAAGCACTTTAACACAGATGATAAGTGAGAAGTCCCTTTAAATCTACGTGGTGTGCTGCAGAATACCCCATTTGCCTTTGCCTGTCTTCCATTAACAGCTCTGGCTCGGCCAACCCTTCAGACGGAGCGCTCTCGAGCCACTGATTGGCTGCTTCAGACAGCCAATCAGTGGTGCAGAACTTCAGGACTTGGAAGCTGCAGTGCCCTTTTCCAATTTGGACAATGCATATAAATGAACCCACAACATATCTCCATACGCATTGTGTGTTCATCGGGTTATTTAAGTAACTGAAGGATTTAGAAGAAGAAGAATTCATTTTTCTTCATTTTATTTGTCAACCTAGTTTCTGATATTTCTACATATATTAGGATGGCTTTTAGGGCTGTAGAACACTGATACCACGCAACCATTCTAGGCTCATAGAAAAGTGGATCATCAGGGGAGGAAAATGGGGCATGTGGATCTAGGTTCCAAAGTGTAAGGGGGGCTACCATTTCAGCAAATATGCAGCTGCTTAGATGCCCCACCATTCATCATGCCCCCATTAGAAGAGAGATTAAATCTTTATTGCAGAAGAGCATCTTAGTTTTATTACTTAAATTCACAGACATCGGTGACACTGAAATCTTTGAAGAGGGTCTTTATAAATAAGATTTGACTATTTTCTTGACAATTTATTCTAGTATTTCTGTGATCTGGATTAAGAAGTTGAGCTCCAAACTGTTTTGTCCTGAGAATGAATTTGCGGAAGAGTGATGGAGCGGAGACAGAGGAAGGAAGAACTGTTAAATTTGTGTTGGAGATATAATGTGGTTAATGAGCAGCCACTACCACATCAGCCAGACATCATAAATTATAACAAATTCCATTCTCTCCATATTTAAATATGTATAATATAAACCGCACTGACACTGATACAGTAACGAGACACCAGCGCCTGTCTATCTCATTGCATCCTCGTCCATCTGCTCCAAGATTTCATTTCTGTCCTTTATTTGTAAATAATGCATCGCAAAATCTAGATGCTCCGGAACAGCCAAGGAATTTATGATGATGATGATGATGACTACATGCTTTAATAGAAAGCTTCTGCAACATATCAAGCTGGTGATTCACAGGGGTACCAAGAATATCTGTGTCTTCTTCAGCCCAAATTTCAATTGGTGCCTACCCTATCCTACCCTATGGCTATACAAGTCTGGCCCTACAGTTTATAACATCCCCCATAAGCAAAGCCTATAAAGTAGAGCCATTGCCAACTTACAAGGACGAGTAACTGCTTATTGAAGGATACAGTTAAAAAAGAAAACAAGGAGGTACCCCACATTTAATGTCCCAGACACCCTCTATAAAAACAATGCACGGAAAACAGCTGGCAGTCCGGCAATGGGGCAAATGCATATGGCGGATTCCGCAGAACGGAAGCCGACACCACGTTAATTTAAAGGGACCTCACAATTATCATACACATCATGCACATGATGGCTGGAGTGTCCCTTTAAGTTGTTGGCAATGCAATAAATTCTCCTCCGCAGTTGAGCCCTTGAAAGCCTCTAATTGAAATAAACACAAAACCAGCCACTTACAGCGAATAAATGTTTACGGGGAGACAAAGTAGTGAAACAAAAGAGAAATATGCTGCCATAAGCTCTATCTGACAAGGTGTTGAGCACGGAAGCCCAGGGGAACGGAGGTCTTCTCACTGCGAACATTAGACAAGAGCATTCGCTGAGGACACAGCGGGAATGTGCGGGGACATGGCGTGAGCAATCCCAACAGACGCACCACTGAAATGTCACTCAGACGCTCGGCCCGGGCCACCTCTCGCGGTGCTCAACATCTCTGCATGTCAGAACAAATTGGGCGATCCTCAAATCTTTCTCCCTCTCCTTGACGTCAACCTGGGGAGTGCGGCGAGTGAAGTGAAGGCGAGGGAGCGGGATGCGATAGCTCAGTTCACATGAAAGCACAGAGATAGAAGGCAGAGAATACTGATACTGTCAATACTCACAGAGCCAGCGGGATGCCGCGGACCTTCTTGCCTCCCTTTTTTTGATTGTACTGGGTAATTTTGTCTTTTTTAGAAGAGCCCTCAGGCATGATGAAAACCATAATGAACACACAGCATTTAATTACGAATCCATTAAAACCTAATATATTTCTCAGACCCTCTCTAAAATTTCGCCAGCTGTGATAAATAAAGGTAGAATCATTTTTAATATTGTGCAAGAGAAAGAAAAGGCGCTTGGTGTGTGTCATGTTTCAACACCCTGGATATGTGGATGCTTTATTATTAATAAAGAATAATTTTCTATATTGGTGTATATCATTTTATCTATTAAGTAGACATAAATGAAAAAAAAAATAATCCCTAAAAAAGAATTAAATACGTCCGATCTTACATTGAATCACGCCAGACTACGGCCCCAAGGCCATACAGGGCACCAAATGCTTATACTTGTATTTATTATATGTTATATTGTACTGTAGTGTTTGTTTTTGGTATTATATATTATATTAGCAGCATCGCATACAGTATTTTGTATTACAAGCACTTGTAACCTAAAGCTAGACCAGACTTTGTGATATCACGCCGTAATATAAGAGACACAGAACGTTGTGAGCATCCCTGCTGTATATTCTGTTCTACACACGGTATCTAACAGCTCCTTGCAAAGACGTCTCACTTCACTGGACCACGGTAGACTTTAATCCATGAAATTAACGATTTAATTGAGTGTGTCACTTCCATCCATTACCCGTGTTGTGAATAATAATAATGGCTTCCTGGGTCATGCCAGCAACTACAGAGAAAGTGTGACATGCTAGGTGCCGCGCGCTTCAGCTCTCATCATGCTGAGCCAAAGCCGTGAACAGGAATAATGAGTGTGACGCTGCTCTGGGCTACCATTCCCATCATCTTACATCGTGCTAGTGTCTGTACTATTGGGATTTATGTTGAATATTAGCAGTAATTGATGTTTCCATCCATTGTAGAAAACAAAGAGGTTGCTTGTGATATCTCAGTAAGCAGGGCTGGACTGGGTGGCCCTGGCGCTTTAAGGCCATCACCTGCCAAATTGGTGACTGCACACTGCAGGACCCGATCTGCTGCTGGAGCAACAGTATCAGTGAATATGTGGCCCTACTTGCCCAGTGTCCCAGATGGGCATCTTGCGCGGGTCAGTAATTTATTCCTGCCAGTGTTTCAAACAGATGAGACAGACTCCTTGGACTGGAACCACTAATTTTTTGTACAGTCAGATTGTAATACTTATTGTTAGACTTCGTGGTGGGAAAAATCTTCATATTTCGTTTAATCTTCGTCCGTTCCTGTGTTCGGTTCAGGCGGATATTCATGTACATTCTTCGTGTTTGTTTTTTTTCTTCGTTTTTTTTTTAGAAGGGGTTAATATGGGGTTAACGCGGTACACAGCAGCTTTGGCGCCAGGATTTTAAAGGTCCGTACGAGCAACTCTATTGGTCGCTGACAGGGGCCTCCTCTGCCATGAACCAATGAAGTGCAGCTGCTCTTCATTGGTTGATGTCAGACAAGCCCCTTGCTGGCAACCAATAGAGTCGCTTGTATGGACTTTTAAAATCGGCCTGGGGAGACTACTGGTCTCCCCGCTCCAGCAGTTAAAGGTCCGTCCGTGCGAGCGACTCTATTGGTCCACATTGTTCTGTGGTATTAGCATGTAAAAGGGGTGAAGACTTCGCAGGCTATTTCTAAAGGACAATTCTGACGCAAAGTTCAGAAAGTGGTCTTATCACCATAGCAACCAATAGCAACCAATAAAAAGCGTAAGCGTATGTATGGTTGCTTTAGTTAGAAGATAACCCGTTATTTATAATTAACCCCCACGGTTAGCCTATAGAGATAGAAGACGTTGAGCCAGCCCTCGTCCATCTTAGCTGTATAGTAGAATTCACTCCATGCAAGACTTGTCAGAAAGATGTATTGCATTATTGCATATTCCTTTAAACATTGGAAAGCCATAGCCTCATAGATAACAATTGCCCCTGGGCCCCTCCAGGTCTTCACAAAGGGGCGGACCAGAAATGTGCTTCTCTTTCTAAAACAAGGACATTTCTAAGTGACCCCAAACTTCTGAACAGTAGCGAATATATATATATATATATATATGTATATATATTGTACATACACACACGCTGTATATATATACATATATTAATCAATTTCATTTATATTTACTCTGTGATCACAAAACTGAGGATTTCGAGAGGGTACCCTCAGGCAAATTGGAAACACACCTTCAGCAGTTTAAGTACATGAACAAAATATGCAACGTTATGCATAAAACAAATTCATTATTTAATAGCAGAATCCCCTGCCTTACCTTTTTAATCAAAGAAATGTCAGCTAGCGTCTTTCATGAAAAAAAAAGCCATCTTGGGTAACACGCAACATTCATACATTGACACGAAGAAGAAATATATAAATTCATTATAAATGGCAATAATATTAAAAAACACGTAGGTCAAGTAGCCTTAGACTTATTATAAATAACAGTACTTAATTAATCGTAGCTATAGATTTGTTTTAACCCAACTTTAGAGTTTAGCATTGTTAACCCTTTGAGTAACAAGGATCTTTAATGTTGCTCTGGAGCTCCCTAGCACTGACAGGGTTAAAGCACATAATGGAAATCTTATAATTCAGTGAAATAAAAAGTTAATAGATAGAAGAGTGACCTTTTTTCCTGTAAAAGGGATGGATAGTGGGAGGGAACGGTTGATGAGGGTTTCTGGAATCCTATCTGCGATGCCCATGCAGGAGACGTACAATTGTAATGCGCTTGGTATAATCTATTCACTGTTATGACGGTGATCAATCAAGCATTCTTTCAGGAAGTGTTAATCCAGGTTAAGGCAGAAAAAATTAGTTCATTGCGCCACAAACTCGACATTTCACTTTTTCAGCAATATTAATGATAAATGGCGACTGCCATCAGACTAACTTGGTTTACCGAAATCCTGGACCTGATCTACGTCAAATATGAATTTTAAACATGTCTGGAAAAGTTGATTATGGCGAAAAGGTAAACACAATTTACCCCATTTAGGATGACATTTTTTATTATATTTAAGATTAAACAATGTAAAAAAATTAGTACTGTTTGTGGATTTTTTTTTTCTTCAAAGTTATTTAATACCAGCCAGTATTGCTATGACAACTATTAATACTGCATATTAACGATGTGAACATGTATTCGTGGGTTGTCTCCCAGGTCATATGCTCCTCATGGGAGGGGATGAAGCTGTGTCAGGGAGGTAGGCTAGCCATGCACAATGGTAGACCATACAGCCAATAAGCAGGATAGAGGGATAGAGAGATAAGAAGAAGCTGGATAGAAGGAGGGAGGAACCATAGATCAAAGGCCTAGTGACCGGCTGTGATACCCACATACAGCCTATGGGTTTTCTACGGTTGGGATATCATCTGACCCTGACATTTTACAGCAATAGCAACTTCTTTTCCTGTCATCTTGGATTATTTCTGCCACTTTGGCCCCTTCATATATTAAATGCTTTATTGATATGATTCCTACAGGTTATAGGCAAAGAAGCAAGGACTATATTGTATTCTGATAGAAAAGTATTTCTAATTAACACAGTATATTCAAAGATGTTTATATAAGTATAACTTAATAAACAAATTTTGTTTGAAAATATGATTTACCATTAGAATTCTGGGAACATTTCTGGGGCCACAGAAACCAGGGGTAATCATCTTAGGAAGATGTCATCTGCTTTTGTTTGGCTACACAGAGTGTCCCCTCTTCTGGGGGTGTGGCTTCACTCAGGGGCAGGGCTAGTCTTGTGTAGGGACATGGCTAGCTCCAGTTAGTGGGTGGGGAGTAGGTAATAATGGGTGGAGAATTGGCAGAACCTAGAGGGGGATCAGGCATGACTTAACGCCAATCCCCTGCTCAGAGGCTGAAAAAACAGACCCCCCTGACAAGGGAAACGGAGCCTCACCAGGAGACTCTGGGTCAAAGCAGGTGGCTTCCAACTTATAGACACCCGTCCCTAACTACCCGAAGGCTGAAAAATGGCAGCTCTTTTTGGGTCACGCTGGGACATGAAAAAAAGGTTGACCTCAGTGCGAGTTTTGGTCTCAGCAATGGAATCGCAAACACGCAGAGATCTGAGAGCATCTCCCACCGAGAATGATTGTTAATAATATCGGAATACATCATGCTCCCCTTTGCATTATGTACTGTGGTCTAAAAACATGCCATATTCGTGTGCTAATATCAAGAATTGTGGTCATTTAACTCACCTCATAAATGCAGACTTAATAACAGGTATTGATCCTTATGTTCCAGGAAGAGCTACAGAGGCGAGCTCTGAGAGATAATGCTTTCCTGACCATAAATACAGAAATACAGGCACTTCTTGAAAGCATAGCCTGCATTTAAAAAAGCAGCCGGCTGATTCGGGTCCTTAACTTATAATAATACTATTATCCTTGCCAGTATTACATTTTTATTATTATTATGCCACGGCTTTATTTACAGAAAATGCCAATAATAATAATAATATAATAGTAAAAATAAAAAGAATAAAAAACAAGAATAATAATAATAAAAAATATTATAAATAATAATAATAAAAATAGGCTTTCGAATAAATATGAAATTGACAGCAGATAATAACCATTTGGCCCTATATCTGCCCAATTTCTACATACTTCAAATTCTCAAACTTTACTTGGACTTTTATCATGTGCCCATATGCCGTGATTTAAATATAGGCGTTCAAAAATAGGCGATAGAAATCCCTTGCAGTAGACACAGTATCTAAACAAACCCGTATTTTCAGTATAACGGACCCAGCGTGCATTGAGTTATCAGCCTATCCATCCTTAGCACACATTCTCATTTTTAATTTAAAATCATCCTGGTTATTATTCTTTGTGCAGCTGTCCATCTAACACTGCTAAATTGACCCTATCTCATCAACAGTTTAAATCAAAAGCTAATTTCCACACCTTTTTGTCCGACACAGTAAATACAGTTCCTAATCAACACAACTCACAGCTCCTGAAACGGCAGGGAAAAAAATGTCTTCGGCGGAAGGCAAGATTCTCAACCCATTCGGTGACAATGAATGATACATAGATATTTAAGAATTTATAGGTGCAATTATAAAAGAGACAGATGGATGTGTACCGCATCAGACTCTCATTAGAGGCTTCCACAAAGGCTATTGATATTTGGGATCACCCATGTCCTACCAATAACCATCGCATTACACTCTCGGAATAAAACGGGTCCAAATTAAAGGGACAGTAAGGTCACATTCCGAAAGGACTATTCATTTATGAGAGGTCTAATGTTCCCCGTATCTCCTATGCTTTGTAGAATATTTTGGTGTGAAACGTGCTGCATTCTGTTTATACTAATCGACTTATAAACCAATTCCTTGCTGGTTTTATACACATTATAGGGCTGCTGAACCCTATGATACATGGATACCCAGCAAGCATTCTGAACCTCTCTAACAGAGGGACATTGGGGAAGAATGAGGGACACGGGGGTCCCAACGAGGGACTTATATTCTTTAACAGTGAAACTTGAGAGATATGGTATAGCTGTTGCCAGGTCTTTTCCTACTGGGGTGGGAAAAACATCACGTACGTGAAATCGCAAGAGCCTGGCATTGCCTTGTGGTGACTTTCCAGAAACCAGGGCTGTTGTTGGGTTCCAAAAAAGATCTGGGGTAAAGCCCAAAAACAAAAAATGCTGTACTTACCTTTCCTGTTATTCTGTATCTATGTATGTAAAAGTACATATTATTTAATAAATTATTACCTAAAATAAAAGCACAAGTGATATTCTTTAGGCCCAATATACCTTTATCCTGTTGCTTTTTTACTTACTTTAGCGCTTGTGGCTTCCCTTCTCATATCAAAGCATGGCATTTGTATCATGGGCAGCCTGCAGGAGTACCCTAGTGTCCCTGTCACTGCAGTGTCCTGTGCCCCTGGAAGTGGGGGCAGTAAAATATGCCACCCCCTCTATAGATTGGTGACAATAGGTGCTCTAAAACCCACTCATTCCAATACACTAGCACCATACACTAACACACACTCACTCTAACCCCATCGACATACATACACACACACACGCTCTCTCTTCCAGGTACCACACACCCCTGACACTCGGCACATGCTGACACACATATGCTGACACCCTACACTAACACCCGCATACACACACTCTAACACCATATGCCGACATTCACTACACTTACTGTACCTTTTGTGTCTATACATCTACTGCACTTACTGGACCTCCTTATGTGACACCTATAACACTTACCGGATTTACCTAATTAGATGAAAATAACAAAAGGACATTTGTCACAGCGAAGAAACCGAGTCTTCCAGTCGCTAGACCAGCATATTAACCAATTTCCCAGACTCTCACCCCAGGAAATTGGAGTGCTTGTCATAAGAGGTTCCTTCCTCAATATGTGGGTATTGATGTGACTTATGGGGGCATTCTGCCCACGGAACACTCCATCCAATGCCTTTTTTTGACATGTACATGGGATATGGTTGTAACACGGGTGTTGTGGTTCTTTTGGCCAATTTGTGGCTGCTGGCAGCTATGAACTACTCTATATGTAGTTCATATGGCAGCATGTAGTTCCTTTGGCAGCATTTATAATACTATTCTAAAGAATATCATGGAGCAAGGTCAAAGGTCAAAGGTTCAACGCACGTTGAACCGAGTATTAATACAGATTGTGTCATGGAAATAATACCCCTCTTATGAAGAGTCCAGGGTAAATAGGAGCACATGGTCATCATATAATCATAATAATAATAGCAGAGAGATTAGGAACAAGAGCAATTTTTCTTCAGCAGCAAAGTAGATTTAGAGTACTTCCAATAGCAACTTGTACTGAAACGCACCGTAAATAAGCTTATATGATACAAATATTACGTGGGCTACTCGGAAACTACAAGGTCCCTAATCATGTTTAGGGATTACCTTACAGATCAGGGACATTTCATTTCCATTGAACCCAGGGATTACTGTGAAGAAACATCTAATATCCCTTTTTTTAATTTCATGCATTTTTTATTTACCTTTAATGATGCTGTATATATTCATCATCCTGAAATATTAAAATGGCCTGCAAAAAAAAAAAAAAAAAGTAATAAATGGGTGGAAAATTTAAGGTACGGGAATGCAACGGCACGCAAATCATACACTATCAAGTGTTTGATACACATTTAAAATGACTGGCGAGGAAGGTAAAGCCAAATTCCTGGCAGATTTCTGAAGCGCAAAGTCACAATAAGGAGATCAGCAGAACAGACTGAAATAATAGAATATTCATCCCTCTAATCCATATGCAATTCTTTAGGCCTTTTTTTTCGACAATGCATATGAGGTCTGTCTGCTCCCGGTATTTAACTCTTTAGAGCCTACAGGGATGGCAGATCAATCTCTGTCCGATAAAGTGTGTCTGGAAACAGGTGCTATTACTGTGCACTATATGGACAAAAGTATTGGGACACCTGACCATTACACCAACAGGGACGTTTATGACATTGCATTCTTAATTCACAGACATTAATATGAAGTTGGTCCCCCCTTAGGAACCATAACAGCTTCCACTCTTCTGGGAAGGTAAACCCATTCAAGACATGGTTGGATGGGTTTGGAGTGGAAGAACTTGACCGGCCTGACCTCAACCCCATCGAACACATTTGGGATGAACTGGAACAGAGATTGTGAGCCAGGCCTTCTTACCCAACATCAGCACCTGACCTTGCAAATGCTCTACTGGATGAATGGGCAAAACTTCCCACAGGAACTCTCCAAAATCTTGTGGAAAGCCTTCCCAGAAGAGTGGAAGCCGTTATAGCTGCAAAGAGGGGACCAACTTCATATTAATGTCTATGTATTTGGAATGTGATGTCATAAAAGCCCCTGTTGGTGTAATGGCCAGGTGTCCCAATACTTTTGTCCATATAGTGTATCTGCATGCTTGCATTGCTGTCTCAGTGAATAAATCCTTATCTAGGAGGGACAGTCCCTTTTTCTCCCCCTGATGTCCTTCTTTTCCATGAGCTCATAATGTTTGCCGGCTATGAGTGTCTCACTGTATTCTACAGCCATAAAAGAAACACAAAAGATAGAATCATAAATACAATTGTATAAACAAAGTCCATTATTTATTTCATAAATGTCTTAGTTACAGAATTTGCTATAAACAGGCAAGAATCACATAAAAGTCTCCCCTAAACAAATGTCTATATGCTTTTGTTATTTACGACTACAAAAATATCAAGGAATATATTAGAAATAGCCGGTTACTGTGATACATGTCGATCAGGGGGTGTAATGTAAGTTTTTGGCTATGGGATGTTCATAAATTTACTCCAAAGATG
Source organism: Spea bombifrons (assembly GCF_027358695.1). Classification (NCBI taxonomy): domain Eukaryota; kingdom Metazoa; phylum Chordata; class Amphibia; order Anura; family Pelobatidae; genus Spea; species Spea bombifrons. Next base: position 8,437,511 of record NC_071089.1, on the reverse strand, counting down.
TTGGATTTTAAATCTTTGGGTTGTATCAGGGTTTTTTTTTATAAATTTGGAGGAGAGTTGAAAGGTTCAACAACCTGATATCATTTTGCATTATAAAGGGCTGCCCCAATAAGCATTTCGGTAAAAATGGTTGCCTTGATAATGCATAGTGACTTCTTAAAGTTGGAGCATTCAACGTTACAAATTCTCAAATTAGTGAGTGCACCATTTAGTATTTTGCCAGTGAACAATTCTTTAACATGCGGGGGGAAAGACATAAAAGTGATGTGCCTTAGGGAAAAGCTGCAGCTCCAGAACTCCAGGAGACCACCTTCTTTGGTGGAGCAGTCAATCTGTGGCAGGAAAGCGCTCCTATTGAAATCAATTGGAGAACTTTCTGCACATGAGTACCGGGGTCTCATTAGACCCCCAAGGAACCCTTGCCGACCCAGCGCTGACAGCAGTAACTACACCACATAGAGGCAGCTAGCAGAAGATGAGTTTAGCCGACACATCTTCTGCAAGCCGAGTAGCCAGGGACAGGAGTAAAGAAAATGCATATGAGGGATTCTGCAGAATTCTTCCATGCATTTCCAAGATGGACACCACGAAAATATAAAAGGATCACACGCGCTTTTATGCATGAAAGTGAATATGATGGCTGGAGTGTCCCTCCAACCATCCCAACATTTAATGTCACGATAGTACATTGAGCCAGGTCAACCACAGCATTATTATTTTGGGAATAGACCCATTTTAATGCCCTTTCCTGTGATTCTGAGCGGCAAATAACGATGCAGATATACAAACACACCACCTGCTTTGCAAAGTAGATTTTGAAGGCCCCTGAAACAGTAAAATTACAAAAAAGGCATGAATTTGCACCAAATGAATTATCACCTTTTGTGTAAGAGTCTCCACGGGGGATAATTCCGTCTACCCCTAGTTAAATGATAACAGTAAATAGCTTTACATTTCCATGTCACTAAAAAGTAAAAAATTGCTGTGACTTAATTTTTAGCTGAAATCATTTTACTGTTTTGTGTCAATTAGCAAACACCAAGAGAAACATTGTCCTTTCAACGGATAAACTTGAGAATTTATCAACGATATTAAATAGCAGAAAAAAGGGGATTACTCCATGTTGTTACAAACCACTGGAGAACACTAATGTCACGATAACATGCGCTAAAAGTGAATAAATCAGTTTAAAATACGCAGGTTCTTTGGTTAGGACTTTCCTCCGACCTTTGGTTAGATATATACATATTTCTAATAAAAAGCAAAAAAAGGTATTGGCGGAACGGCTTCATTCGGAAGATAGATTTAATACTTTTACGCTGTGCCCTAGAATGTTTCCAGGCTTATTAAAGTGGTAATTATTATAGCAAAGAGACATTGCTACTTGGCAGGCGATACAGCAAAGGCAATATTGTCAACTTCCTAAACACCATTAGCATATGTACGAGGACAGTTGTAACGTTTTAATAGCGTGTAGTCTTTACGGGCCCGGCTAAAACAAATTAAAAGACGGGTGAGTCAGAGTCAATTAAACTTAGGAATAGCATTGCAAAGGGACATTAACAAAGCAGGGATAGACATGGCAGCTGCTGTGGACTATGACTCCCATCGATCAGAGTGCACGAAGGAAAAGCCCCCCCCCTGATAGCTACTATGTACTGGGACCCCCAAGGAGCTCAGAGGTTATTCCACCTTTGGTAGAACGCTCAGCCAACCAATAGTGGGACGGCGGCAGAGGTCAATATAGCGATGGGATTTAACCCCTTAATGACAAAGTGCATTGTTTTCAATGGGTTTAGGGACCACCCATTGTCCTTAAGGGGTTAAGCATGCATGGGATAGGCATATGTCGAAGACGAGACCAAAGACTCATTGAGGTTTTAGTCTTTACATCAGGAAAAATGGGCAGACTGGAAGGGTTCTTATCGGCCGTCAAATTCTATGATTCCATGGCGACCTATGGCACGTATGTTACTGTGGAGTACAACTCTCACAATGCTCAGCCAGCAAAGTAGGATCAGTCGAGACGCAGCCCGCAGCAGTCTCCAGCAAGCCAGCTGCTCCTCTGGCAAACGGCTGACCTCTATGGGAAACAACTCCCACTATTCTCAGCCAGCCAACAGGTGGGTAACCGGAGTCCTCAGTAAGTCTGACGCTGAATTAAACAGTTGAGATAAAATCCATTTCCTTCCAGAATGTTTTCCGACTGCCCCCGAGCTCTGATTCATCGCAGGGTGCCGGGAATACAAGGCTCGTTTCAAGCGCTCTCAATTCACGGGCAGATTACAGGGCACATTAATAACGCGGCTAATATGAAGTGTTTAGAGGCCTCACGCCGGTGACAAATACGGCTCAGCCAAATTTCCTGACCACTCGGGCCACGGAGGGACAATTTGGTAGATTTCATCAACAGTTCTAATTATGTTCCTGTCAAGTCAAGAACAAAGTAATCCATAACTTGGAGTGGGGGGGCTGCTAGGAGACAGTGGCACGCAAGAGTAAATTATGGGCACGACGCGGGGCCCTCGGTGTTGTTAGTGTGCACAACGCTTGACTAACAAGTGGATTGAGCGTGGAATTTATTTATTAGGGAAAACACAGGCCTCTAGCTCTGGGTTCCTTGTCAGCCGTGTACGAGGAGTTATGAGATACAGGTTCCTCGCGAGTCTTGTTAGTAGAAGCTCACAGGATCATGCGCTGTACGCGCCCGTTTAAATAAAAGGGTTCACTCTATGCTCGGTCCAGCACTCTACCAAAGTAGAAGCTTTTAGCGATTTCTACCCAACTACAGAACTGAGATATATACAGAGAGAGAAAGACAGAGGGTTTCATTCACTAAAGTGCAAAGAAATTCCCTTCTTCACATCTTGCATTAGCAGCCAATTCGCAAATTAGTGAATTTCCAGTTGATTGTGACTTTAGATTTGAGGTGGACGTTTACTTAGAGGATTGAGGGGTAATTTGCGAGTCTCTCCCATTGAATTAAAATACATTTTAAAAATGGGAAACCCTATTAAGCAAGAGGGGACCGGCAATTGCGCCCTTCTTCCCCTTTCCTGCACGATGGAGGGGGGGGATTAAATAACGCCTTTTAATCATCATCCAGTAACGATGATCCCTTAAGCCAGGGGCGTCCAGCCTGCGGCCCTCCAGCTGCTGCAGGGCTACATCTCCCATAATGCTCTTTCAGCTAAGGGGCTGGCTGAGGAGCATGGGAGATGTAGTCCTGCAGCAGCTGGAGGGCCGCAGTTTGGACGCCCCTGCCTTAAGCCCTTGCTTGTCTATACTCAGCCCATAGACAGCAGTCATTCCTAAATGTGGTTAGGAACCTACCATATAAAAGAGAAAGAGGGGGAGATATTAAAGGCATAGTCACTTACATTTTTTTTTTATTATTTAAAATTTCAAGATATATGACAGGAAATCATTGTGATAATTAATCACAGGCAGAAATTCACATACTCAAACCAAACCAAAAAGTGTATATGTGTATGGACAAAAACACACTTTAAAAGCAAACATGCGCACATTGTATCTAAATGTATACATGTGTATCATAAATACATTATTCGATAAGAGTAATACTACAGACACACTATACACGGGACATTACTGTATCCCATTCCGTGTTACGGAATTAACGCCACCAAAAATATACCAAATGTTCTGCTCATTAATGGAGCTTCCTGCTAATTCACATAGTAGAAGATAAATCACATTTCTCCAATAAGGTTCCTTGCCTCCTGGCCCCTGTCTCACAAATCCAATATGCCGGCATTATCAGAGGTGCATGCGTTTGATCCGTTGTAATTTGGAATATTTATGACGGTATAATGGTTCCTGTTAATAGCTACATTTGTGTTGAAGCATGTAATGCTCCTTCAATACAGTTCAGACTGCAGAGCAAGGTTACCATAGGGCCTACGGGGATCTACAGTACATTATATACCATACATTAACGTGTAGCTCACAGAAACATAATTGTGCCAAATAATCGCGAAGAAAACCGCATCTCCGATACCTAAAAATAAACTATTCTTCACCAGGAAAAATATCTAAAAATCAGCGATACATTTTATCTCAATCGATAAATCATATTTTTGCTATTTGCTCAATTATTAAATATTTAGCACATTTTGGAAAACTTGTTACTGATGCCGTATCCTGATTTTTCTTTTCAGTATTTACAGACTAAAATAAGCAAATAATGTACTTAAAAATGCACATTTTATGCATATCATGGCAAAAATGTTTTTAACTCATGATCTGCATGATTATTCCTCATCATGAAGTTATCTCTGGCCTTCGGCCAAGGTGCTGATTATTGTTGATTGGTTCAGACAGCCTTTGTGGGGGGGAGGAGCAAATATCAGGTCAGGGAATCGAGTAGATAATGCTAGTTTACACATGGATCTGAGCTATTAGGTAACGTAAATACTGTTTATCCATACCAGTTACACTGATTAGCTAACAAATGGCACATGCAATAGGTAGTTCCAATAAATGAATGTAGCTACGGTTAAAGCTGTGGGATTTCCCTTGAAACTAACTTTTTTTGCTCCTTGACATTAAATATTGTATTATGCTATAAAATACTCTAGTCCTAAAATCCTATCCTAAAATCCAATATATACCAGCATATACCTGCAGCAGAGAAGGGCTGACAACTTCTGACCCTTGGGGAAGGTAATGCCGATTGGCACCCTTGGCTCCCCCCAGTAACTCATATATGCACAAGAACACACTCCCTATAACAACAGACACTTGCTAAATCATCCTCCCTCATCATCACACCTCACTCTCATCACACCTGCCTATTCTATATACATGTTGTGTATTGAGGAAGATATCCATTTATCTCCATTGATTTTACAACTCTTTGGAATGATCAGGGGAGATTAAACGATGTCCTGAAAAGTCCCATGATCCTCACCGCCCGCAAAAATAGGACAGTGGGGCAGCTATGCAGGACAGTGGTGACAATGGCCAAAAAAGTCCTGGTAAATCCGGGACACTTAGAAGGTATGTATATATAATTTAATACTTAGACAGAATAAACCAACCATAAACGTATAATAAAAAATAATATTTCATTTTGTACTGACATATTTCTGCCCTATTAGAGTGTTTAAAATTGCGCTTTCACCCCAAAATGTTTGTGATAATAGTTCTACAGATCCTGCACAACCTTGTACAACAAAACACATAAGGTCCGGGGAGAGGGTTAAAACTTCCTACATGGACTGATGAAGGAAACACTTCATGAAATTCCAAGCCTAAATCTGAATAATTTAAAATGGAACAATAAATAAAAATAATACAATCATGAGTGATACATGGTTTTCAGTGCTGGGTTCAATTATGGTTTTATCTTGCATGTAACCGTTCCCCCCATAAGAATATCAGTATCCATTTTTTCTCTCCCCGGAAAGTTGTCCAGATTATGCACAATTTCCTATTTAATGAATTAAATAAAAAAATCACAAAAGTAATCTGATCTTCCAATCATTTATTGTAAAATAAAAAAAATCTACAACTCTAGCTTCATCAATAATCTATAATCAATAATCTACGTGGCGCTGTTTCTGGCATTGAAGCTGCTCGTTTGCTTCCGTTTCTCCCATTCCTATTTGCGCTTGGAGCTTTCGGAAGATGTTAAGACAGTTCGAAAAAAGGGAAAAAAAGACTAAGGCTATCATATCACAAAAAAAAATAATAAATCAAAGGACGCTTAGCTATCCAGCGGCTTTTTTGTGGTTAAAGCACAGACGGCGTCGTCAGGTGTCAGAAGGTCCGGCTTCCGGCAGCGAAAGCCTAGAACAAGTTAACTTCAATATACGGGCATGACAGGGAATAAAAAGATTTCTTTACAAGTCAGGTAAGTTAGAACAGCAGCAAGTCATTGAATTTAACCGTTCGGCGCTTATTTTTTATTTTTTTATATATATATATTTCTGAAATCGCAGGAACTACCCAGTCTAGCAGGACGGTAATCACTCAGCGGGAAACTGGCACATGCACAAAGCAAGCACCATCCAAGCAGGAGGAAAATGAAGGAAATCTCTTTTCCCTCCCATCATGCTGTTTAAAGGGTCTCGGCGTGAATGAATCTCCCTGGTAGCCACCAACAATTTCTTATTTTTTTTCCAGAGCAATCATCAATTTGAGCATCAAGTGGTTCAGCGCATCCACAACAGCTAAAGGCAGAGAAGGAAGCGCAGCATGCAAACGGTTTGACTAATTTAAAGTCCTCGTGCTGCCGAATCAAACATGACAAGACAGCGGCAAAAAAAAAAAAAAGGCTATTATCCCAAATGAGAGCCGGCGGACGACTGAAATTGGTTTGAGTGGCAGAGACAGAGGAGGCGCAGGAAGAGTGCCTACAGAGAGCCGTAATCCCAAGCAACACAATAGAAATAAAGCAGCCAGCAAAATATATATAAGTATCAAAAGAGAAAAATTGGACGAGAACGATGGGCTTTATTTATTCAGATGGCTTTAAAAGAAAGCCCCGCCATAAATAAGCCTGTGTCGCAAAATAGAAATATTACAATAATCCAATTAGATGAGACGTTTTTTTTGAACAGGGTTTTGAGGAACACTTGGTGGTGGACGTTAGTCACGCCACGTCGGTGAACCATGGAAATTTTAAAATGTGATAAACACAAAATGTTATTTTTTTGTATACATGTGGAAGTCGTGTAAAAACAAAAAAAAAAGGCAAAAGTTTACAAAAAAAAGGCCACAAACACACACATGTAATACAGAATTCCATATAACGAATCTCACGTAAAGAATTTCACCGTGGCGATGGGGCATTTTAATTTATCGTGAGTTCTTTTGGCTAAAATAGCTATGAGTATGAGATTGAAAAAAAGTGATATTAGGCACCAGAAAGATTTCTTAAGAAGGGGTTAAAAGAGTGTCTGAAGTGTCTCAATGGAACGCTGTTGGCCAATGGCCATATGGGAACATCTAGGCTTCAGCTACCCAGAGCCCTCCTTCTTCGGGCTGATGATCGGCGGGCCTACTGGCATCAGTGGGTGGTTCTGCTGATGTTGGTGGGTGGTCTGCTGATGTCAGTGGGTGGTCTGTGAGGGTTAGTCTCAAAGCAGGAGAATAGAATGTGATAGGAGGGGGAGTGGGCGGGGTTAGTGGGCGGGGAGTGGGCGTGCTTCAATGCTGCTCCTGCAACACAGAGATTCTCAGTAGTGACCCAGAGACCCGGAGAAGCGGCGCTTCACCCGGAGTCTCCGGGCAAAACCTGAAGAGTTCCCAGCTATGCCAGTGGCCGGTGTGCCAGATGGCCAGTCTGGGCTTGTAGTGAAGTAAATTCAGCCTCTATAAAACAGCGGCCATGACTGCTCTTTACTTTTGTCGATTACTTAAACAAAACATGTTTAATCTATGTAGGTGTCATTTTCTGTGATGAAGAATAAGTGTCTTATGTTTTATGGGTAAAAATTCTAAAAATGTTTATTTCATGGAAGTGTACTTTGATTAAAACCGACTCATTAGCCTTATTGAGATTTACTTTCATATACCGTATATGATCACTGCAACGACTGTGGAGTTAGAGTGGTTAACATGAACATGCAAATAACATCTACATATATTTTAGGCGGTAAAGTTCCGTGATTAATGATGCATGAGCCGAATGCTAGAATAGACATAAAAGGAGAAAAAAGTATAATTTGTTTAATTTCTTACAAATAAACAATTAAAGTTTAAATGTGAAAATACAAATAAGGAAGGGAATTAGAAGAAAAGCAATCTTGTTTTATTGGACGAGTTTAAAAGCTTTCTGTTGGTCTGGTCCATCTTTCCCAGTTATTGGCTTTTTCATCCTTTTGAGAAGATACCCCGGCATAATGAACTATAATAAAGTAAGTGACTTAACGGGGTTAAGCAGGAGTTGGCAAGAGAGTTGTGGTTTTAACTCCTTGGCTTTTCTATACATTATAAAGGGCCATCCCTGCTATATATATATCTGCAAGGACCGAGCTGATCCTACATAATACTTCAGCCAGGGAGGTGACTTCCAAGAAACACGGATACATAGAATTTGATGGCAGATAAGGAACATTTGTCCCATCAGGTGTGTCTGTGTGTCTTCGTAATGTAAAATGTCATGGAGATGAAACCATAACTCTTCAGCCAACAAACCCAAAATGTAGCTTTACTTACCCTTTAGTAGCACAAGATTCCCAACATTTCAAAGCCGCAAAACAGGGACAATTTCTATTTTTGATGTGTGGTTAGAGTTGGGGCTTTTAATAAGGCATTTTATGTTACTTCGTAACCTACAGTTTTTTTGTGTAGGCAATGCTTTTTAAAAGCATATGGTGTACCAGCATATCTGCATTGCGCGGGACCACAATCCCGTGGTCCCAGCCCCCCGGAGAATGCATACTGCGCATGCTCAGGAGGGGGAGGTTAGAATGTACCTGGGAACTCTCCGAATTTTAGGCAGGTGCCTCTTCTCCGGGTTACTATGGGGGAGACTGTGGGTGGAAGGAGCAGCGTTGTGACACGCCCCACACACCTTCAACTACCCCATTTAAAATAGCATGTGTGTCCTGCAACATCGGCAGGACCGCCTACAACATCAGCAAGACAGCCCACCAATGTCACCGGGACCGTCCAACGCCCTCAGTGAAATAGCCGGAGCCAAAAGGTTTCCAGGAATGCTTATCTTTGGTTATGTGTGGACAGTCTGTTAGTCTGAGTAGCTTTTATGTGAGAAAAAACTTGCTTCACTTTACAGTCCCCCCCCCACTTTGTTTGTAGCCCCATTCCCGTCCCCTAAAATATGGCTCCTGGACATCCTGGCTTTCCAGTCCCGGGTGATTTGTGACCTGATTGCCTATAGGTGAATACAAAGTACTGAATTTGTAGATAAGAAATGTAGTGATCCTATAGACTAGCCAATGCGTGTGTAAATAGATATATGTGTGTGTGTGTAATTATAATTATTCTGGAGGGGGTCCCTTGTAACAGTGTTGCCCTAGGGCCTCACCTGACCTTGATCTGCCCCTGATCCCTGCCCAGTTCTCCCCCACTGGGGTTTGTCCTGCACCTTCATGAAGCCACTTCCCCAGATGAGGGACTGCTCTGGGTAGCATACATACCCAAAGAGGGGCTAGAGACTTGGGAGTTACTTAACAAAGCAAAAATGGTTAATATTTGAACTAATTCCATACAGCCTTAACTATTATATGTTATATATACAAAATTAAACAAGCCTCAATAGACTCTGCACAAAAATACTCATCCTAAATACGGACAACTTGGACGGCGGCACAGAATTGGGTGGTTGTTGAATACTTCTCCATTCAGCATCATCTCCACCATCTCGGGGGAATGGATACATTTCATGCGTCTTTCACACACCCTTGGGAAAGCCAATTTGTAAATGCAGAAGCCCTTTAGTGTAGATTGTAAGCTCACAGGACTCAGTATATGCATACCTTGTGCTGATAAAAACCCTGCAATGATTATTAAAGGACACTAATAGCTTTCTGATTACATTCTCAGTTATCAGAAAACTATTCTATAAACTGTTTTCTTTTTGTAATTACCAAGTCAACAAAAGGCAAGCTCATTCTTAATGCTTAGTTTGCCAGCCAGTTAAATATTAAATCGCTTATTGATAATGTATACGTAATAGGGAAGGAAAAAAAGAGATATCCCAGGATACAGATATGGTTAAAAAGAATTCCTCTGCTTCCTTCTCTTTCACCTGTAATCCTTTGTATCACTAAAATTTACTGAACTACATTACAGGTAATTAAGTAAACTTATTCATTATTGTTCATAATATACATATACACTGTCAGAATCTATAAATGCTTGAAAGAGACTCTATCATATAGGATTTAAAACAATTAACAATATTATTATTATTATTATTACATTTCAATGTTCCTTTTTTATCATTTCCAACTCTGATATCACAGTGGAAAAATATTTATTGGTTACTTTTTGTGTTTGGCGTTTTATATGTAACTTTGCCATGATATATTTTTATGTATACAAGTTTCAGATACTATGTTTATTTCTATTTTTTTTTAATAATACCTGGGAAAGGTCTCTGCATTTATCACGGGGTCTATAGGTCTCCCGACTGATTATGGATCCTACTGGGCCGTCCTTTGCTCCCCTGATTAGGAGGGGTGGGGTATATGGCTTCACAATCACCCTGTACCTACCACCTATCCTGCACCCAGGTCTAGTCACACCCACCAGCCGGCCTAGCCCCGCCTCCCCCAGTTTCCATATTGAGATGCATACCACTGAGGAGCATATGATAAGTAAAGTGCAATATAATGTCCTAGACAAACTCACAACAAAAAAAAGCATATTAAAGTACTTTGCGAGTACTTCCTGTTCTGTGATCCCATTTTTCTCGCAAATGATTGGCTGCTTGAAGCAGCCAAACAGTGGTAGGAAAGTGCTCCCCTTAATATCATTGGGAGCACCTTTCACTCATGGAATGTCTTGTTAGTCATCCTCGCCACATACGCCGAACCAGAGATGGACCTGAGTGGCGGTACGTATATCACATGGCAAAATCGCAGGGGGGATGGGAAACAGCAAGGGGGATGGGTATTCAAAGGAGAAAAAGGATATGGACAGATTATGCAGAATCCCCCATGAATTTGCAAGGGGGGGATTATAAAAACTTCAAGGGACCTCTCAGTTGTCATATGGACCAATGTCTTCGTATTCTCCTAAATTATGAAAATAATTATTGGCTCATACAGCTTTTTTTTTGAATGAGATAGTTTGTAAATAGCGTGAAGCAGGTGGGATTGTTTATCAGAGGATCTAGCTTGTAGCTGGTGCTTATTCTGGTAAACCTTCTGAAGGTCTTCGGGGCATCTCATTCATCCTTAACACAAAAGACGTTGCACTACCAGGGGACACTATTAAGGAAGATGCACAAAACAAAACCCTATATCGGAATGGTAGTAGAGCCATAACAGATCAGGATGCATTTATCTTCAAATTATGAATAGGTAATAAATCTGCTTTGTAGAACGTTACTTTTGTAAATCAAAAAACACGGCGGAAAAATATGTTCAACAAAGCCAAGGTGACACCTTCAAAAAAACCACTAGGAGTGGAACAACCTAAATGTCACATATGAAAAAAGAATAATAAACTTAAAAATGAATATATGATATAGCTACCTACGGACACCTGGTTTGTCTTCCATGCAAACAGTCTGGATAGGATGTGAACCAACTGTATGTGAGGACTAAAACAAGCATTCTTATCCAAAGTTAGGTAAAGTTGACCCAAAATTTGAATTATGTTGCTAATTAATTGTACCCCTCCTATATACTGTAGATACCACAGTGCCCTGAAACTTTAGTCTCCATTATTATTTGTCTGTTGAAGTTTTTTATAAAACACCATTAAGACTAAAGATACATTGTATCTGAAAAGCAATCTGGTAGCTTTTGTATTTTTAATATTGCATTGTGGAGGATTATTGTAATAAAACATTGACTTCTCCCTATTATTATAAGACATTTTATTCAGGTTCACGATCATATTGCTACCTTTGGTGCTTAAAATGTAGATTGTAAATGCATTAAGCTTCCCCCATGTTTTTTCAAGTACACCCTTTAACACACCTATAGGCGGTTAGCAGAGATTCCGTGACCTCAGAGGGGCAGAAAGCCACAAGTCAAGATCCTTTATAATCTTATGGAACTCCTAGGTGTCTTATAATATTCCAAATATGCTATATATTGGAAACCTATTCCTCTCTGTAGGATCAAGCTGCCATCACTAATGATAGCGAGACCTGCAGAGGTGCCAAGTGAGAGTGCTTTAGGTCTACTTATTGAACTTTTGATGTTGGCAACCTCCTTTTTCTTTCAAAAGAACTCTACTATAGGCTGAATTCCATACCACTAGATAGCAGTGGCATCATACTCTAAGTGAAGGAGAATAAAAACAAATGGGGCTTATCAATGCATTTAGAATAAGAATAGTTTACTTTATAAACTCATGTTTTGCTGTATCTACAAATTGTTGTGATTTAGAGGTGTGATCATAGTCATAGCCCACAGTTTCAAGCCAACCATCAGTACGTTGACTATCTACCTATGAGATATTTTCCATAACTTGAAGCCAACATAATATAAGGAGTCTGGAAATAGATGTAAGAGTAAGCCAAGATGGAGGAATTGTGAATGACCCCGAGGCTGGCCCTGCTAGTTGAGTGGATGTGCAGAAAATGGTTCCCACGTGTGGTCGGAAGGATGACATGAGAACTATCTACCACAGGAGAGTTCAAACTCACTCCCATTTCGGACTTGCGTTTCTCCCGTGTGTCAAGCTGGGAAATTACATGTAGATTGCACGCTTTTAGATCATGGGGCTTCATGGTGTTGGTCTTCTGAAGCTCTCTTTCTTCTTATTGAAGGCAGGAGGTGGTGGTGCTTAGCCATGCTTGGGGCAGAGCTAGCCCCCAATAGATAATATAAAGGATGGATTTTAAAAATCCAGAGAGTTCGAACCGATTGGTCCTATAATCACTGCCGGTGTCTTGTCACTATTTTATCATCTACGGGGCTGGACTTGCCATTTGCCAAACTCGGCAAACTGATGAAGTTGGACACTTACCTTTACTGCCGGGTCGTGCGGCAATATGTGGCCACCGGCCGAGAGTATACAGCCAACATCTGCATGTATGTAATTTAGGGGCTGCTGGTCCCATAGTGCCGGGGCCACTTTTCATCCCCAGTCTGGCCCTGATTATCTGTTTTACAAACCAACTTCTAATGGAAGCAAGGTGGATCTACGAACCTATTTTTTTTTTAAATAAAGGTTATACTTTGAATATGTCTGGTCTCGGCTAGTATGTGACTTGACATGGAGCACATTCTCCTACAACTGGCAGATCCGTAAAAATGCCAGTGCCTGTCTGGGCTGATGTGATTTATTTGGAAAGTTACTAAGTGCATGCATGAGGGTATTCTGGACATTATAACTTTTTTTTTATTTCATCATTGCTGTGCCAACCTCATCTGGTATGATGAATGGGTTTGGCAGTCCTCTCTCTGACCCATTAACTTTTCCTGACCCCTATTTGAAAACCACCTTATTTCAAATTAATGATTCAAATACGCTGATTGAGATTTTTTTTCTCTCTCTCTCCCCACGTCCATTCTGTTTCCAGTCTGATTCAGACATCCTGCACTACGGAAACACTACAATAATTTCAGTTTTGTGTTTATTAACGTTCATCGCACAGAACTCATCGGAAGAAGGCAACCCCCCCAAAAAAAAAACGCTACAGGTAGAGGACAATTTACCCGTACACTATGAACATTTATTTCTAGCATATGAATAGATCAAATGTATGTATGATAGCTGATGTGCAGTACATCACAGGATGGCAACGCTTTATTTCCCGGATACATGTACCAAAGACCCAAAGACGGACGTGAGCGAAGCTCTGCAGCTCAGTTTATAAGCCATTTTGTTATATAGATAAAAAAAAAACATTGAAAACAATGCATTTTGGGCCCGTACATGTACGGCTTTGTCATTAAAGGGTTAAATAACATAATCTTATGCTATCCTTAAAAGACATGTTTTATTACAAACCCAAAACTAGCCATAGTTCTGTATTATTATTATTATCTTTTATTTATATAGCTCAAGCAATTTCTCGCAGTCCATACATTCAAAGGGTCTGACAAAACTAGAACTGACCAACTAAGACGTAAAGAGGGTCCGGCTCGTATTGAAGTACGCAGTATGGAAGGTACTGTTTTTTTTTCTGGATAAATAAGGGGTAAAAGTTTCTGAAATCGCATTTCCTTTCATACCTCTGAAGTGTCCCTCCATAGGACAAACAGTCCCCTTTCTGGACCCAAATCCCTTTCCTTCTTTCCTTCCTGAGTCTTTCTTTACATGTAACTCAGAATGTTCGCTGGGCATGAGTGTATCACGGTGTTCTACAATTTTAAAAGGCATCACAACATGTATATAAAAAGCAAAAAATGTCCAAAAATAAAACACATTTTTGCCTTAATTACATAGAAAACTATGTATAGGTCACATAAAAAGTCCTGGTAAAGCTTTGCCCCCCTTGTCTCTCTTTGGACATTTTAAATGTTAGAATGTATGCTACCGTCATTTGCTGCAAATAATATTATTGTATTCATTTTATTTAACGTCTGGAAGTCACCAACAAGGATAGAATGGTAGGCATGACAAGCCACGCACCTTCTAATGATATGGACCCACAATCTACATGTACAGGATAATCTTGAATTACAGCTCCGCAAAGTGCGTGCAGAGGATGGAGGTTTAGCAAGAAGAAACTCAGCAATGAAAAAAGAATAATGGTGGCTTCCTGGCGCACAGGATGTACTGGACACAGGATATTAACATGGCAGACGGCGCCTTGAGGACATTCCATCAGCAGAAGTGCTCGCCAGGTCGAGGCAGGAGAAACTTTTCCAAGGTATTAAATTAAAAGACGTTGAATTAAGTTAAACCGCCGGCACATTGAATTGACATTTCCCTTTTTTTAATGCAAGCTAAGATTGATGAAAAATACCACTTATCTACATTAAGGGTCAGAATATCCAGAGCAGGACGATGGCGTCTCAACGCGTCAGAGCAAAGACTGCCTTACATAATCCGAGAACCGGGACGCGGATCACATTCTGATGATCCAATTAACGGTGGGATACTTTGCAATCAGCCGGGAAGCAAGGCCCCCTAACAGATTGTGGGGCTGTAACATCAATTTCTTAAGTGCATTTAAAGGATTACAAATGTTAGTCCTGGCGTGAGATGGAAACACCCATCGAGGTGATCTGAACCACATTACCGTAATTGGGTGTCTGCACTAATGCTCTTTCTTACTGATGGTCTATTTGAATACATTGAAATGTGCTTTTATTTTATTTTTTTGTCCAATTTTTTTTAAAACTGCTTTTGAATGAGAATCCCGCTCTTTGTCTTCATGGTTATAATTGCAGGTTTTATGCACCTGGGTATTGGCTTGATTTTCATCTTTTTTTTCATTATTCTTCGAGCGTTACCCTTTATACCAAACACCAAGGGTACAAGGAAAAAGGTAAAAGATAACATTTTTTGCCTAAAATATAGTTTTTCATAGGCTGAAAGTTATGGGCCAGACATCAAAACTTAACCGAATACAAATAAATCCTGCAATTTTTAAATGTTAAGAGTGTAGAATGTGATATCATTATTAGTATATTTATTAGTATACACATAAATATAATCTGCAGAACTCCTTGTAGTTGTTACTTTACTCGGTTCCTAATCTGATTTTTTCATCGTACTTTCTGGGGTCTGTCGATGTCACCTCAGGAGGTCTCCGTTCTTGTCAACTGTGTTGCTTTTAAGACTATGGGTTCCGTCTTCGTTCTCATTGTGCGCTATCTAGTGTCATCATGGCAATAAATTGCTATACACAATGTTACAATGTAAAAATGAGTCCTTTAATAACCAAGAGAAGTGGCCGGTTGGCCGTATAGATGACCTATGCAGCTGCTCATGTAGTTGGTTGGGAGGCATTGCTTTAACTTTACTTTAATCAGGTGTTTTAACAAAATAATAAGAAAAGTGCCAACTATGATGTTTCAGGAAAGGGCCTATGAAACCAATCTCTAGAACATCTAAGTGCACAGGTCTTTTTCTGATAGATACAAGTCAATAACATTGTTTCAATCAGTTCCTGGATGTCCGTAGAGCAGTTTCCATGGAGGAACCAAGGTTGTATTCCCTACATACAATTATGCACACATAAAAAACATTCCTTATATACATTCATGCACACATATCTAACCTATCTTATATACATTCATACACACATAGGTAACATTCCTTATATACATTCATGCACACATATGTAACATGCCTTATATACATTCATGCACACATATATAACATTCCTTATATACATTCATGCACACATACTGTATGTATCTTCTCAAGCACTTGTGTAAATCTTTACTTGTGTAAACCAAAAATATCATATTTTCCAGAATTGTCCCACAGAGCTCTCTCCTTTAGCCTTAGTCACGGAAGACTAACGAGTTTCAGAAAAAAGAAGACTTTAAGTGGCAGAACGAAACACGGAAAGGGCAAAACATGATGGAACCAGGCGGAGATAAATGCCAAGCCCTAAAAA
Source organism: Spea bombifrons (assembly GCF_027358695.1). Classification (NCBI taxonomy): domain Eukaryota; kingdom Metazoa; phylum Chordata; class Amphibia; order Anura; family Pelobatidae; genus Spea; species Spea bombifrons. Next base: position 8,421,316 of record NC_071089.1, on the reverse strand, counting down.
TCATCTAGAGCTTTTTGGGCAAATTCAGAGAGTTCTCAATTATATAAATTCAGTATTTTCTCAATAATATTTTCCTCTACATTTGTCTTTCTCTCCTCAGAAGATAAATATATATATAAATATAAAAATATTAAATAAATAAAAAAATATTCTTATTATTGAAAAAATAATAATTTCGCGCACAGAGGCCGTATGGAAGGAAAAACAACACTCTGCTACTTAAGCTCTATTTATGTGTAAATATGGCTATAAAATATGTTGATGACAGATTCCTTTTAATTGGAAGCGCGCCATAAGCATATCTTGTATCATTTAAAGTACAGTATGTGTCTCGGGATTCAAGTGCTGAATTAAGTGGTCGTGGTTTAAACGACACAAGGATTCATTGTTGTTTTTGGCAACTTTTCAACCGTGCTTGGCACAACTCACATTAATTATTTATTCAACTTCCCATCAAAGTAGAAATTAGGTAGCACTTTAAATGAATTTTCTGTAAGGCAGACATCATGTGTATGATATTTATGGTTTGATGAAGGAGGTAATTATACTCTTATAGTAAAGTAGTCAAATCTATGGCATAAAATCTCTGTTAACCCACGCTGTACCAAAGTTACATGGATGGACAATGCTTACCCGCCTGTGAAACAAAGGGTTTAAATTAATGTTATTCCGCGGTTGTGCCGCTCAGGTTTCACATGCTGTCCTGCAGACGTTGATATTCATTTTCGGCTAACAGTAGTTTTAAGTAAACATCTGTAGATGTAGACGCTGTAAAAGTTTAATTAAAAGGGACAGTCACACATTAAGAAGCTGAGGTCGATAACTTTTATCAGGCCAACTTAGAAAAAAACAAACAGGGCCTCAGAGGTCTCTTCTTCAGATGAAAATAAGCACAAGTTGCAGGCAGTGGCGAAACTACCGGGGTCGCAGGGGTCGCGACTGCGACCGGGCCCTGGAGTTCTGCCAGTCAGGGGGGCCCAAGGGGTGCCGAGCGGTTGCTGAAAACGACCGCTCGGCAACTCTTGGGCCCCCCTGACTGACAGAAATCCAGGATGCCTCTGCTCCCCGCTGCTGCCACCGCTGCCGCCTGCTTCAGAGCTGCCCAGAGTGCAGTGTTGTCTCGGGTGCCGGCGCTTCACGTAGAGCGCCGGCATATGACGTCATATGCCAGCGCTCAGCAGTGAAGCGCCGGCACCCGAGACAAACGCCTCACGCTCTCAACACAGGAGTTGACGGTAAGTGACCTACAAGGGGGGGGGGTAGGGAGGGAGAGGGGAGATTGTGAGAAGGGGGGTAGGGAGGGAGAGGGTAGATCGTGAGAAGGGGGGTTAGGGAGGGAGAGGGGAGATTGTGAGAAGGGGGTAGGGAGGGAGAGGGTAGATAGTGAGAAAGGGATAGATGGGTGGAGGGGGCCCTTAACAGATTCTCGCACCGGGGCCCTGAGGTTTCTAGTTACGCCCCTGGTTGCAGGTATTTTGATAATTAGCCTTCAAGTTAGTTATCCTAGTTCTATTGCTCCTCTGTGGTATTTGTATTGACTTTGTATTGGTGGGCATGGGAAGGGAGAAGTTTGCCTCTTTTTGTCGCAGACCTCTCGCTCGCAGCAGCATACCCCTCATCATTTCGGGTGTCTAAAGCTGGATACCTGTGTTGGAGGGTTGGAGGGGTAAGGGGTTTGGTCAGGGGCAGGACCTCCACCCGACCTACCCAAAGAGCTATCGTGATCTGCTCAGCTGTAGAACATCCCAAGGTGGCCACGTGGGAGATGCAATGGAGTTCTATGATCCAACATTACGGACCTCCATTGAGGTTTTTTCCCTCCAGTTCTGCAAAACCAAATTTATTCCCAGATATCGAAGGGGTAAATACGCATTTTTGTTAAAATGGGTGTGAAGCTTTTTGTTGGCCGAGGCAGAATTGAAAATGTCTTCTTCTGTTCGTTGAAAGCCATGGCCAAAGAAACAAAAACCCAAATGAAATGATCTCCATTTACCATAATTAGTAATCTGGCACCAGCTTGTGTTTCTTGAGTTACCATTGAGAAAGGTTTAGTTGAAGGTGGGCCACTGGCTGACAAAGCCACCAACTGACCCGATCATACCAGGCGCACATAAATAAATCAGGGGGCCGCTGGCCTTAAAGTGCCATGCTAATACTGGCCCAAGACCAACGTGGAGCCAGTACTGTAACCGAAAAGTCTCCGAAACCGTGCCGCGATATGAGAAAGCACCATTGGACGGCGTTGCGCTTCAAGACACGAAAGACGTTTCAACCCACCCTTACAAAAATGTAATTATAAGTGAGAGGTAATGTAATGGGGAGGAATAATCATCCTGAGAACAGGAAGATATGATGGATTTACAATACATATTATATATACACATACAGAACAACATAGTAGCCATCTCCCCGTTCCGAATCTTTGATGTTAAGCTTGCCCGGAGAACTGTATTATGGGATTATGAGTAAAAACTGAGCAGCCACATGGAACAATCCATTAGTTTCTATGGTAACTGCACCTAAAGTGCTCATTATGCACCTCCTCTATACGTCTATATCTTTTGCTTAAATCATGTATTTAGTATTAGTTAGAATTATTAGTAACCTGGCCCGCCAAAGAAATGACACGATCGTCAAAGAAAATATATGAAAATATTAAGTTTTTACATTAAATTTTGCTTACATTCAAAAAGTCTAATTGGGACTCATTTAAGGCCTCGATAATGTAACAAAAGACATATATTTCTGAACGATCAAAAGAAAAAAAAAACGGGTGGGTAGAAACATTGTGAGACATAACGGACTCGGCGACAGTAAAAAAGGAACACTTAATCTCTGTAGATTTCCAGTTACCGCAGCACAATTATTCCCTTCGAACGGAGGAAATGTAATCTTGATAACACGCATTCAAAAAATTCTATCAAATATTTACTGTGCACACCTCGCTCGTGAATGGAAGCCAGGAACTTTGAGTTCTCCCGTCACGATGAATCAAATAAGCGGCCCCTTCTCACGTGTGTTCTATGCGCTATATCTTTTCTCTTTAATTACTAATCTCTCGCTTTAATAACACTCTAGACAAGCGACTCCGCTGTCTGGGGCTTATCGATAGGATTTTGTCACGTGTACACAAAAGAGGGCAAGAAACGCTTTATATAACAATGATTATCTACGAACGCACTTTTTATGCGAATAATAATAATAAAAAAAAACGCTGATACGCTATCGCTATTGTTGATGAACGCGGTACTTGTTCCAACACTTGATATTAAGTGGCCAATAATAAGCGTGTTGTATTAATCTTCAAACGATCAAAAGAGCCTCTCTTGACTTAACAACCCAACGCAAAGCAATGCGAGTCCTCAACACGCATGACATTGGAATATTTGCAAACAGGATCGGAGCAAACCCGCTGCCATTAAGAGGAGAGATATACGAGCTCAGCATGAAAAAGAAGACTATTGTGCCCCCTGTGGGAAGGCTGCGACTTGCTGTATTTGGGGGGGGGGGTAAAAAAATGGTTTAGCTTATATAAACCACAGGAACGATAGACTACAGGGAGGATAATCTCAAATTATCTATAATGGCTTTAAAATAAGACATGAATATAAGTCAGCAGCTGTATATCTAATGTATATCCGTGTATACGTGTGTTATATGTATGTATGTATGTGTGTATTTATATATATATATATATACAATATATATATACAATATATAGTATATATATATATATATATACAATGTATAGTATATATATAATATATAGTATAAATATACACTATATAGTATATATAATACAAAATTATATACAGTATATATATAGAAATACACACACAACTGGCTAATTCAAATATCAGGTTCATCTACATAAAGGCGGTTACGCTCAATTTATTTTCTACTTTACTCTGGCACCCTATATATTAAAACTTTGTGATACCTGTTCATAAAGCAAGCTGTAGCAACACATGTAGTCTACAAAACCTCACAGGTCCCTTTTTGTAATAGAATAACAGACATACATATCTGGGCTGAAGGTACTAAACGAAAACTTTCAAATAACTACAAATGAAACATTACATTTTTTTAATATGAATTCTGTATCTGTTAGAAAAAAAACTAAATATCAAAAATAAATACTAATTAAAAAAAATGAATACTAAAATAAAATAAAAAAATAAAATAAGATTTTCTCCCAAATCTGTGGCCCCAGACATGCAGCGCGTCCTCCCCTCCTCAGTCCGCGTTTTGGCTGCTCAGTGGGTCAGTTCCAGGGGAAGCCTCTTTAACCAGCCTATGGAAGTGTGAGCCGAGCTGTCACAGATATGACATCATAGCGGTAAGGACAGTGGTGCCGCGGAGAGGGCGGATGCAGGAGCCGACTTGGTGCAACGCAGAGGCTAAAGACATCACTGATTACTCTATGACTATTTTTTTCTTTGTAAAACAAACTACCAAATCACCGTCTTCCCATTTAGAAGTTGAAGCCGGTTTGCACTGCAGGAGGCGTCAGTCACAGAAGATGTCATCGTCAACCTGCTTAAGAAACCAAGTCACATATTAATCACGACGGGCCCTCATCTAATGCATCAATTGCTACGTCTTTTAATGTATTTCGGCTGACAGCAGGAACCTTATTAGGGCCCAATGAAATGATACAAGTAAAAGTCTATTAATACTACTTAAGGTTTTAATTTGCTACAGTTACCATTGTCTTGCTGCAATTCTGCAATTCTTGCTGCAAACAAATTCTGGCTGCATTACAATTAATGTCTGCGATACTTCCTCTAACAGGCTAAGGCGAGCTAATTTATTATGCTAATAAAACAAAAAGCCATTGCAATACAAAAATAGGGTCCTCACAGGACGCTAGAGAGCTACTGGCACATTACTAATTCACACGAAAGACAATTATACCCTGGAACATCAAACCCGGACAAAAATATCAATTTGCTAACCGGCACAGGGTATTCCTAAATACCTTCCTGTATTTCCAGAAAATTATAGAAAGCTATTCTCTAGAAGCCTTTCTTTTCATAAGAATACCCCGCGAGTTAGAAGACAATTAAGGAAAATAAACATTTTGCTGATATAGTCTTCTAAAGTGTTAAAGGAGCACTCGGTCCACAATACAGCAACCACTTTACTCTTTCAAAGTTGCTCTCCATGCGCGCCAAAGGCCCGCAGCTTACCACCCTGTGCGAGCAGACTTGTTTTTATGTAACGCGACCCCGCTGAGTTCCTGCCTCCATGTGCCAGTCCAAAACTGTTCCTGTGTAGAAGCGCGTGAGAGAATGCTGTATGTATGAATGTATGTTGGAATGAGAATGTATATATAAGTGTGTCTGTTAACACGAATGCATATCGATAGGTGCATATGAGCATGAATGTGTATGTATACTAGTGTAAGCGTATGTGTGTGTGAGCATAAATGTGTAAGTGTTTGTGTGCTAGCATTGATATATAAATGTTTTAGGGGAAAGATGGCACAGAAAAGCTGCTTGGGGGCACTGACAAGTAGTTTGGGGGCAAGGATGACACAGACATACAGTTTGGGGCTATGATGGCACATACATGCTGTTTGGGGGCAAATATGGCACTGATAAGAACTTTGGGGGTTCAAAAATGGCACTCACAACTCTTTAGAGGCAAAGGTGGCACTGTGGGACACGTTGATTGTGAAGGGGGGCACTGTGGTTTCTAGTTACGCCGATGAGAGCATTCTAGATCATTACTTTATGCAAAACAACCAGACATCTATTGGAGCATGATTACTTGACATATTAAACATGTAAGTACGCTTGTCACAAAAAGTGTGGCAGCATATTGCGATAATAAAGGTCAAGAGATAATATATGTCCATATATTTCCGAGACATCCCAGATTACATTGATGATTATCAAGTCAAAACCCTATTAAAGTGAAAATTAAAAAACAAAAGTATCACTAAATATATGGGAGGTTTTTTTTTCTATAGTAACCAATGGAATGGTAAATGCTTGGTTACTAGACATAACCTAAAGAATAAAAGCAAGCAGGCAATGCAATAAAGCATCGGAAAAGGCATGCGGGGTCCTGGGTTGTATAGCAGAAAGACAGAGAAGGTTCTATGGTCAGACCTCACTTAGAGTGTTGAGTACAGTTCTGGAGACCCCATCTACAGGAGGATATTGATACATTGGGGAGAGTTCAGAGGAGAGCTACTATTGTCCCATACAGCCTCGCCAACAAAAAATGAATATTAAAGTACTTTCTAAGTACTTCAATATGGATATATTTTACCTGTACAAAATTAAGGTAATTTAGTAGAAGCTGGCGCATATCAGCATCACTTAAGGGAGCCAATCGGTGGCAGGAAAGCATTGGAGTCTCATTAACCTTCCAGGAACTTTCAAGAGAGCCAGTGCTGCACCTGAAATAGTGTTAGAATACTGTTCATGTGCAGTGACAGGCAGGGGATGTGCAAAGGCCAAAAACATCTCCTGTAAGCCAAGGACCGGGGGGAGAAGGTTACAAATACATAGGGTTCATGCTGCTGAAACCAATAGATTAAAGAGTTTAAAGTGCATATGATGGCTGGAGTATACCATCAGCTCAGACCAGTGTGCCCAGAAAAGAGGGAAAAGTCCTTCATGAGACTGGCCATTGCGTGAGAGACGCTGATAGAATTCACGGGTGGTTTATGTGAAATTCAAGTCCATTTCTACTTATAGCCTACGTGGTTTGTACATGCTCCACCCACTTCCTGCCTATGCCCCACCCACAAAGTTTTTTTTTGTTTTTTTTTGTTTTAAAGAAGGTCTGGAGTTGTTCTTTTCCTAGGTGGAACACCAGCCCTGGAACCCTACCAAACACTGTTACTATACTTCAGCGATATCTGAAATAACATATCTTCACTCAAAGGACATTTGACTTAATTAATTAGTCCCGTGAAACCCAAAAGGTGAAAACAACACAATTCTCCCTATAATTCTCCACTTAAACATTGTTTTGTGTGTAAATATACAAGGCGCTATTTTCGTTAAGGTTGAGCTGTTCTACAAAGCTGTCACAGTGACAATTTGTGATACCCTTTTATTACAGGCTTAGTGCCAAAGAAACTGGAGACTCCGTCCTTACTAATTGTAATTACTATGATCAACTTTAAGCTCTTTGTATAGTTCCCATCATTATCTCCCTGTATAATCTGAAGTATTTTAGCACAACGCAATAACACAAATATTATGACCGGTTCTGATTGGGCTTCTCACGACAGACGAAAGAATGTCCTGGAGCGGACACATGTTGCCTCTCTTAATCCCATCACTCTATTCAAAGAAGGAAAGCAGGGGTTGCATACACATGTATATATTTTATAACATATCTGGGGATTTATAATAACTAAAATCTGCTGGATTATCAATGCCTACATTTTAACCTTTTGAGTACCAGAGGTATACTCACAGCAATACTTGACCTTGAAAGTGGTATCTTGTTACCACCACATTTTCTTCAAGAACAGCAAGAATAATTGACTTTCTCCCCCATCCATGATATATGTTCTGTCCTCAGACTGTCTGTAGACATGTGACTACACTGACCTATGGGCCCCTAACCCCTCCGTCCATCTTTCCTCCCCTGAGACCCCTCTTTTCTAGGAGCTCCGGATGTTTGTTGGGTATGAGGGTATCACAGCGTTCTACAGCTCGGTGGCGCAATGTCCTCTAGCCGTGACACTAATGGCTCCCCCTAAAATGAAAACGGCCATCTTTAGCCATTTGGAATGTTAAGGATATGCCTTAAAGGTGAATTTTAACACTTATCACCCAAAACACTATTCTTCATATATAACTATTACCATGCAGTTCTATGTTCTACAGCATAGAACGGTGTAGTCTCTTTGTGTCCCTGTTTCTTCGGGAAGATGCAAGCTCCTCTTAGACTGATGTATTAACCCCTTAAGGACAATGAGCGGTCCCTAAACCCATTGAAAACTATGCATTTTGAGCCCGTACATGTACAGGCTTTGTCATTAAGGGGTTAAAGAGGTTTTATATGGTAATACCAAAAATATGACCCTCTTTGAACTAGCATTTCTATGGCAATGCTATCAGAATCATATGTTATCGGCTGAGAGCGCTGGGGTACCACACAGCCTAAGGGAGGTGAAAGCCCCTTTGGCATATGCCTGTGGGCTAAGACAGATGGGCTGCAGAAATCAGGCCTGAATATCTACAGAGGCTTTACAAAAGTGAGGTGCTTGTGACTTCAACTACACATGAAGCTGCCCCCCCAGGCCAGGAGAGCTATTCTGCAATATTTTCTGACCCTCAGGTGATCAAAGGGTTAATCGATGCAATCGTTGGGATGCAGCAGGGTAGTTATTACCTAAAATGTGTGCATGTATCAGCTATGCTAGATTTTTAGAGGGCGTCCTGCTTTTTATCAATTTTTTTTATTCTCCCATCTCTACCTGTGTTGTCTATTCTTCTGGATTGAAACCGTACAGTTTTCTGTAAGCATGTATGCTTAGATGTAATGTAAGGAAGTTTTACTTCACAGAAAGGGCAGTAGATAAGGGGAACCGTGTTCCAGCAGAGGTGGTAATACAGTGAAGTAATTTAAACACACATGGGATAGGTATAGGGCTATCCTGAATCTAAGACGAGACCAAGGACCACATAGGGTTTGAGGTTTTCACAGCAGGATAAGATGGGCAGACTCGAAGGGCCGAATGGTTCTCATTTGCCATTATATATACTTCATTTTGTTTTTGTTGGTCAATAAATGTAATCCCTTTGTATATATTTAGTATAGGATTTATATAGAGACTTCACCCCATGGAAGCTGTCCCAACAGCTGGCCAAACTATTACTATTTAATCAAATTCATATCCAGAAGTTCTCTCCCTTCTCCTCTCCAACCCTTACAAAGGCTGCCGGAACCAATAAACAGTAATCAGTAACTTAACAGCAGGGGAGAGATAACTAAATGAGGAGGAATAATCAGAAATAGAAGTTGAGATATATTTTAATACATACATATATAAATATATATATATATATATCACTTATTTTAATACAGTATGTAAACACAATAATATAGGCTTATTTAGTGCAGTGAACTGTTAAATATAGGATTTGGAGAATGTGACGCATACTGCAGAGAGAGTGAAGCTATCATACATTCCTAAAATTAAAAAAAAAATAGCTATGATTTCCCTTTTTCCCTTTTAAATTTAACAGTTCCTACAATACCCTTTAATTGCTGCTATAAAAAAATACACTTTACTAATAAAAAGAAGTAACGTGTGAACATTAACTAATTTAATAATACCTAGCAGGGACAAACTGATTTTATGTAGTCGTTTGTATAATAGAGCTAAGCGGTATAGATATATATATTTATATATATATATTTTTTTTTTTCCAAACCAAAAGTGCATAAGCAATAATTAGACATTTAGGACATAAGTGATCTAATTTACCGTGAACATATCTAGTAGCTACTGTGCAAAGGAAACTGTGAATAGCTAGACGCATGACTTCAGCGGCCGCGTGTTTTCCATTCAAGGTCCGTAAATCAAAGCTCTGGACCAATCGCGGTGGAGATGGTGTCCGCCGATCAGACAGCTACTTATTATGTCTTAACAGGTGCTGAGCGCGCGGCCCCTATAGACGGCATGCTTTGATTGGGACTGACAGTTTTCACGGGTGTGTTGAACCTGCTGTCTCACTTGTATGTGTCAAAAGTGCTCTTCAAAACGCCCCGCTTACATAGAAGGCTTTATACGCTTCTGGACGGGGTCAGCGGGGCATTCTGCAGACAGCTGCTCGCTGAGTGATGGTTTCTAGTAATATATATATACATATATATATATATTTATATATACATATACATATATGATATCTTTATTCCTGTGTCCTCCATTAGCGGAAGTGTTTTAGGTATTAGAATTATGAACTTCAACAAATAATAAAAAAAAATGTATGTTTGGGAAACAGAAATATATTTTGCCTTTTCCGTCTAAACAGTTGATACAGAGAAAGGGGAAACAAGAAAGAAAATGATTATTGTCAGGTTTAAAGACGCTGCCGGATTCACTTTAGTAATTCCTTTAGGAACACAGCTGGTTCTGGCGTTCCCAATGCATTCTTCCCGGGAAGCTGGGTTCCGGATTTAACCCCCGTGATTCTGGGCTGGCAGCAATGTTCCAATCAATAATATGGTTTGTGGTTACAAAAACATATATATATAATATATAATTTAAAAAAAAGTATTTGTACGGTGCTAGCACATTCTATAGCACAAGAATTGAGAAATAACAAGGTAGCAGACAAAGTTGTACCGTTCCATAATAAGTTTGACCCCCTTGAAGGGCAGACACCTATCTTTCACACCAGAGGTTGTGTACCAGCGGCAACTACCACCAAAGTTATTCCTCCGAACGGCAGAAAGGTGAACGCTGCATTGCAGAAATGGTTAATTACAGATGGCTGTTTGTGGCTAAATTGACTCACGAAAACAACGAGACTCTTAAAGGATTCCTCTTCCCAGACTGGCCGTCCGACGATCGCCGCCTGCTAAACCTCGCGGTTTTGCGTCATGAAAATATTACAAATGGAAAAGCGTTACGTTTACTGAATAAATCACTGTAAGAATGAAAATTCCGATCGGAAATGTCAAGAAAGGCACATTTCACCGGCAGCGCCTGTTCTCCGAGAGCTCAGAGTGAAGTGCGTTGAAATATCCCAAAAATGCTGGAATATTGACAGTTTATTACTGGCTTCCTTAGAATTACGGAATTTTATTGTAAAAGAAATTGCGATAACCCCCCCCCAATTAAATATTATATATATATACAGTACTTCTTTTTTGTTTATATCATAGAAAATAAAACAACCAGAAGCACAGCCAGGAACTTTCTGAACGAGAGGTCGCTGTAGTCTTTAAATATTAACCCTTCAATAGCCCATTGTGAAGATTTGATGTAGTGACTCGCCAATTGTGTTACCCGAATGGGTCCTTGACTTCTCATTATTTAAAGATACATTTACATTGTTCACCTGCATTTAAGCAGGGATATGGACCACTAACAGACTGCCAGCAAAAGCATCAGTTGTGGTCACAGTGGGGTAGAATAGGAAGGAGTCAGCTCCAGACTGCTGAAAATCTTCCCCTTTTCCCTGAGATTTCCCTGAAAACTCTGAGACTCGGAAGCAAACCCCTGAGAGTTCCCAGGTAAGCCCATGGTGGCTTAGCGGCAGCTCGCCTATCTCTATCCATGCGCGGGATCAAGCACTCGGCAACAAACCTGCGATCCTCTAGCTGCTCCTGTAGCCCAGGCTGGTGTCATACAGGTTGGGTTCTAGAGTCAGCAAAAGGGAAGATCTCTCGGAATAGACTAGTCACGCGAAATCCGTCCCTGACTGCCTATAGGCAAGCAAAACGTGATCCTGTTTTCACTTGTTTTATGTAATATATATATAAATATACTAAAATATCATATTTTAACATTTCTCTGACTTTTGGACAGTTTGATCCCATTCCGTCCACTATGTTCCTATCAGCACGGGAGGCTCACCTCTTACATTTGGATACAAATGCTGCTCTAAATGGATTTTGGATCAAATTGCTTGCATCCGTTGCCTCCGTTGCCTCCCGCGTATTGCAGACCCAAATAGCAAAACACAACATACATTCCTTTTGTGTCCATCTCTTTTTTTTCTATTTTTTTTTAAACTCCAAGTTATGCTGAATTAACGATTTCGACATAATTAGCAGCGCACATTACTAGCGTCGGGTGAACCTGTTCTATTTATCTTCTGATTGCTTCAACAGTCTTTTCTCTGAAGACCCCGGTGCATGTCTTCATCTTATCTTTCATATTTAATGGTTCCTTTAGGGTGTGCCCTAGGTTTTTCTGATATATTTTAATGATAAATCCTCCCCATTATCTCCTTCAACCCAGAAGATAGTTCACTTGAAATATTGTCCCTTTTTATGTTTGCAGTGGGAATTATTACAAGGAAAAATAAAGCCTCTGGATTTAAAGCAAGATAATAGCGAACGGGCCCCAGTTTCAGAAATGTTACTTTAAACGGATGCATTAACCCTTTGTGAAGTTGTAGATACGACATATATAAAGCCAATTTATTTAATGGATCATTAAACTTCTTTTAATAAGAAGTAAACTTTATATGTGAATATATATATATATGTATATATATACACAAATATATACGTAAATAGTATATATATATATACATACATAGTATATATATATATATATATATATATTTATATAAATAGTATACATATATATACATATATACATAAATAGTATATATATCTAAATGGTATATATACAGTATATTCAATGTATATATATATATTTACAGTATATATATATATACACTGCATATGTATACATATATAGAATGTTCGAATATACATGTTTATCTGAGTATCCAATGACCTCATATTACAGTAATATACCATATACCAAGCTATGTTAATAAATGTTTAAATTATGCATTACTCATAAATAAAAGGCTGTTAATTTGAGATGCTAAATATCTTGTTTAAACAAAGCATATCCGTTGATATTAAATTGCCAATATAATTTTTAAAAAAACCATCTACTGCATTCAACCTACAAATGGGATCACATCTTCTGTTGACCCTTTAACTCTTTCAGGACTGGGGCTATTTCATACCCTAAAGCCTGGAGTTTTTGGGGGGTTTTTTGGTGATTTTTACCATACGTTTGTTAAGCCGTTATTCCCCTTTTCCATATTTGATGTACCCACACAAATTATGTACACAAGTCGTGCCTTCTTTTAATAATAGAAATAATAAAATATAATAATTATTTGTGATATTATATAAAAAAACATGTACTAAACCCATACTAAAATCCTATATTTTTTTCAATTTTACCTAGAATTTCTTCTACAGAGTAGGTGCCACAGCTGAATAATGACCCGATTTATGTTCAGTGACATTACAGTCATAGCCCACATACTTTTCAAGAGGGTCATGTCTATATAAATATTACCCTGTATTATACATGTATTTATTATACTATTTTAAGGGATTTGGAGGTAGGGATCTTTTTTTGATTATTATAATGGTAAGGCTAATGGATATTATGGCATCTTGGGATTTTTTTTTACATTTTTTCTTGTGTTTTAATTTGATTAAATTTTTTTTGCACTGTTCCCATAGAACTGTTCCCTTTGGGAATCTCCCTTACACATTTTGGATGACATTGATGTCACGGTGACATCACTGGGATCTCAACAAACTTTATTCATATTTATTTTTTCCCTTAATTTTGTATTTGTTTAATTTTTTTTTCTTAAAAATTGGAGAAGTGTTTTTTTTCTCCCTCTCCTCCCTCTGACCTGTCTGTGCTGATCACATTGTGATCAGCAAGCAGGACTCCATAGCCCTTTATTGCCGATTGCTATTCTTATGGTTAGCCAGTAGAGATCTCTGGGTCACTCCTCAACTCAAGTGACCTTTCGGTAAGAGCCAGCATTGACATCTACTGGAATTTAATGCCAATCGTGTGATCGGGTATTCCTTATATAACGGTGCACCGGCACTCGGTCCACACAGTCTGATCTCCTTGTCACCTTTTTTTGATGATGAGCCTGTCCATCCTAAGGGGCGTTAAGGGGTCTGTGGCATATACTCAGCAATATTCTTATTTATGGTAATGAGTTTCTACACTTTTTGCCACTGGTTCATCGCGTGTTCACCTCTTGTGTTTTATACTGCAGATCCTCCTAGATTACCTTACCTTGTATATCTGTAAATCCAAATTGTTATGTGATTTATTGTTATGTCCCGCTGGCCCACTGCACAGCGCTGCGGAATGTGATGGCGCTATATAAATCGACTAATAATTATACTTATGGCGTGTAGACAGTTGTGCAGCTTGTGAAGGCAATCTGTTTGTAGTAATTTGAGTATATTAATATTACTGATTAATCGCTAAGAAAAAAAGCGTACTATTAAACCCATGTAGAGAATAAAATCTTTGGTTTACCTTTAAATTTAATTTTAAAAGAACAGCACAAAATGTGTCTATGAAAGAAAATACCAGACGGGTATCCTAGAATCTATGTCTAAATCATGACAAATAAATCACTTAAAATCTGAAGGATTTTTTCTGAAGGGTTAATTTTAACTAAGAGGGTGGTAGATAAGAAGAAGAGCCTCCCAGCAGAAGTGGTGGAGGTTAACAGAGTAAGGGAATTTAAACAGTCATGGGATAGACATACGGCTCCTGAATCTAAGACGAAACCAACGACTGATTGTGGTTTTAGTCTTTACAGCAGGAGAAAGATGGACTGAATGGGTCTGGTCTGCCGTGAAATTCGGTTTCTCCAAGTTGAAGCTGATACCTTTTATTGGGCCGACATAGAAAAATATGTCTAATACTAAAAATCACCCCATATTCACCTTTTCTTTAATGCTCTTGGGTGCCGAGCTGAAAGGCCAAATGCCAACTGGCCCCGAGAAGGTTAATTTCTTCCCTCCCCGCGCATACGCAAAGTACAAGGAGTTGTGCCATCTTGAAATGAGATCCGTCGCCTGCTGTTATGTCTCCCCTGGGGTCTGGACGATGCTCCGAAATCCCCCGAGCTCTCAGCCCCAGGTTAATGCATATCATTTTCCTTTTAACCCATATATCTGTTAAACAAGACTTCATCTTGCATGTCACCAGAACAACTAATTAGCGTCTGCGCTTATTCTGATATACTCTCCTAAAGGTTACAACACGGGGAAGATTCACCGCTTCGCCACTGTCAGATCCGCAGACTTCCAGGTAGTTAGAGTGACGAATTTCATCGTAAATGAGGATCAATGTGCCGTACAACTTTGGAATTGTAATTTCTTAATTCTCATTCAAATCCTGCAGGCGAGATAATATAACTTGATCTGAATTAGCCATGTGATCCTGATGGCATTGCGTTAATGGGCTGTTCGCTTAATTTATGTAATTTTTAAAAATTAAAGAGTCATATTTTAAATCCCCACTCCAGTCCTTCAGATCGAAAGTACGAGTTGAAAAGTTATACTGCCCGTATAAATCAGCTTGGCTAAACTTTCTATCTTGTTGACTGTACTTTGCTAAAGTTTGGCGTCATCTCGGCTTTAATTCTTGTCCGCCTGTAGGGAGCCTTTAGGAAATGATAGCATGTCGCCAGCTTATACACATCACTGGGCATATGCTGTGCGGTACAGACGCTGGATTAACTCCTGCCTGAGCTGTTAAGGAAAACAACGTTATGGGGGGTTTGGGGGTTTTTTTCTCGAGAAGGTGTGGTTATGGCGGCACATGCTGGGAAAGGGATAGAAAGTCAAGTAAACTGGACAGGCGTAAGGGGGAAGGGAGTGAAAAAAAAAGAGAATTTCGTGGCAGGAGAAGACGGCCTTTTAACCCAAACCGCACACAGCGAAACTAATACTAGTGTAGGAGCTATAGTTAAAACACACGCTATGTTTACGTCTCCTTAAACCTCAAATTGTTCTGCCTTAATTTTACCTGCATGCAATCTATAGATAACACTTGACACGATTCGGATCAGCAACATTTTTTTATTATTATTATTAAACATAAAAAATAGCAATAATAATTTCTGTTATTCCCACCCTGGTTAATATTCCCCAAATATATTTTTATTTTCTTTATGTTGATTTATATTTTTTTTTATTGTTATTCAAAAGGACTTAATCATTAGGGAGTAATATTTAGGATTTGGATAAAAAAAAAGAATTATACAAATTTTTTTTTTTAGAATTCATTTAATAAATCTCATTGTGTGCACTGTTACTTTTAAACCCTTTTAACCGGGTCAAAGAGGAGCTTTAAAGAGATGGTACTGATAACATTTCTGGCAGCACATTTTAATCCCCTTTAGGAACTGGTGGTATTGTTGTTACTCATATAGCGCCATCATATTCTGCAAAGCTGTACAATGAGTAAACAGGACATAAAAAGTAATGCATTACAGAAGAACGTACAGAAACAAAGGGTAAGGGGGCCCTGGTCTCAGGAGCTTACAGTCTAGAAGCACACAAAAAAATCCTTGAATGTCAAATAATTAACAATATACAAAAGTTTGGGGTCATTGAGCTGTTTTCATGGAAAACAAGGAAATTGTAACATAATCGCAAAAGAGTTTTCTAACCATCAATTAGCCTTTTAAACTTAAGGTTGGATCAGCGAACACAACGTGCCAATGTCAGCGGGACCGCCCACCAATGTCAGCGGGACCACCCACCAATGTCAGCAGGACCGCCCACCAATGTCTGTGGGACCGCCCACCAATGTCAGCGGGACCGCCCACCAATGTCAGTGGGACCGCCCATCAGGTAATGCTGACGGTGGTGGGGGGTCCTGCAAAGGGAGGGCCCCCGGGTAACCACAGCCTGGACGTTCGCAGGTATGATAATAACGCATCAATCGCTAAAACATGTGGCTCAGTGTTTTTCCACTTCCCCTTTAATACAGCGTTCTGAAAAATACCAGAGCTTTTAAAATAATAATAATAATAATAATTTGCCGCTGAAAAAAACCCCAAACGTTGGCTATTGCAAAAAAAGAGACCCACTTTCTCAAAGGTGCAGTAAATGAAAATTTAGGGGCCTTCATTGACTGAATATTTATATCTTCATATAAAATCTGGGCTAGCCAGTGGGCAGCACGGAGCCTTTTTTCTACATGCGCAGTGCCAGGTGACATTTGCCCAGACACCCAACATCCAGTGGCATAAAAATGGCGGATTGTCATAATAACTTCAGGACAGCTGGCAGCTACAGGAGCCATGCATGCCACGAAAACACCTTTCAGTGTTGCATAGTTGTCTTTCATTTAGCTTTCTTTCAGTTAAGGCAACACTTAATTATCTTTTGTATTTAATACTTTTCCCATGGAACATTGCTTACTCTAATGGTTTGCATTTTATTGGTTCTGATGAAGCCTTCCTCCAAAATTCTCATGTGACATTCACGATATCACTTGCACTCAGCAGTTCATCTCTGTCACTTGAACACAAGCTATGGAGGCAGCCGCTGGTTTTAACTTCCACCAAGGGCAATGGTATTAGTTGGGTATGAGCTCACCCAAACCTACGATTGTATCTGTCAGGATGCATCTGCTGCTTGTAGATAAGAAGGGAACCCCAACATGTACAAAATACAATAATACTTCTAATAACCAACTACAATTATTATTTATAATGCTAAACTGAAATGAAATAAAGGAGATTCTGTTTCAAAAACTAGAGGAGTAGGTTGTTTTGTAGAACATTTGTGTTGGATTCTGAAGCTCAGCATAGGTCTTCATGAATGGTCCAAGGAGGTCCAGCCGCATCTCTCACTGTTTATTCGCACAGTTTGTCGGTGCGGCTTTCTGTGAATCGACCCAGGGTCTGGCATAATCCAAAGATGACGATCAGACCTCGTAAACCACCACCCCGAGTACCTAAAAATATCTAGAACAGGGCTGTCCAACCTGTGGCCCGCCAGCTGTTGAAGGACTACGTCTCCCATGCTCATCTATAAGCCCCTTAGCTGAAGGGGCATTATGGGAGATGTAGTCCTGCAGCTGCTGGAAGTCCACAGGACTACATAGTTATGAGGTTCTTGAATCCTGTTACCCAAGACAGACTTTGTAGCAAAATGATTATTGTACTTGGAAGGTTCTATCTGTCTCGGCATAGAGAAAATGGCCACAATGAATTGCTATCCTAAGGAGTTGTAAAACCCAGTGACTTTAAGCTGGATGAAATAGCACGCTGTCTCTGAACAGCAAACCTCATCTTGCCCACGAGGTCAGATCAACTGAAAAATGGCCGGGGCTCTGTAATCATGGCAACTGCCACGGGATAATGATATCACTTCCTTCTGCTGTTACAATACATCAATACAGTCTGCAACCTCTGTAAAAATAACTCAGGCCAGAGCGCTGGTTTCGTTTATCATTGTAGCCGATGATGGTTGCGAGAGATACGTGAGAGACTCGGGCTTAGATTCTGTGCCGTCCGTGGGGAAAACAGGAAAAAAAAAAAAAAAGGAAGAAATGAATGTGAGATGGAAGTCCCGGGGCTTGTTAGAGCAGAGACCTCTCCGACTTTACAAGTGTGGCTATTATTTCCAGGAAAACATAAAAGAAAGCTTCACTCGCAAGTGCACTTTGGTGGCCAGACTGGGACCAAAAATAGTCCTTGAGATGGTAAACAGTCAATAGCCCTAAATGCCCTATGACTGCTAAAGGCCAACCAAAACCGGACGAGCATCTTAAGTCCCCACATTTAATTTGCACATGAGCAGAAGAGCCCTGCTCAGGAGGGCCACATGAGAGTATGTAGGGGAGACATTTTTTGAGGCCAGTTATGCCAAAACAACATATTTTATTAAAAATATAGAATTTGACAGCAGATCAGACATTCGGCCTATATATTCTGTCTATTATTTCTGCTGTAAAGACCTTAATCGGTCCTTGTTCTTGTCTTGGATGCAGTATAGCCAAATACTGTACCCATACCACCAGATTAAAATTTCCTTCCTATATTAACCTAGAATCCAAGTAGTTAAAGCAGAGTACAATGTCCGAATGGCACATAGTGGCACGGGCGATCTACCAGGAAAGAGAGAGAGAAAGAGATTTTAGTAATGATATTGTTAGGGAACTCTTAAAGCAATCTGAATAATGAGTTCCAGATAAAAGGATTGAGTATTTACAGGCACTCGGGCATATCTCACAGCGGCAGAATAAGTGCTTGCGTTGTCATGTGGGTCTCCGACTTATCAGTGGCTGATCTACAAGTCGTTGATCGTAAATACCAGCAATTATGGAAATGTATTCTGCTCTTTTTTTTTCAGTTATCATTTTCTTTTTACTTATTAAAACCGCTGCTGAATGCGGCAATTCTTTTTTATTTTCTTAAGTAAAACCACGTCGTTTGTTAAGCTTCCAACTTCCAAGGTTTTGTTTTTTTTTTGTCCGTGGTTTTCATTCTGCAGGATCTGTTATTAGTAAGTCAGGATTTAATGGGCTTAATCAGATAGCACCATGACTATTGATGGGGTAACTGCGTTTGGGGAGGATGACGTTGAAATGTGTGTGCGTGTGTTAGGTCTGGTGTTTCAGGTATGGGGATTCTATGGATATATGAAACATTGTGTCTATCTTTAGTGCCAGAATGAAGATGATCTCTGTCTACTTGCTAACATCAGATCTGGCTTTCTCTCTGTAAGAACACCCAGCCTTCCAAGCAGCTAAAAAGGAGGGGCGGAAGGCAGAAATAGAGTCGCAGATCAATAGATTTGACTAAGAAAGTGTTTGCATTCTCAGGGGTAAAGATCATTGTGTTTCTAAGTGGCTGGGAGATATGATCCCTCACCACTGTGAATGGAATGGAAACTGGATGCCATCAGAGGGAGATGCAAAAGCTAATGCGGTGAGGTAATGTGGCAAGGAATAGAAACGGGGGAAGGAATCAAATTCTGGCCCAGCGAATCTTAAAATAAGTAGAAAGCATTCAAAACCTGCAGAACCGAACGGAAATGTGTTTTTTTGAGTTTCTGCGGTCAGCTTATATCACTAAACACGGATTGAACTATTGTTGTCCTAGAAGGGAAACTCGCAGCTCTGCCCCACCTGTACTGACCGTGCATCCGTCCATTTTCCCAAATATACGCGGCATTCACCAAATTAATAAAGTTTACAAATTCAAAAAAGCAATATGTATGTGTTAGAACCCCATTTTATGTCGATACTATGGGAGCAGTCATTTTACCATCCTGCTCTCAGGATGTGCATGTTCATTCCTCTCCATTAAGTTATCCTTCTCCTATTGTTAAGTTGTTGGTTGGCGCCGCCATTTTTAAGATTGGGGTATTATTATTCATTGATTTGTATAGGGCCTCTCATATTCTGAAATTCTGCGCAATGGGTAAACAAAACGTATTGAATCTCTTAACTCCTACCGGGGTTTTTGAGTATCCTAATTACCCTATGTTTTTGTGCCATTTTTACCATATGTGGGTTTAATATAGACTCCAACACAAATTATACAGCTTTAAAAAAAAATAAAAAAAAAAAATAGGACTTTCATTTGAAACCATAGAACCACACAAAAAATAATAATTGTGCAAGTATGTAAAAAAAACTATTTAAAAAAAAAAACACAGTAGGTGCCATCGACGAATAATGGCCCAATTTATTTTCGGCAACATCCCCTGATTATAGACATACACCGCATACGTATATTTTATTTTCTAGAGGGCCTCATCCATCCCTTGCATAGTACTATATAGGGTAATATTTTTAATACTTCTGGCTTAAGGGGTTTGGGGTAGTGAAATGGGAAGGGGGGGTTATACTTTTTATATGTAGTGTTAGGGCAATGGGATGTAAGGGATTTTTTTATTTAGATTTTTTCCCACTATTACCAGTACAATATGTATAGAGATTGTACATGTTATGTATGCAAGGGAGGTCACAATGACATAAGGGAGCTTACGGTATTGTTTATGTATTATTTATATTTTTGTTTAACTTTTTCTCTTTGTGAAAAGACATTGTTTCTCACTCTCTTCCCTATGACCCTCCAGCACTCATCACACTGTGATCAGCAAGCAAGGTTTGCATTGCTGATTGTAATGCCTGCAAGCGGCCAGCAGCGGGGGCAATTGGAGATCCCAGGAGGGCCTAGAAAGACATTGCTGGGTATAATCCATTATATTCAGTTGGGCATTCCTTATGTTACGGGGTACTGGCGCTTACAAACGATCAGTCAGCAGGAGTCCAGTGATGCTGACAAAAAGACAGTTTACAGGCTGTTGGCTGCCCCAGCGATGGGTTGGCCAAGGGGGCAATTGTTCCCCAGGCCAGTCAGAAATCTGCAAGCAGTCCCCATTTGTGAAGGAGTGCTGGCCTAAAATGAGGGTCGGCCTACTATGAGAAGCAGAGGGACAGGGCCAGACTGGGGAAGAAAAGTGCCCCTGGCACTTTAAGGTCAGCAGCCGCTAAAAGACCTATGCTCGGCCATTGGTTGAATATGTGAATGCAGCACATTAATGCACCAGCAGCAAAGGTAAGTAGCCCTCACCATCTGGCAGAGGGCCCAGAGGTCATTTGCCTAGTTTGGCTTGCTGAGGGGGCATGGTGGATGGGATATGGGCAACATTTCTCCCAGATCAAAAAGGCACCAGCCCTCACCTAGCTTCATACACTTTAGGTTCCTTTTAGCAGTAATTGAGACCTTGATCCTCTGCACCCGCGTGACAGAAGCAGGGCCACGCAACTTTTCATGGAAGCCTGAGGTTTCTCTCCCTTTTTTTTAACACAACCATAAACAACAAAACCGATGCTATAAAAGCTACACAACGCAGGCCGCAGACAGGTGTAATGATAAAAATATTGATCCCTAGTGATTACATATAAGGATTTGTTTCACCGGTCCTAAATTTTTACTTCTATTGGTGTAAATCAGCCATGGCTGCTTTTACTGCTCACTTTAAAAGTCTTGGTCTTCAGGACAAAAAAAAATGGATACGCTGTAGCAAAATCCCTTTTTCGGGTACTTTCCGTAAAACCGACCGTGACAGTAGCTTTATTTAGGTAAAAAAGCTGTTTTTAAGGAAATAGGAGCCAAAAATATTGATTCAGTCTTATAACATATGGATGTCCATATGGAAAAAGTGTTTCCTAGCCAAAAACTAGGTTGCATTTTTTTCTTTATCTATATATATATATTATGCATTTTCTGTCCCTCTGTAGAACAATGCTGGGAGTCTGCAGAATATAATACAATAAATTCACATGCAAATTTCCCCGACCGCACTACTCTTATCATTTGTATTAGATTTATGAATACTGAAGTGCTTACATTTTTTCCCTACTCCCTTAATCCCTTCCATCACTTAATAGCTTGGAAAGTAATGGATTTTTTGTAAAAAAAAAAAAAAAAAAAAAAAGGAGATATTACAATCATTTCTACTTTATCTATAAGTTGTTGCTTGGATAATTTTTTTTTTAAAGACTGAAATAATGATTTTTACCCCCTATTGTCACAAACTTTTTAGTAATGTGATATTGTTACCAAAAACTTATATCATCCTGATCTACCTGTATATGTTACTGAATTATGTTTATATTTCATTGTTTATCAGAATAAGAATATCTATATAAAATAGTTAGATGTGAAAATATTAGAATTTTATTTTGCCTTTTGTCACTTTAGCAATTGGTTAAAAATAAACTTTCTTGAATTAGTACTAAAATTGTATTTTTGTAAAAAATTTGTTTAGCACTTGATATACCCTGGAATCATATCACATGCAGAAAAATAACGCATGCACATCATTTTAGCGGCCGTTGGCCTTAAAGTGCAAGAGCCACTTAATCATCCCCAGTCCTGCTCTGTTCACAGAAATTATTTTGTAATCATCTGAAATTTTGTCTTGCTCATAATTTATGCTGGGAACAATTAATTGTCAAGTGACATATTATCGAATTGTAGATTGTAGCCATAGAAGCAACAAGCTCCATAAGAGAACAGATCTGCAACTGTTTATTGGCTTAACATACTAAAAATTGCAATTAATGTTTTGTCTTAGTGGAACAGCAGCGTCAATCAGACAGGGCCAGCTAGTGAGATTAAGCTGCTTGCAAAGTCATGATTTAAAAAAAAATATTTTAAAAATAATATACTTTAAATAATTAGTGGCTCTTAATGTCACTTCATTAATGTAATTTCATTGATACATAATAAAATGTATCAATGAAACAGCTTCTGTTAGGTAAATAAAATAGCTACACATTGCCCTCTTAGAATGTCCCACTGATTGTTATCATTGGGGCACATCTAGGGTCACATATCTTTAAATTAAAAATACAATGCTAAGGGGAAAATACCGTATATATCCTTTATCATCACAACATTTATTTTTATTGTAACCTTCAAGTAAAAAGGTTTATGATAAAAGTGACATTTTAGAATAATTCTATACTGCACCTTTTTTAATGTATTTTCAAGTAAGGTTACATTTATTATATAGAGTATATATATATATATATATATATATATATATATATATATATATATATATATATATGTATACAGCTGAAATATGTGGCATCCTCCTTAATATAGTTATCCCTGATTGCTTTAATCAACCTTTGATTAAAATCACACAATACTTCAACATCAATGTAAGCCTTAATAATTTAGCAATTCAATAATTTAGGAACTGAGGAAACAAATGGGATCTTCATCTTCTTTTCCAACTTTAAGTGATGATCCAGACTTGGTGAGATTGACTAGAAGACCTGAGCTACTGCCTAGGACTGCATGCAAGGGTCTCTACCATGGCATACAACTGTATTGCACCATACAAATTTAGTGTGATCATTGTAATCATGGGACTATCTATCTATCTATCTATCTATCTATCTATCTATCTATCTATCTATCTATCTATCTATCTATCTCTCTATCTATCTTTCTATCTATCTATCATCTGCCTATCTATATATCTATCCACCAATCTACATATGCATTGGATCTTGGGCTCTTGGTTGGATGAGTTTGGAGTGGAAGAACTTGACCGGCTGCACAGAGCCCTGACCTCAACCCCATTACCCCTTTGGGATGAACGGGAATGGAGATTGCAAACCAGCCTTTCTTGTCCAACATCAGTGCCTGACCTCACAAATACTCTACTGGATGAATGAGCAAACAATCCCTCAGAAACGCTCCAAAATCTTGTGAAGAGTGGAAGCTGTTATAGCTACACAGGGGGAGCGTTTTCATATTAATGTCTATGTATTTAGAATGCAGTGCCATCAATGGCCCTGCTGGTGAAATGGTCAGGTGTCCCAATACTTTTGTCCATATAGTGTATCCTTAATTAATGTCAAGTCAAGGTGTCCATGAGGACTGGTATCAGAGCTATTTGGTTAACAAATTTGGCAAGTCCCTTCATAGACTCTCTATTAAAGGGTTGATATTTGAAGAGTTTCAGGGACAGGTCATTTAGAAGTTCCCATGTATTCCCATCAGTAAACCATTCACCCATGTTCCGTTTAATGACACATTGTGGCTGAACCCCAGAACTTACAGTTTTGGGTTTTTTTAAAGCCAAAAGAATGTGAGATAATGAAAATATAAAGGTTGCTTTGTTTATTTGCCACCAATATGTAGCTGTATAGATACACCCAGACAATTTGTGCCTTGTTAGTTCACAGCAGTTCCGTCGCGGCGCCAAGATTTACACGGCCTCCCGATACAGCTTCATCTTGAGGGCTTTGAAATGAAAGTCTTGTCCTAAATTGCCGCAGCAAAGCCAGGCACGACTCCTTCCGTCGCTATTTCTAAGGGGAGATACTGAACAGCCGAGGCGCTGCTTGCCAAACCAGCACATGTTTGAAGAAGACAGTGCGGTCAAGTGGTCAGGAGCCGAGCTGATGTTAATTAGCAATGAAATGAGGAATGAACTAGCATTAGCCCTGAGACTAATCAATGGGAAAATCACTCGGAGCAGGCAGCTTAATGAAGTACTACACAGCTGTTTATTTTTAGTCTCTTTTAGCTCAACAACAAAGTCCCTATTAATTAGAAAAAGAAGATATCATGGCATAATGTATTTGTTTTTTTCTGCCGTCACCGGTTATTTGGTTAAGTTTATTACTATCTTATTTCGTTCTTATTTAGCAATGAATATATATATATATATATAGGCTGTACGTCGGGTTTGCCTGCTTCTGGTATTCCTGAGCTGCCGTTTGATGGAGCAATCAGTGGAAGTGCATGGACTGTATTTACATATGAATAGAGTTTAATTCATGACCTATTTACTATTTCCCCAAAAAACAAGCCAGCGGGAAGGGAAAGAAGGGGATAGTTTGAGCTATTGATAAATAATGTGGCGCACTTCACTGCCCTCATTTACTGATTTAGGATTGGTATCCCGTGGAGCTCGTTGACGTTTCATCATAGACTTTTTATTAGACAGAAATAACAGACAAAAAAGCAGAGGGGGTTTATTTTATGAGCACTGAGCTTCAGTTGAGTTAAAAGAACACTCCAGTGTCCTAGGCAGGATCCTCAAGAAAGAATGTACATTGTACATACATTACTATACATTCACTAAAGCTAAAAACAGAATAAATGACCTTACCTTTAGGAGAAGCTGCAGCTCACTGCCACCTATTGGCTCCTTGAAGCTAATCAGTGACTCTTTCACCAGGACATACATTTCACATGGTACTGACCGGCACATGTAAAGTGCTGCCCCCTGCAGTATGTGGGATGCATAACTAACTGGTTCTCTTATGTGAGGTTATACATCACCCAAACTGCAGGGGGCAGCACTTTACATTAGATTAGCATTTTTTTATTGCAAAGCACGTGGCAGCATACTTTGACAATGTTCAGCACTTGAAAATGGAAAGGAACAGATATGACTGCAGCTAGCAACTAAAGGGTTAATCCCTTTGGAATCCCTATCAATACCGACACTTTGTACAGAATTCAGGTTACTCAAGAATTCCTACCCCTGATAGCTAGCAATTTAATGCGCACCTCGAACACAAGATGCACGGGGAGAGGGAAGACTTGCCCAAGGTCATAAGCAGCTGGCACCGGCTGGCAAATTATTCCTGGGACCAGATTCTTTCAATCGCTGAAGCAAAACATGTTTATTCGATTTGTTTATATGCCTATTAAAAAAAAGCTACTTTGGGATTCTCGGAGCCAAGACTGTCATTTTTTCGGCCCCTGGTCTTTCATGGTTGCTTAGAGCTGTTTAATGCAAATATACTTCCAATGAGAAATTTCATGCCTCTAAATTACCACCAGTTAAGGGAGAATGGAAATATAAGGTAAATAACTATACTGAGAGATATTATCTCCCTGCTGGCACTGCTTCTGTTACAGGTACAGTTACAATCATATCAGGAGTGCCATGGTTTTTAACTCGAAGTAGCATATTCGGGAGAAAATCATTTGTGATGAATAGGTTAAAAAGCAGCCTCTTGAACACAGCTAATTTTATGATACACAATATATGTATATAGAGGTGGGTGCCATCCCATATAGGATATGTGGTTGGCACCCCAGGTCTAATTTGCCAACTTCATATCCCCTAAGCACAGAAAGGGTTAAAGAACCACGAAAGGATATTGAGTTTCCTCATCCTTATAGACATCAAATGTATATATATCAGTTGTATGAAACGTAGCATGATGTGTCTTTAAGTATTCTTTTTACAAGGCCTTTTTGTCTAGGGTGGGAGGGCAGGGGTTAACATTTATGAATCATACAGGTACCCTGGTGTTTTGGGTTCTCCAATATTAAAGCTTTTTTTTAAAAGCTTTAATTTGCCACTTTTAGGGGTCCAGCATTAAACTGCATTGTAACATAAAACGATCATTGAGGATATATTACCTAATATCCAAAAACATGATAAATAGCATCAAAATCCATGATGTTCCTAGACGTTTATGATTATGGCTTAAAACATATATATATACGTGAGAACGAACCTACGAAAGCCACGAGATTGTGATTATAAATCATAACTTACAGAAATAGCTTGTAAGGGTCAAGGGGGGGAATCAATATCAATTACAACCCATTGAAAATGCTAAATTAATACATGGAACATGCCAGTGCTATTGGAATTTTTTGGTATTAATTGTGTGCTGATGGATTTAATTACATTTTGATATATTTTTTTTTTTTGCCAATATCGATGGTCTGCCTTGTGAAATATGTGTTTACGATAGGTTAGAAGTGAATATATCACACCGATCAGAATCCTTCGCCGCCGAGAACTTTAGAGCCTTTAGAAGAAAGATCTTATTTCCATTATTGTGTTACATTGTAATAATTGAAAGTAATGGCTTTCGCGATAGGCTCTCGAGCAATTATAAGGTATATTAAAAGATTTTAAAGGAAGCCAAGAATAGAGGAAAAGCCGCTAATATGGAGAAATACTGCCTTTGTAGAAATATCAGCCGTAACATTGGAGGATTTGGCAAGGGCCCATGTCCTTGGTTCAAGTCAACTGCTGTAGGTAATGTACCAACATTTTACACTGAACTTTGAAGGGTTACTGGATCCCAAAGAAAGCTATTCCATTTGGTGCACCCTTTTGTGTATCCTCTATGTTGCTACGCAAAAAGGTTTCCATCCCATATATATAGCAGAATTAATTCATACAATATGATTCTCGGAGGGTCCTCCTATCTCAGTAATGACTATATACTAGTAAGAGTGGCAACATAGTGGATCTGGAAAACTCCAGAAACTCCATGTCTTTTAGAAATTGGCCCATTTAGTATTGGGTGAGTCCATTTCAAAATCTGAAAACATCTCCATTTGAAACTTTTAGTCAGGCTGGGGATGAAGAAGCGGCCCTGGCACTTTAAGGTCGGAGGCTGACAGATGCTGTAAGTACGGCCAACTTTAGAGCTCCGACTACCTGGAGACCCCCTTGTGGGATGCGGGCAGGACGTTGGCGTGTGTTCCTGCTGATGTCGCGGGACACGCCATTGTTTAAAGGGGAAATGGGCAGGGAGTGGGGCATGTCACAAGGCCACTCTGGGGACCCCAAGTTTTCCATTGGTGACCAGGCGAAGCCCTGTGGGCCAATTTTTTGTTTCTGTGGGCAGGGAAGCAGTGTGTGGCCACACCCACTTCCTGCCCACATTCAGCCACTTTCCCCTGCTCACCTCCCTGTTCCCTCCCACTAAAGGGCTAACCCTGTTCCTATGCATAATTAGCCCCACCCCTATATAAAGCCACTCCCCTCAAAACAGGGAGAGCCCCTGATAGCCTACCCTGGAAAGTTCCCAGGTAATCACCATAGCAACGAATGGAATGTCCCAGTTGATTGTTCCATCATTACCACTTTGCACCAGAATTGCTCCTGATACACAAACCCCATTGTTTTGTTTGTGATATTGTTTCTGTTTGAGTTCACAATCCTTACACACCATCCTCCCCATATAAAAAAAACGGCGAGAAGAAAAGGGATCACATGCTGTCTGTAGCATCAGTTTTTTTTATACTTAATCCAGCTCTTAATGATCAAGAGATATCAGAAAAATGTCAGGGAAGATAAGCCAGGTTATCCTCAGCAATTCAGCAGCGTCTTTCTAGCCGAAAGCGAATCTGGAGGCTTCAATAGTGTTTGCCGAGTTACCGTGGATCAGAAACTTAAATATCAATACTTTCTTTCACGTTCTTTGAAAAGTATTTCTGCTGAGGTTATATAAAGTGATGATATCTGTACTGGCCGCAGACATCTCTATTTAGCGATTATTCTATGTTGTGTTAAGTGGCTTTTGTCATGATTTCATAAGAAAACCCGAAATATACCGCTTGCAGTAATCATTTCGGGAGATAAAGGGATGGATCGGGTAAAGGGGAAGCAATGTATAGATTATTTTCAATCATCACTACAACATAGAATCTGATGGCAGGTGAGACCCATTCAGGCCATCAAGTCTGCTCAAACCAGTCCTTGACCTTGCCTTTGTTCCGGTTGCAATATGTCTATTGCCTATCCGATGTATGTTTAAATCCACTCACTGGGAGGCTGTTCCACTTATCTACCACCCTCTCCGTAAATTAAAATATATTTTAGTTTATCGGCAGCTACTAAGTGCAAGATTGCAGTAGGGTTCACATATGTACTGCCGGTACCAATGTGACACAATAGCAAGCTAAGCGGCTGAAGAGGCTAGTGGGCCATCAAGGGAAAAGGCAGAGAAATACTCAGCAGAGTCAGGGGAATAAAAATGTGTTAACAAATGGAAAAAGATTAATAAAATACACTGTTCAACTTGCTCTAAAATATCACAAACACTCTCAGTCTAGCTTTCCCATCTAACCAACTCCATTAAAAAAAAACCCTTTGGCCACTTAAAACTTTGGGAGGCAAGGAATATCACCAGCCCTTTGCCTGCCAAATACTTTTATCAGTTATTCATTTATTGGATCAGTTTAAGTAGGTTTGTAAACATTTGGGTTTTTTCTAATATACTGCAACAGATACAAATGGTTGGATTAGACCTTGTCTACAGAAGAACTCCATCATTAACAAGGTGCATGTCTACTCCTCCTGTACAAAAGCATCAACTCAAAGACTGTCCCAATGGAGGACACTTACAGCTCTTTCAAAAGAACCCAAAGTCCCTCAGAGGACTGGTCCCTCATTAAGAAGCTCATTAGTGATGTCACTGCCCATTAATGTCTTCAGGCAGAAGGAAAGGTAGGACCCAAGAGAGGTGTTATTCTTGGACTTTCAAGACTAGAGAACTGTATGCCAAATGGTACTGATATCGGGCAGAAACAAATACGTTATAGTAAGTAAAGCTGGATTTTCAACTAAATTATCCCCCAAAAAATGATTTTTAGTACATCTGCTGAGTTCCATCCTCAAAAAAAAGATATAATAAGTAAATAACAGGGAGAAACAGACAGAATTTGTCTGGGTCAATTTAATGAATTGTAATATAAAAGAACCCAGGGGTTTGCCAGAGACCATAGGCATTGCTGAAGGTCTTTACCCAACCACAGCCAGCATGTAGGTCTCCCTTTGGGCAACAGCACCATATTTACTAATATTCAGATTCAGTGGGTTCGCATTCTGGATACATCATTCGTCATGCGCATCCTTCTGGGCACTAACAAGGGCCCAAAAATGGAAGAAGATGGATCATTCTCCATCCCGCGGATGCCTCCTCCTCTCCTGATCATCTGTCTGGGAGTTAGGGCCAATACCGGCTCTCAGGGAGAGTTCTCCGGCTCTTAGGATTAGCCTGTAGACCCACAAAATAAAGCGTACTGATATCACAACAAATCCAGCAGGCATCTCAGTCTGACTACTCTGCATACTATATTTTTTGTGTTTGATCATAAGATAGTTTCAACTAAAATTATCTAATAAATATATATATTTATATATTAAATAAAAAAATATATATAATATTAACAAACATACAACAGCTTATATGCTTATATTTAGTTTTTTTGTCTGTCTGTAGCTCCTACTAAGAAAAAAATGCGACTAGAAATCTATGTGTGTAAGTTGAATACGGTCTCCATAAAATTCCCATTATTATTAATCTGTGATCCCCTTTGAAAGACACAAACACCATCAATATCCTGGGCATTTTTTTAATCTAATCTTTAAATATCAAATAGAGCCATTAGAAAGACTGTTTGCCTGCCAGCAGAGACAGAAAGCGGTCTCTTTCCTCTTAAAGATGCTCAATTTTTCCTGTTATCGGAATACTGCTGGGAACAGCTGAACACTCACGAAAAAAAAAAAAAGTGTACTTGGCCTCACTTATCACAATCAGCTCAAGAAGCTTCTATTAGAATCAGAAACCAAACAATAGCCGTTGCGTTCTTCAGGACAGAAGATTCGGCGCTATTAAAAGCGGAGAGTGTGTCGCAACACCGCGAGTAGGTCAGCAGAGATTTTCCAGATGCCAATGGTCATCTGCTATCACATGAAGGCACGTTATCCCTCATCACTTCTAAGAAAATAAAATGTTAAGCTAGATTGCCAGCGCTCTCATTTGTCAGTGCAAGCCATGTGTTCAAGATTCCCAAATTCTGACAAGTCATTTGACGGCGCTGTTATTTATCACGTAGCGGAGCTAAGCACAGTACCGGAGGGTGCACAGATGTATTGCTGCTTTGTTTTTTCTTTTTTTTGGGGGGGAAAAAAATCATAAAAGCTGGTAATTTATGGGAATGATAAGTGATGCATTTTCAGAGACAGGTTTCCAGTTTATGGTGTAATTAAACACCACTCCACAAAATCCACATTAACGGAGTAACTAGCATTTTTGTGTGCGGTTAGTGGTTAATGGGTTGGATAATGAAATTCAGTGTTGTGAGGCATGTGTGTGATAAATGTTGTGGTCTGGATTGTGTACGGGGAGACTCTTTTACCTTTATGCAGTCTTTAAGTTACACGTAGAACCAGCGTGACGGCGTGAAGAAAGTCAGTGGCCCCCACGCAAACCAAATACTGCCCCATCCACAGATTTGTGTACTGATACCCATCCTATGAGTGGGTGAGCCAGGCTCAATTCAGATGACTGACTAAGCCCAGTTTAGCATTTTGGGTGGAACCTAAACAGTAATTGAACAGAGACATGGCAAAATCTCCCTGTCTAGCACATGGTCCTTGTCGCATCCCATAGGTAATACGTCTTCTGCCAACAGAGGATAATTAGGCTTAGCTTAAGCGCCGACTCTAGCCACCTGGCCTGCCCATCTATTTTAAACCCTACAAATCATTTAACTGCTTCAGAGTCTTGTGTCTCTTCTTTTTCCTCCTATAGACTTGAGATAGGTTCTTCTGAATGAAGATCCTTATGATGGCTACACCTGTCTACAGACCCTTGTTTTTCTTTCTTCCACCTTAAAAAACTTTGTACTGCCGGATTCACCTGCAGAGGCTTATTCTGCCTTCTTAAGCATGTGAGCTTTATGCTGGCTCCTTCTACAGAACCTCGCTCTTCCATCTTTCCTCCTCTGAGCTGTGTCTTGCCTTCTCTGCTAGAACCTTGGGTTCCTCCTTCACCAGGAGAACCTTGCAGTGACCACCGCCCAGTGCTGACTATGATACATCTAGTCATATAAGCTACAGTGTTATTTATGGTAATATACTATATGTAAGAAAGCACAGAAATAAATACCGTATTTGCTCGATTATAAGACGAGGTTTTTTCCAGAGCAAATGCTCTGAAAAATAACCCTCGTCTTATAATCAGGGTCGTCTTATAATCAGACCTCAAATAGGTCTGATTATGAGACTAAGATCCAGATCCCCCGCAGCGATGCAGGGGACCTGGATCCTCCTGTGTTATGCCCCCCCCCCAACTTACCGGTGCTTCTGAGTCCCCGGTGCTTAGTCCGGGCTGCGTGTAGAGCTCTACGCGATATAATCGCGTAGAGCTCTACACGATACAATCGCGTAGAGCTCTACACGATACAATCGCATAGAACTCTAAACGCTGCCCGGACTAAGCACCAGGGACTCAGATGCACCGGTAAGTTGAAGGGGTGCTTACCGGTGCTTCTGAGTCCCCGGTGCTTAGTCCGGGCAGCGTGTAGAGCTCTATGCGATTCGCGTGGAGCTCTACACGCTGCCCGGACTAAGCACCTGGGGCTCAGATGCAGGGGACCTGGACCCTCCTGTGTTATGCGCCCCCCCAACTCAGAAGCACCGGTAAGTTTGGAGGAGGGAGGAGGAGTGTTAAATGGGGGGTGTTAGGCATTTCTGGAGGCAGAGTGCTCTGTGAAATGCCTTTTAACCCCTTTAATGCCACTCTGCCTCCTGAAATGCCTTAAACCTCCCTATATGCCACTCTTCCCCATAATATGCCTTTTAACCCTCTAAGTGCCAGAGTGGCATATAGGGTTAAAAGGCATATCATGGGGCACAGTGGCATATAGGGTTAAAAGGCATATCATGGGGCACAGTGGCATTTAGAGGGTTAAAAGGCATATCATGGGGCACAGTGGCATATAGGGGGTATAAGGCACTTCTGGGGCAGATGTGCATAACTGGGGGGCAGGTTGGAAAATAGAAGGAAATAAAACCAAAATATTTTTCTCAAGCATGGCTTTTATTAAAAAAATTGTTTAAATGAATTAACATTTACTGGTAAAACTTTTTTCCTATAGGGTCGTCTTATATTCAGGCTTTTTCTTTTTTTCCTAAATTAATATTAAGATTTGGGGGTCGTCTTATAATCAGGGTCGTCTTATAATCGAGCAAATACGGTAATAGCTTTTTTTTGAATCATGGATGTTTACCTGTTTGTCATACTTTAAATACTTTTCTACTTTGTAAGAAATATGTATTATTCTTTGTGTAAAACCTGTTTGGGATCCCTGCAGGCACCGTCAAGCTGAGATTTCCAGACAAGTCTGAGTGAGATGTTAGAATATGCCAGCATCTCCTTGACTTTTTGAAGCACATAAGATGATCTTGGCTTGTTTCCAGCTGGAAAACAGAATGAAAAGCTCAAGATGTGTAAGGCTCATAAAATATAAGGGGAGATGCAGACTTTCCGGCTGTTCTGCCGCTGTCTTACTGTGAGAGGTATAACTAGAAGAATCTGATGGTCCCGTGTAGGTGACAGAGAAGAAGTTGGATAATCTTGTCACTTTACGGAAAGCCCCTGGAGCTGAAACATCTGAACTAAGGAAAGCTTTGTGTTCTAAACTGCTCATTCAGCAGGACGGAATTAAAAACGGCATCTTGAAGCTACCGGCTGTTCCTGACTACAGGAAAATGAAAATACAGCATCTATGCACCTGTTCACCTGATGGGGAAGGAAAGCAAAGCCATTACCAAGTGACAGGAGACAAAAAAAACAAAATCCACTTCAGCAACATATCCTGGCGCATGATTAATCTCACGCTCATGCAGCCTGATGCACATTAACCAGATAATTAATTGTTTCTTTGGGGACTCAGTCTCTGCAACTGTTCCATCAACCTGCACATCCTTGGAATGGAGTAACCAGGATACTAGAGTTTGCCTTCTAGGTTTGTAATGCATGGAGTTTAACTTTTGGAATTAGATAAATATCATCTGGAAAAATCTGTAAACATTATTTCAAGATAATAGTTTACTCTCCAACTCCAACTCCCATTCTTCTTATGTTGGAGCCTCTTACAAACTTAGTTGAGGTTCCTCAAAGCCTTATCTTTTTTTTAGACCTGTCCAAAACACATTTGTTTTTTTGCGGGCGTAGAATATGACTTGAAATTGCATTTGAACAGTACATGTTTGTATAAATGAGTGTGAAAGTACATTAAAAATGAAATACATGATGGACACTTCTATGCATACAAATGCCTGACTGCCTGGGATGGCAATCACAAGGTACTACACACCTAATCTAATCCCCTCCTTAACTGAACCGCCATTTAAACTTTCTCCAAAGACCTGCAACTGATGTTCATGGCATTAATGTAGGTATGTAATACCACAAGCATTTAAGTATGACTTATTTTATGTTTGAATGTAAAGCATTTGTTAGAACTCTTATGGTGTGACACAGGGTCCTTTTTTTTCTTATCCACCACCATTGGCGAATCACCATAACAGAATCTTCGCGATGGGCTATTAATCAAGACATCTTACAACAGTTAATATGATTTCAAATACACTTGTATCATATTCTAATAATAATGGGCATTCGACATATGGGATAAAAGTAAAATGCCCACTTAAAATAAACTTCCCAGCCTTTGTTGTAACAACGTTATGTTATTTTGTGTTTAAGGTAATCTCACTGTCTTTTTTTTAATCATATTTATAGTATATACGGCGCATCACGTCAGAAGCACACTAGATTAATAATTGGGATTCATTCAAGGCGAGAGCGGAAGATTCACTAGGTGACTATTTCAAGAGCCCGAAAACTGACGGGGCGCCACTTAGTGATCCTCGCTCTACTATCAGAATTCTTGGGGCACAGAACGAAACGTTAACACCCTGAATCTTCTTTTATATTGAAACATTAGAATAAAATGTAACAATGGGATTCGTCTTAATAAATTAATCGCCCATATTTGATGACCATGTATTTTTTTTTTTTACTATTTTGAGCGGTGTCTGTGAATTAGCAGTGTTCTCTGAATAAGTATAAATACATTTTGTTGGAAGTCCCGGCCCAGGGAGATGTGATTTGTCCAATGTCACACGGACTTGGCACTGAGTCTCGAATGAGGATTACTCGCATCGGAGGCCAGGGTTAGTTCGTCCCCTACTAGTCACAGTAGTAATCGAGTTACTATAATCCTCTAATTAGAGGTCAATCACTTTATCTGATGTGATACCATCACCTGCAGTGTATCATTCCCATTACACGCGTGTGCCAGTTTAACATGTCAAGGAAGGAACTTTTCTGTGAAACTAGAACAGTTTCCACTGGAAAAGTGCATAATAGGGATTGATTGTCTCAGACACAACTAATTCATTTGGGAAATCAAGGTATGCTGAAATTCGTTAATCTATTTTGTTCAATAACTTATTGGCGTGCTTTTGATTTATTTCTATTTTATTCATTCATGCATTTTGTTTTCATTCTTTCATATTGTAATTTGAGTTCCAAGCAGGAAGTACACACCTTTTTATCCCATCTGAAATAGAAGCTACATGTAAAATATCTAGGGTCCGATGTATCTAGTTCAGGTAGAGCTGTTATTGGATCCCTCTCTGGTTTAATTTGGAGGGTGGCTGGAACTCATCTGCACATCTCTACTCCCATGACTCTTCTCATGTGTTCCAGCACAGGCACGTCATACGTGTCGACGCTTGGTATGCACACCTGCCATCTGGCAATAAAGACGAAGAAGCGTAACATACATCTCCAACGGCCTCCAAGCCACCAAGGCTTCTGATGACGGGCATTTGAAGCTTTCAGCGTTGACTACCTCAATTATTTGTAATCAGATATACCCAAGATATCTGGTGGGTCATTTGCCCTGCATCATGAATTTATTTGCTCTATAACTGTATGAAAGTGACATAGAACTGAATTTTTTCACCTTTAAGAAAATACATAAGAATTAATATGAAAAGTAAGGGTTGCACAACTGTGATCCAGCCAGCTGTGTACGTTCAACAGCTTACCTACAGTCGAAGAGAGGGAGCAGGAAATAAAGAAGGTAAGAAATGTAGGGTTTTCTTCATTGTTTTCATAAGGGTGAAATAGTGTTTAATGCCACATCTGTGCACATATGTGCTTAAACATAAAATAAAAGCACATGAGTGCGTATTTCGCTCATGCGCAGTCACGTGTTCCAGACATAGCCACGGAGGCCCAAATAGTTGAAGAGATGGCCGCGAAACGCATCGGCTAATTAAGTGACTTCTAGTTTTTTGAGTACCAGACTTCCCTGTATTTGTGGGTTTCTATACATCCCAGTGAAAATGATTCAATTACATCACTGGTGGGTGTCATAGGAGCATTTTAAGCTTTAATACCTAGATTGCTGATAAAACGATTAAGAGGTATAAAGCCTGCTAGATATGCTACGTTCATTAAAAAACTATGCTATGGTATTATAATTCTTATCTGGTATATCCGCCATACGCAAAAACGGGAGGACTGGAATATTGATGCGCACATCATGTTTTTACGGCGGCCATTCATGTTTAAGTGTTAGTGATAATCACTAAACAATGTACACTATATCACTTTCTTCCTGCTCTTCATCGTAATTGTATTAAAGCAGCTACTGAGGTTTTTTTCCGCATTAGATATAATTTATAGGTATCTGTAGCACAACCTCGGAGAGTAAAACAAATACACTGGATTGGTATTGATCCCGCACGGAAAGATCTCTTCCAGATTTCATACTTCTTATGTTTTGGAATGATGGTAAAACACTCTGCATATAGAATGGAACTTTGTAAAGTTTTTATGGAAATACGTTATTTGAAGCCACAGATCAATGTGAATTCTACTATTTCTCCAGCTTTTTATGCAATTTTAAACCATAATGTTTTAAAGTGAAATACATTTTAATTAAAATTTTTGTGTGTTACACAACTTTTATTAGAGGATACTTCTTTGTGGTTTCTTAACTTTTACAAGTGTAGTTTTTTTTTCAAGGCGACAATAGCAGCCTCCTGGTCTCCAGATAAAAGAAGTTGATTTAGACAAAATGACATAAAACACTTTTCTTATGATATATACAGCATTGTACTTAATGGTCAATAACTACAAATATTTTCTTTTTCCATTGTACGTCTCCTTTGAGAAGTTAATGGAGATTGGTGGCCACACTAAGGAAAAGTTTCAGTTTCCTGTAATGGTTAAAAAAGTTAGAGAAATGGTCTCAGTGT
The DNA here is from genome assembly GCF_027358695.1 of Spea bombifrons. Taxonomy (NCBI): domain Eukaryota; kingdom Metazoa; phylum Chordata; class Amphibia; order Anura; family Pelobatidae; genus Spea; species Spea bombifrons. The sequence goes on along the minus strand of NC_071089.1, from coordinate 8,384,410 downwards.
GTATTTATGGTGGTTGTTATTCTAGGTCTAGCCAAGGTAAGGGTCCTCTGCCACCCTAGGGACCTCTCTGCAGGAGGGCTTTTTCCATGGTCTGCATGTCCTCTATGCTGAGCACAGGGAAATGATATCATATACCAGCACTCTTCCTCAGAAGGACACCCATGCTGTGATAGCTAGACTCAGACCTCTTTAGTGTAAATGAGTTTGATAACAAATTGATTTCTGATTTTCCTAAACGGCCTACTGAGCAGTGGGGCACTAGGAAGCCCAGCTGTCCAATAGGGTTATCTGCCCCAAGTTATACGGTGCCTCTTCTGCCCTGTTGGATTAGGCCAGAATAAGCCACTATTCTTATGCTCATACCTGGGAACTTGTGGGCTCTGGATGCCAGACGGTGGGCATTGGACGTTGGTGGGCGGGCCCAGCTGACATCGTGGGAAGTACACCCCACATATAAAGGGGAAATGGGCAGGAACTGGGTCTTGCCAGGACCCCACTTCCGGGACCCAGGAGATTCAAGTGTTGACCCGGCCAAATCTGGGTTCCCAGGTATGCTCATACCCAAGAAAAGGGATAGGAGATATATATAGACTGAACTCTCCAGACATGGCTACGGTGCCAATAAAAGGGGTCCCGTAGAGCTGTTGTGCCATTCAAAATGTTGACTTCTCTAAAGCTGGATTGCAAGCCTTCCTGCAAAAAGATCAGAAACTACTTAAAAAAAACAGGCTCCATACTGACCAAGGACGCGATACAAGAACAAAAACCATAACGAGGAAAGAAGAACTAAATGAGAACTAAATGTATTTTCTAAAATTCATCGAGAAATATAAATGTTTTGACATTCTTCCTGCTTCATCCTATACAAAGAACCACCACCATCATCGCTTATTATCAAAACACTCTAATAAGAACACTTATGGCAAACAAGTTGTACCACTCACATAGGGACCTTTCCTTGAAAAATAATTTAAGCTTAATAAAAAGACATATATCATTATATTAGTTATTTCAAGTACCTGCCTTGGTAAAACATCAGAAGTTAAGAATGATTTACTAAACATAAGCACTCAGCAGCAGTTAGTGTAATAACGGCTGATCCTCCAGAAAGGAGTCAGGGTCTCTCTTTAGTTTTAATCAACATCAATGATTCAGAATTGCTCGACGTCCCCAAACCCTTGTTACTAATAATCTACTGGAAGTTAAAAGTGTCTCTCTGCATTATATAAAGAGAGGACTTTGTCAAATTCTAATCACTTCAGGCTTGATATGACCTTTCTGGGAAACTCAACTAAAGAAAATAAGGCTTGATGCTGTCTGTGCTCCAGCACTGCATTATCTGAAGTATCTGAATAATCATTCCAAGGAAATGAAGATGTTGATTGAACTCTGCTGTACTGTCACATGGAAAAGGTATGTATGCGATTATATACACAGATCCCTTTAAGGACCATGTGTGTATTACAACATAATAATAATATTTCCCCCCCTTTTTAACCCGTTCATTCAAAACAATGTTCCATGCTGTCATGTGGACAATGGTCCTGGACCATTGTGATGGCATGGAACGTTACATGAAACCTACGTGTGCACCCATTCCTACCGGGTCCTGGTGTAGAGGGCTGTCTTGGAAACCCACTGATGGGTGGCTTCATGGACCCGACTGATGGATGCCAGAATCATGTGATTGGTATGATGACCAATCATATCAATCACAGAAGGAAGGACATAACACTTGCTGTGTCTGCAGCTCTCCTTTCCTGACTGACAATAGGAAGGGAGACTGTGAAGTGTTACTTAGGAAAATATACAAAATTAGTCTTATAGTAGGGGGAATAGGTAGAAATTTGGGATGTTTAGTGGGTTTTGTGTTGGGAAAGGAAGAAAAAAATATTCCAAAATAAAATAAAAGTAAATTAATATAACTATACAAAATTTGTGCAAAAAGTCGCACATCGCTGAATAATATATCACAGATAGCATTAAATACGTTTTTAAAGGGAATGGAAGTTGGGAGGGCCAGACACCGCTCCTCTGCCCAAGAAATAGGGTAGATTGAACCCGAGACCTAGGGAAGCAGTTCTTCACCCTGAGACTCCGAGTAAAACCTGGAGAGTTCCCAGGTATGATGATAATGCTGTCTAACCCGTAGTCATCCAATGGCTTGAAGACCTCGTGACTTATTACTCAGATCTTTGCTTTGCAATTTCATGTGTGAAGTACACAAATATTTAACAAGAAGGGAAAAAAAGAACGACCAATCCGTTCAAATGCAAAAGATCCATTTGCCCCATGTCATTCAGTAATTGCCTCTGCAATAAATTAATGATTCACCCTTAAGAATTAGCGGCATATAGACAAATATTTTATTTGTGTAGCCCACGGATAAAATGAAAAACAATGCAGATCTCCTATAAATGCAAAAGATATCACTTGTTTTATATGAAAAAAAAAAAAACAATTGGATTAAAACAGCTTCAAGTGTTCACATTACCCCCCCCCCCCAGTCCTGCATTGCTGCCCAATATACATTACGCTCCCAGACACAACGGTCTGGTTGGGGCTCTCCTGAAGCATCCATCAACTTGCTACTTATGCTTAGGGTGACTGCTAGGCCTTGACAATAGAAATGGAATGAGAAAGTAGTCTTTAAGTCTTCAAATACAACATGTCAGGCCTGGGCTAAGAACAAATATCGTACAACACATACAGATAAGAATCCAGCCAAAGCGTTTAGCTTGAAGACGGCAATCTTTAGAACAATTCATCAGTAACAAAGATGTATTAACCACTATTCCATTTAAAGTTGCACCCACTCTATAACTTTATGACTTGACAAAGAAGGATGTTCAATACATGTGTTGTTTTTCAATACGGCGGGCAGCGTGGATGCAGCGGGTGTACGGTAAGAGGGTTCTAAACAGAGAATAGGCTACCGTTCATGTAAAATGTATGGGCTGGAAGGAAAAGATAGGAACACCATTCCCAAATTCTTTCTTCGGTTGGTCTACAATGAGACAGTGTATCTCACAATTCTTAAGAGGTAGTGAAATTTCACAGCAACTGGAAGGTTCTGTGGGGTCACATTTAAGCTTTACTGTATAGTTGCAAAATAGTCAGGACCGTCCTAACAGAAGGATTCATGGACCACTAGGTAGCTTTCCCTACCAACGCCCGACAGTTTTAGTATGGCGTGAGAGAGCGGCACCTCTGCACTGATACGTAATGTTAGGCCACCGCATGAGTATGATGTAATAACACCACATGACACCATGAACAAAAATCATCACTGCCCTCCTCCCACTAGTGTGGGAACATTTATATAAATTCACCTAAATATGTAAAATCTAGAAATCAGCAGACATAAGAAACTTTGACCTCCCATTTGGTTCCACACCAGTTCAGTCATGGTGGTTTTGCTTCATATTTTATACACCAGCAACAAAAGCCTTGGAGAGGCAGAAGCTGAGTGTCAGACTGATGTCAACTGAATAGATCAAAGATAGCTGCCAAAGGATTACCCGAGGGAAGCCAAGACTTGTGTCGCAATGTGGCACAGCTCGTATCATCTAATCAATTTCCTGTCCTGACATTCCCTCTCTTCTTCTTCCAACCATACAAAAACTGTCTGAACCAATCAACAACAATCGGCAACTTAACAACAGGGCAGAGATAACTTAATGGGGAGGAATAGTCATGAAAACAAACAGGTTAAGATGGCTGTTCTCATGCTATACACATACAGATGGTTTATAACAAAGATTGTTTATTGTAATCTGTAAACACCATTACATGGGTTTATTTAGTTGTAGGAATTAGGGAACGTGACAGATTTTCATTGTCTGAGGAAGCCCGGACAGTCTTCAGATGTTCCGTCCGGTTGGTCGGAGAATTGCATGCAATCGGGGCCCACAGACATTTGGACACAGACAGGCAGCTTTGAGGCTCTATGGAGTTAACCAAGAGCTCAATATGAAAAAAAAATTAAAAGAAAATAAAGATTGACGGAATCTACATTTGTATTCCGTGTGCCAGGCCACTTCCAAACTGCAGGTTAGCTTTTGAACTATTTGTCAGGGGAGAAAGGCCATTTCCTTCTTTTATATAACGCTCTAAACAACTTTTAGTCATCTGGGGGTTCTCCCTTTCCCCTCTACTTTCCCTTCTTGTGTTTAGATCTGAGCGTTACCTTTGATGTAACACTTTAACACCACATCAGAATATAGATCCGGCTTCAGAAAGAGAAGTGAATTTTAACAGGCGTATGTGACATCACTTCAAGCATTTTGTTTTAAAATGAAAAATAGGATATGACAAAAAATCAGGACCTTCAACATTTTCCATCTTTTCATTCTGTGCCAGACTATCATGTTTAGCTCTGCCTGACCAGTGTTTGCATTATATTAGTTTATTCTCATGCTAAACATACACACAAATAGTGTTGGACATACATATTAGACAGAGCCGTCTTGCTTCTTTTCTGGTAGATACTAGGATCGTAGGAACCAGGACGCTCCACCGCATCTACACGGGTTGGTCTTCCCAGGCATGGTCCAAGTTCTGCTCCTTAAAGGTGGTGGCATGGGGCAAGTCTTCACTTGTCAGGACCCTGGTAAGCAGGTCGGGTAGGAGCCCAGTAGCAGGGGATACAAGGGGTTCTGTTTGCACCCCACGATGCATGACGGTAAGTGATGTGATACGGACAGGCGAAATAACACACAGCACAACAGAATACGAGGAAAGGTACTGTATTGATATAAGATATCACCAGCAAGTAAAGGCAGTAGTCTCTAGGCAGGATGCCCACTGGCAGGGCTGACGGTTATGGAGGCCCACTGGGTGGGCTGACGGGTACGGAGGCCCACTGGGTGGGCTGACGGCAGGAAGCCCACTGGCAGGGTTGACTGGTACAGAGGCCCACTGGGTGGGCTGACGGCAGGAAGCCCACTGGCAGGGCTGACGGGTACGGAGGCCCACTAGGTGGGCTGACGGCAGCAAGCCCACTGGCAGGGCTGACTGGTACGGTGGCCCACTGGGGGAGCTGACGGCAGGAAGCCCACTGGCAGGGCTGACGGGTACGGAGGCCCACTGGGTGGGCTGATGGGTACGGAGGCCCACTGGGTGGGCTGACGGCAGGAAGCCCACTGGCAATGCAGGTACAGGCAGGTAGCTCAGGTACAGGCAGGTAGCTCACGGTACAGGGCCAAAGCAGAGCGGTCCATGCACTTCAATGCAAAGGCCCTGACTACAGGGCAGGGCAGGTTAATAAAGGCCAGGTACTACTCAGGTGATCAGACCCAGCTGACCTGGTAATCTGATCCTGAGCACTCCAGAGAGAGGGAGAGGGTGGCCACTAGTGGTAGCAGCCGGACATAACGGCAAAAATAATTATGCATGGTCCGGGCTAGCAGGGTGGAATCCTGACATCACTTCACTAAAATGATCTTCAAATTCCACAGCAGGATACCTAGTGGAATGCCTATTGTGCTAAAGAGCCGTAGGTTGCATCATGATGAAGACCATTGTATACTCCTTGGCTATAGATACCTTCCCAAGTAGACCAACCAAGTATAAGTCTGAGAACCAGATTATTAAGGCCTCTTAGGTTCATTGGGCCTTCTCCGGTGGTACTATATGCCCCACAGAAAAAAATGACCCCTAAGTGTTGTATGTAAAGCAAAAATGAATGAAGAACTCTTCATATAGATCATATCATTCTATATTCAGTTCAGGAAATGTCTGGTTATAAAGATTTCCCCTGAAAGCAACTCTAGAACTTTTGGACTCTCCTTTGCTTGAAGCGCATACGAATATAACCGTTAAGTCGTTTAACTTTCCAGGCAAGCTCCAGACAGCAACAGGAATCTGGCGGTTGCCAAAGATATTACATCACTTCACTTAGCTCTGACCACGCATATGACCTCTTTTGATATTCTGTTCGTACACCAAAAGTAAGATGCAATCTACACGATATATATTTCATATGGACATTACGACCATTAACACGTTATTATGTAAATAGCATGGCGATCATAAAGTTTTATGGTTTTAATTAAAACTAAAAAATGAAGGCCACTTATTCAGAAAGTTTGGAGATAGTTGAGCAGTAAAGCAGATTTTTTTTTGACCGCAGAAAAAAGGATGGGTGGACTCCGGATTCTACATACAAGTAAAAACAAGCTTGAGTTCCACGGCCAACTATAATGACAGACTCTGTCTGTATATGTTCCACCTTGGCAACACAAATAAACAATATATTATTTTATATACAATAAACACAAGTTGACATGAGGTCATCATTCATTATAATCCCAAAGTTTACACTGAAAACCTTGGGGAAAAAACACACGCTTCCGCCAGAAGTACACGCTCACACCATGGTATTAGGAATCTAAAACTTCAAACCAGTGAGTATACCTTTAGATAGGGCACCTATGCCAGTTTTGTGAGGAGAGGGGGAACATAGGCTGGTTCAGATCTCCACTGACCAGCTTAGGGTGCTTTGACAATGGAGGTCTCCCACTTGTCCACCTTGCGATGGTCTGTAGCTGAGTGCCACAAGGTAGCTTTTTGGATAAGATGGCTGAGTGGCCATTCCTTGCCTACTCCTGCCTACAGTCACGCCCTAACACACGTGTGTAGAAAAGCCCCTATGAATCCCGGGATATATAACCTTCACCCGTCTGGCTTTCCTTTAACTACTACCGATTCCTCGTCGTATGAAACTCCACTTACACCAGTGGCTTAAAACAATGGGTTTATTAACATAACAAATACATATATATGAGTATATAGAGAAGCGTCTGAAATACAAGGCTCTATGACTCTAACTACACTATGCTAGTGACTCTATGTGTGCATGTAAGGATGGGATGTCCCTGTCACCTTGATGTTATCCTTCCTTCTTTCTTTCTGGTTCTCTCTCTTTTTCTTTCTGGTTCTCTCTCTCTGTCTTTGTTGCTCACACCTTTATAGCCACCATGCCCAAACAGTCCCAGCCAATCATCTTCTGATTTTGTGTCCACTCATCCTTAGGAAGGCACAATCTTGTACCTGCACCAGCTGCCTGTAGAGACCGCTCTTGTCCATGAAGTTAGATTGCCCCCACAGTGAAGTTGATGGTTCTCAGGGCAAATTCAGGGTGGGTCTCTGGCCTTTTGTTGTAGGACAAACACATGCTTGTCTCCAGCCCAGATACTATCTCCTGCAGTCCTTTTGTTGTAGGAGATTGTAGATTGTATCTCCTGTTTATTGTTCCCACCTGGTAGAGAGATAGCTCTTTGATGTATTGTGAGTTCCTGGACATTTGGGTTTCGCCACTAGTGTAATTCCTTGAAACTGGTTTACTCAAGAGGAATCCCATTGTGTTGGGAGCCAGCTGTTGTCCATGGAGATTAATAGTTGACTTATATTTATTACAACGTGTACTGATTTGGACACCCGAAAAGTTGAGGGGGGGTATGCACATGGCGACCAATTGAAGTGGCGCACCACTACCACCAACCCCACCACCCAAGAAAGGTGTTTCCCTTTATATAATAGAAATTTTGGTGGGTATGTAATGAATGCTACCAGTTTCTCTTAAAACAGCAAAAAAAAATTACTTTTTTTTGCTCACTGGGGGTCAGGGAATGTAAATGGTATTTTTATGATTTATCACGTAATTTTTTTATTCTTTATGTAATATATCATACCAATTCTTAATATTAATTCTTAATGCTTCCCGTATTTTGGCTACATTTTTTTAAAGATTTGATATATTTGTACTATCGCAGTGTTAATATAAACACAAGCGTTTCAAATCCATATATAAAAAAAAGCGCATACTAATTTCTGCCCAGATATTGCCGATCTATATTTAAATCATTTGGAAGCATTCTCACAATATTTAGGCAGTTACATATAAATCACTTACAATAGCATTTGCTCATACATATATATACAGGAGCCTTCTTAGAATATCAAGCCGATGAAATGAGGCTACTTAAGAACCGAACAAGGAAATGAGGATAATAATAATAATAATAATAATAATAATAATAATAATATAAGAAAAATGAAAGAAAAAAAAAAAAACTCGGTTTGTTTGTCTGTGTCCCTGCGCCATCACTCACGATCTGTTTACTTCCTAAAATAAAACAGCGATCGACACAAGCCAAGGTGCTCTTGACAGCCGTGGGACACCGGCAGAGGAGTACCAACTGCCAGCAGAATGAGTGGTCAGGTCCTGTCCTTGTAACGTCTCTGTGAATCCCAGTACCAAATGTTCGATCTTATTTTTATGAAATGTAACTAGATTTGGATGTTTTTGGAACCAACGGCAAAACCTGTAAAGCACTATTTTTTTAAATAACTAAAGACTAATGAATTAAACTAATTAATATTTTTTAATTAAAAAATGTATGTTTTTAGAATAATACAATAATAATTAAAACTGGAAATGAAACCATCACTGATTTATTCATTTTTATATTTCTTAAATAATTTCAATTAATATCATCTACTGGATTCCGTACAACGCAGTTAAGCCTCTTGACTAGAGGTTTTTTTAAGTTGTAGGAGAGAAATAAGAAAGCGTGGCTACAACATAACATAAGTTAATGAAAATCGGCCATATCGCTGGGAGGCAAGTGGGTGGGGCTTATTGATGGTTCTGCCCACTTCTGTATATAGTCCTCCAATTAGTGGCCATATCGCAATTATTTGTAATAATTTGAAAACTTTAAAGAAATGCTTTTGTGACCAATTGTGTGTTGAATTGATGAAAAACCTTTTCAAAATAATAATTTTAAATAATATAAAAATTAGAATGACTTATAAACAATAAAAGGGGTGTCATCTGGAGCCCCCCTCAACAACCCCCTCTTCCCCTAACCCCTATGTGGCCGCATAGTGAATAAAAACAGAATAAATTAGGCCATCTTTGTGAAATCTGAACAGGAAATGAATTCATGCTAGTTCTGCCACGTTCTGCCACATATTGCTGCTCCCATATGGACAAAATAGCCCCATAATAAAAAAAATACTTTCAAAATAAGCATTTACGCTGATTATCAAACAAAAAAGCCCAGACTACACATAGTTTTAATAAATTGCTTAAAGCTCTGACTATGACAGTTCCCCCTAGTTGTATAGTGGCTGGTTCACTAAACGGTTACCGTATGCTTAATGTTTTGTATGTTATTCGCAGCTTGTATAGTACGGCATAACCAAGTCCTTGTGAAAATGCCTTAAACAACACACTGCCTGCGTCTCGCGTAGAAACCGAGTGCTATAGGTCTTTATTTACATCTGTTTATGGCTGTTTTATCGAAGGTCCACAAGGGAGCAGCTATGTCTCTCGCACGCGAGGGCCCGTTAATCATTGTTAGTAGGCAAAATCATCTGTAACGACTAATCCAAAAAGAAGATTATATTTATTTTGGCTACAGTCGCTTGCAATTCGTTAAAATCAACAAAGCCTTTCCATTAGCCCCCTGCTGATGTCCTTATAACAGACATTTCCAGGGTCTCAAAGCACAGAGCAACACATACGCGGGATGGCTGCAGCCGGCAGGGCCGAGCTACAGAAGATATTGAAAGAAATGGATCCCTTCTGGTTTATTTCCAGTATCACTGGGCGTTTAAACCTTCACATACTGGGCTTGGCACCCGGAAATTATTGTGAACTGTAGAAGCCCAGTATTTAATTAACCAGAAAATCTTTAGAAATAGACACCCAATACATACAATGCCTTCTATAGGCAAGGAATGACCATAATTGTGCGATGTACGTTGTCTATAAGCTTCCCCATTGAAGGGAAGGTCTGACCACCGCAGGGCAGGTATTGGAGTTCTGGGGATGGTCCGTACTGTTTCTGGGACTGGTGCTCCAGGGACTACTAGATAATAAGGGAACCCTCCAATGACAATGGGGGAATCCTCTGATCTCCCCTGAGTGGCCCGAGTAGCTGTAAAGTCAATGGAAACCCAGGTGTCCCCCAATGGAAGGTGGCTCTTCAGGTAAGGTGGGCAGATGACCACGCTTCTGGCCCCATCCATACACCTCAACACAGGTGTCCTGTTTTTGGCACCTGGAATGTTGGGGGGGGGTTACAATATAAGCAGTTGCTTAGGCCCCCAGTTTCTCTCTGGGGCCACATCAGGATTGTAGAGTGCAGACCCACACAACGGGAACGCGGTTTCATCATAAAAAAAGACTTTCTGGCTTCATTTGAGACACCAACCTATTTCCATTAACAAAGGAAATACCGTATTAAAGGGACGGCGCAATTTCTTTGGATTCTCTGATAGAAGCTAAAAATACATCTTCATGAAAGTGCCTCAATTTAGTCAGTATTTTTGGATTTCAATGGGATACAGCTAACACATAAAGAAAAAAAAAACAACTATTTCTACAAGGGAGGAATGATTCTCACCTATTTCATTAATTATTGCAAGTCCGTTAGTGGTATAGCTATGCAGTATATGGGGTAATTTAACTTAAATATGTGGATTTACTATTACCCCCCAACTAAGCACCAAATAAAAGTTTTAGGGGAGTCACTAAGGAGATTAAGAGGGGGAGTAGCGTCATTTTTAACACGTCTGTTCCTTTTCATTACATGTATCTTATACGTTATTTAAATAGCGCATGCAGATTCCATAGCGCAGTAAAAAAAAAAAACGAAGTGTAAAGTCAGGCGGCTGGAAAGAAATGTCCCGATTACGGCCACGTATGTAGTAGTGTCGAAGAATCACAATCTGCCACTTTAACGACGGTGCCATTAACACCAGAACCCCTTGTCCGTAAGTTATTGCCTGTTGGGTATTGTATTAATTGCTAAATAATTAGAAAAAGTATGTTTGCCCTTATTACTGAGAACTCATTTAATTTTGTTCTTCCACCTGGGAGGAACAATTTCAGTTTTAATGATTCACAGATAAGGACTAAAAAAAAAAAAAAAGAGCCAGATGGGGTATCCGTACAGATCAAGCTGATGGGCCTAATAGAAATTATCTCACACGCGGACTGCCTCTTAATAATAGGCAAAAAAAAATAAATGAAATGCATCTGTACACAAAAATTACAATTTGACATTTTTTCACCCTTATATTACCGCACACAGATCTAGAAACCAAATTAAAAACAAATCCCTTTTTTTTATTTATTTATTTTTTTTAATGCAGATTAACTAATTTTATGGCTTCCTGGAATATTATTCAGACACAGTGAGTGTGATTATTAAGAATAATTCTACAGATGATGCTGGTTACAGAGTGATTTGAAATGGCATCCAAACACAGCAAGTCAATTAAAATTATGGTTTTAAAGCCATCCGCAGCGTTTGCTAAATTAATGTTTCCAAGGGAAAAAAAAAAATATTTTCTTAATTATTATTGTAATGATAATAATTTACAGCTAGTGTGTCTGATTAGATCTGATGAAGGCTCTATAGAAGAAATGTAAACCAAATAAATAATATTCTGTGTATACTTGGGCATAATTATCTGTGTGATGGATGTATAATAGTGAGATGCCGAGGCAGTAATAATGAATTATCTGATATCTGCATAATTTGGGTGCTGCTCCATCTACTGTATTGGGGTGAACGAGCTGGCCGCAGGACTAGGGTAATCCGGACCATGGCTGAACTCACAAGAGTCCGCGCATGAGCAGAGCCAGACTTGCTCGCCTGCTGAACAGATGGAAGGAGAAGAAGTCTATTATCCGTCTTAGCTCCAGAACATACTACCCATCTTCTAGACCAGGGGTTCTCAAACTGCGGCCCTCCAGCTGCTGCAGGACTACATCTCCCATAATGCTCCTTCAGCTAAGGGGCTGGCTGAGGAGTATGGGAGATGTAGTCCTGCAGCAGCTGGAGGGCCACAGTTTGAGAACCCCTGTTCTAGACCAACTGAGCTGAGCCCGGCTGACCTGATGGTGGGCTAACCCCAGAGGGGCTCAACGAGCTCTACCCCTGTGCCTGCTGATTTAGAAGGGATGAGGGAGATCTAAGCCTTCATCTTCAGAGATGCTGCTTCTGTTCCATGATGCTAAGTGCGTGGTTAGGGACTGAGTCTTTGATCAGTTGTGGTCCAGCAGGCAGTAGAAAAGAGATCTCAGCTCCCAGGTACTGTATGTACAGGTAAACATGGGGTAGGGGTACCCGTGGTACAGATGGCGCTGTGGACGGAGACCAAATATTTGGAACAAAGGGTCCTTTGCCCCCTAGGTGTATTATTGCATACATGGTATAAATATTCTTAAAAGATCACTAGAAAATAAATTGCAATATAGAAATATTATAAATGCCAAATGTTTACTTGCTGAAAAGAGAAAATGTATAATAGTTTAAACTGCGTTTAAGTAAAATGAAATCCCCGTTTGCAATTAAATGTTCAACTCTTAGGGTACAAGTCCTTGCAGAAGATTATAAAAGCACAGAGACCACAACGAGCATCTGTGACTCCACTCAAACTCTACGGGTTGGACCTGGGGTCTCTGGGTGAGGCCCTGCTTCCCTGGGTCTCCGTGTCAACTCTTTCTTTCTAGGGGCAGGGGAGCAGTGTTCGGCCACACCCTGCCTATTTCCCTCCCACTTCCTTCCTGCTTCCCGTCGTTATAGGGTGTCTGGGGCTAGTCCCGCCCCTATAAATGACTAGCCTTCCACATACATGCAGCTAGCCCCACCCCTAAACACAGATTCATCTGTTTATGTAGCTCCTCCCTCCGATCAGGAGAGCTCCAGGTAACCCTCGGAAGTTCCCACATATGCTCAAAGAGGTCTATTAAAATGTTTATGAAGGGCCAACTCCAGCAAGCTTCTCTTGCAGGAAGAGCTTGGCTGGCCCTGTATAATGTATAGGAAAATCTGTGAGATTTCTTCAAAGTCTCCTGACTCATTGAATTATGTATTATACAGGTCCAGCTCAGCCCTTCTTGCTGTAGAAACTTGCCAGCGTTCTCCCTTCACGATGAACAGTGAAGTGAAACCACAACTCTCCTGTCAACTCTCCCTTTAGTGAATAGACCCCAAAGGGTCTGATGATCCTGTTTTATCTGTGTGTGAGAGGTGATGTCCATTGGTCTTTAAGAGAATTCCATTCATTATATTAGCAGAGGTTCGAAGCACCAGCAGAACAGCTGTCTGTTAAAGCAGATAATAAAAATCCAGCCTACAAGGAATCCGCACACAAAGCTTCCCTCCAACGTCTAATCAGACCACCGTCTGCAGGGAAAACCACATCTGATATATCGGTGCATGTTATCATTTCAGCTCTCCGTAATTAAAATTATTGTTGCCATGGCAATACGCGACTTTTTCAGAACCCAACAAAACTTCTTGTATATGCCACATAATAATCTTTACATCATACATGAGTTATGTACAAAGGGGTTAAAGGGACTATCGTATAATGTATAGGTAAAACTAACTAAACCCACTTTGCATAGCACACCTGAACTTTTCGGGACAGGGACAAGATAACAAGATGCGGGGCTTTTTTTGTGCTTATTGCATATATAACAAAAATAGAAGAAGCTGGTGGTACAGGGCAACGTTAAACAGGAGGTTAGGTACTAATCCTGTCCTAATAATATGATTGTATTATACAGGTCAATAAATAAGAAGAAACCTCTCTTACGCAGCAGAAGATGCTGTAGATAAAATATCCGTAGAGAGAAAGAAGCTTCCCTGAGTAATTATTATTCATCCTGACCATGCACCAAACTACACAAAACAATAAGCAATTATAAACGGAATGAATTAATATGATAACTTGATGTAATATACTCTGATAGTATTGTGGTGAAGTTTAACCCATCAGTATTAATGTGTTGGAATAAACAATGTAAGGTCTTTAGGCAGGAATCACCTTTCCTAATGTAATTAGACTGTAAGCTCTAGGGAACAGGGGCCTCCTTTCCTAATGTATTCATACATATTGAACCCCAATGTTTGTAGACTACTGTACCTAATATATGATTGTGCTGATTGTACCCTTATTAACATCTTATTAACTTCCCAGGGTTGGATAACCACAGTTCTGAGGAAAGGGCTTCACAAAGCCATACATGTAGGTGAGGAGAGCCCACAACAGCGTCATGTTGGTTGGGAGTAGGGTGGAAATGGATGGCCATCACCCGCTCCTCTGCCGGAGATAGAGGAGATTGACTCGGAGACCCTGTGAAGTAGAGCTTTACCCAGAGACTCTGGGTCAAACCTGGAGTTCCCACGTATGCTAATTATACTGTATCACACTAAATAAAAATAAAATACATACACACCTCGGAGACGATGGATGTCTGACAATGATGGGACTAACATGGGAGGGATTGTTTCAAAACAAGCAAGCTCCATTTCAGTACTTATAGAGTCCAGTGTAAAACAAACAAGGCCAAACGGAATTTCTGAACATATAGGGTCATTGTTCTGACTAGATCACGCGCCAGAATGCCCCTTGACGGTAAAGATGGATTTATGCCCGTAGCATGTGGATTTATTTCTGTAGCATCTGGATTGGCCACTAATGAATCTATAGAAAATGCTTCTTAATGTGATTACTGCATCTGGTCCTCCTGCACTCATCCAGCTAAAAGGACCGAGGAAACAAGGCAAAAATTGGATATTTTCAGTATTCGACAGTAGGAATGAAACTATTGATGCAAACTTGATTTCTGAGAATGTAGCTTCTATATCTACACACATATATATTTAACTACAATATGAAATTCCTATAACATTGGTGTAGAAATGTTGGACAAAACACTGACTTTGTTTCACAAAAAAATTAAAATACATCTAAATAATAAAAAGTTACTTTTCTTTCCATGGCGGTGTGTCCGTTTGGGTTTCTTTTACGAAAAAAGTAAAGTGTATACAAACTTTTACAATAATGCAGACATAGCACATCATGTCACACAGAAACATGAAAAGAAGCAATGTTTTGGCCATGTCCGATCTTCATCAGGACAATGCAAAATTATGATTTTTCCCTGATGAAGGCCCTATGTGGCCGAAACGCTGTCACATGACACAACGTATATGTGACCTTTTTCCTATTGGGGTGTGCGTGATATTCCTTTTTGTCTTAGGATAACTTTTGGGATCGTCACTGGATTGTTCCCATTACCTATTTTATTCTGAACTTTTACTCCGAACATTTTGTTTTTTTTGTTACACAGAAAACATGGCTGCCTTTATAGTCTAGATCCATGAGCATCAATTACTAGTTGATAATACTCACCACAGATGAGGTGATCCCTGGGAGGGTATTAATAAATCTCAAAGCAATCTTGCTGTTATTATTCTGTTGATATGCAAATTAATTAAACGAGTTGGAAGGGTTCACAACAATAAAAGTCAAATCTAAAAAAAAAAAAATATATTATTTTCTTTATTTTTTATTCATTTTTATAATGTTTTTGTTTTTATCTAATACAGGGAAATATTATCTTTCTTGTCTATTTTCTATTCATTTTTATAATGTTTTTTTTTGTTTTTATCTAATACAGGGAAATATTATTTTTCTTGTCTATTTTTCTTATATTTTATAGTTTTATATAAATATAAAATTGAGTCATCTCGTGAGTCAGTGTTTTTACTCAATTTGTATGTATCGGAAACTCTTCCAGGACACTGGTCACCTAGTCTAGAACCCGCCAGATCATCCTACAGAAGATCAAATAGATTATCTGATCATTTACTGGATGGCTGAGTTGGCTTACTGGCTAAGTGAGACCTCCAACCCAGTCTCCTGCCACTAAGCACACACAGTCTCCTCTTCCTCCTTTGCCCTCTTCGACAGATGATATCTGTTTTCTCTTGAGAGTTCAAATTTAAGAGCCACTGAAGCTCAGCAACTGTATATTCTGGCTCAAATGAGCTGAAAATTGCATTCAATTTGAATTTCAAAACTATGAAGGGAAAAAAAAAGGCCCGTTAGATAGAGAAGTAACTCCTTCCTGGCACCGGCCACGATATACAGCGATGGGGAGGCCGACAGACTCCAAACAGGGTTTTTATTAGTAATTATTTTAAGATAACGAGCAGTAACAAAGCAACAAAAGCTTATTTTAACTCTTCGTGCAAAAACTATAAAGTGGAACGTGAAATGTTTTCAAACTACAAGCAAAAGTAAGATTGTTCCCCCTTGTTAATTAAAAAAGATGAAATAAAATTACTGTAAAAAATCACACATATTATTTCCTTATTTATGACACCTGTATAGGGGTGCATATTTTATAACAAGTTAAAGAAATAACAATCTATACAGTGCTGCATTACATATTAGGTACACAAGGCACGTGCACAGGGGACCCCGAGATCTGAGGGACCCTGGTGCTTTAATGGTTAATTGGCAGCATAGCAGCAGTAGCGAGGCAGGCATGACCCTACGCTACTCCTGTTTGAGGGGTTAGAAGCCATGTGCCTAGGGGCATATAGATTCTACGGTAACATTGATCGACCCGACAAATGGTGGAAAAGCCCCCTTTAAACTTTACTGTTTACAACGAAAGCCTACAACATTAACTTACTAATATACTTTAATATTTATCACGGCAGCCAAAGTAATTGAACTGGAATAACCCGACTGTAAAAATGTTTAAATGGATAGGCAATTTATTATTTAATTGTTTTTAAAAAATGAATTGGTGAATGGTGGGTCAGGCCGCGACATATTTAGCTTGGGTCAGGCCAAGGTGAGCACCCTCAGCCGCCCCCTTCCACGGGTTCGGTACTCGATTCAAAGCGCCGATATATGATGTCATATCCTGGAATTCTGTGACTTCAAGGACTTTTTAAAACATTCTATGGAGGCTATGCCAACTCAGTGTAAATGAGCCATTTGGGGACATCAGAGATCTCCGTTGTAACTGCAAGTTCCCATGTAACTATTGCTGCGGCAGATCGTGACTTTTTTAGTGGGCAATAACCGATCAGTGCTTGCTTTTGTGTCACTTGACAAGTGTTGTGAATGAGGGAAAAAAAATGCCATCAAGGAGTTATTTCTGGGAAGGGTTTGATGAGGTAAGAATGATATTTCGAATGCTGCATTAAGTTACCAAAGCGCTAACTCATCAAAACATTATTACCCTGCTTAAATTTAAGCAAAGTCTAAATTGACGCCAAGTAATCATTTTAGGCGTTAGATTTCATAGCATTTTGCAGATGAATCCGACTGACTTACTTCCTCCAGTGCAGATGGAAATTGATACAATGTATACGCCATGCATTTCCATTTAACTGTTTGAGCTCTGCTTCCACTTTTATAACTCTTCTGCTACAGACTGGGATCAATAGCAAGAAGAATAAAATGACAGACCTGCTAAGGGTTTTTTTTTCCTCTAACATAAGAGAGAATGCAATTAATATTTAGTCCAAGTGGAACTGCACCTTTAATAAAATTAGTCTGAAGCCTATAATGTGCGAAGCGACCATTCGTACTGTTGCATCTTATTCAAACAAAGCAGGGATTTAGTCGATAATTGCATTTAAAGTCACTATTGGAAGTACGGAGTTCCCCTGGTCGTTCCTGCTGAGCCTTTGAAGGTTTTTTTTTTAATACCGAGCTCCGAGGAATATTTCTTCTGTTGAAATTCGTGAATCAAAGACTCCCAAGGAGTACAAAAAAGGGGCAAAGAGCGAAGAAAGAAATAAAGAGATCAGAAGAAAGAAACTGATTTTTTTTTCTACGTCTAAAATTTTGCAGGTAAAATCTTTATTAAAAGGGGACCTGCCATCATATATATTTACCCCTAATACTTCTTACCGCAAAGATTTATCTACAATGCTTTATAGAGAATTCACAGTCTGTAATAATGGAAATAATTAAGAATATATGGGTTCTGCACAGCGCCGGACAGCGGCAGCAGCATAAATTCATTAATGCCTTCTTATAAAAAAGGCTACTATAGTAACCCTGCTTTATGGGTTTTAGCACCAAATAAATCCTTATCGCACTGCTTTGTAGGAAACAGTGGATTACCCGTCTTAATCTGCAGGAGGACCATCAGTCTACTAATGGAGATCTAATGAGAAATGACTTAACAAGGACTGAATTAGATAAACACAATCCAAATTGACCCGCGCACTTGCTATGTAGATATTTGTTGCTAGGTACAGATCAAAATATGCTTTCTATCTCGAGTAAGCAGAAAAATGAATTGTAGTTAATAGATCATAAGCTCATACGTGTACCAGAATGTCTTATGTCTGTTCATATTATTGTTAACCCCTTAATGACAAAGCCCATACATGTACGGGTTCAAAATGCATTGTTTTCAATGGGTTTTGGGACCGCCCATTGTCCTTAAGGGGTAAAGGGGCAGTTTAATGTCACTGACACCTCCATTAAATAGGCAGCATTTAAAAAAGAAGCTTGCCGTGGGTACGCACAGGGTCTGAATAGACTCCTTGCCCGCCGCGTTGGCCAACGCCATCGATGGAGTCAACATTTGGCCCAACACATCTCCTGGCCAAAGGGCCAAGTGCGTTTGTGTAAGCAACACCATGAAAATTGAAGGTGCGTATAATGGCTGGAGTGTCCTTTTAATTTGATATTCAACTCTGCTGGCGAAGTAAAATGTAATAATTAATAACGCCTTGAGGGATGGTGAGTAGAGCAATTTGCATGTTTGGCTATACGTCTGAGCGACGTCCATTAAACATTGAAATCATCGTATAAAAAGCTGGATTTATACATTTGCTAGTGAGTTGAAAACCTTTAAAATGTACCGATCATATTTGCTTGGCAGTTACAAGATACAAAAGTATGTGTTATTCCCGAACGAAGGGGTTTTTAGTGTTTTGCTGTTCTCCTGTTGAGAAAAATGGAGAAGAGAAAAAGGAGTACGGAAAAAAAAGGTATTTAATGAGTAACTATTTTCAGAATTTTGTTTGGGCTGCTTACACGGAGAGCAAATTAATTATTTAAAAGAAGTAACAAGATTCTTCCTCTGCTGAGCAAATCTGCAAGCAATCCCCAAGAGGGAATATGAAGAAGAAGAAAAAAAAAATTGAAATGAATTAAGCAAAATGTATTGGTTTGTCATCATAAAACAGATTCATCCATCAGGGACGCGCGAGGAATACACCGTTACGGTGCCAGAGAGGTGGGCGGTAGACGACCTGAACAGAAAGGGTTAAAAACAGCTTGATGCGCCTCTTCGTGATGAAAGACAATTAGTAAGGATGTGTTGCAATGCACAGCTTGTATGTCTGGCACGCAAAGAGTTAAATAGAGTATAATTTATTCTGCATGATAGGAGTGCTTGAGCTGATTTTATTAGGGATGCCTATGTTAAAAAAAAAAAGGACAGATTCATCATCCTGTTAACCTCCTTTTTTTTGTCTCTGGCTGATGTATCGTCTGCATTTAAATTACAAATATACTAATCCGCAACACTCTTTGCTGAGTCCAACATAAAACAGAAGACGCGGAAAACGGCATCATTCACGGTGACTTCATATCTCATGCAAACGACGGGGGGGCAGCGTGGTCATCGCAGGCGCTGGATTTCCGCGTTACACGGTGAGATTTACTAAATGAGCTTTTCCGGGTATTCCTCTGTATCCTCTTAGATCTTCTTGGTAAATTAATGAACTCTGCACCGGGTCTGGCTTCTGGCCGTATAACACGTTCTTAGTTAAAAGAGTTGCACTAATTGTCGGCATTTTAGACAACAGATACATTAAAAATAAGACAGCGTACAGTGAGTGCGTGTACTAAATGCGGTATTATGGCTATTACATACTAAAATTCGACATGAATAGATGCCAGTGCCCTTTTGCTTAGAAAGGTCTGTATTTACATAGTTATTATGGGTGAAATTAATAATTGGCAGCATTCCGGGTATACCAGCCTATAGGCCTACCTGTTCCTCCCCATAAAAGACTCCGGAAGGGTTGGATTTGGAGCAGTATGGAGCTCTCTCTCCACTGTGGATGTGGCTTCGTGTGTGGGTGGAGCTATCTATATGAGGGGCGGGGCTAGCCACACAAGGGAATGGGGCATGCTGCATATGCTTAAATTAACTAAGAGTAGGTGGTCCGGAGAAAGGGGAAGGTGATCTGGAGATCCAGGGAAGCTTCACCTCCCCCGGAGACTCCTGTTAAAACCTGGAGAGTTCCCAGGTATGCATATCAGGGATGTAGCCACCCAATAATTAATGGTAGAAAGTGTAAGCTGTTATAGAGGGACATCAAAGCTTCCCACCGACAACTGGAAATTACATTTAAATTAAAAGGTAGACGTATACAATGTGATCATTCTATTATCCATGATCATACATAATTACATGGTTATTGTGCAACATATCGGATCCTGGTTCATTCAATACATGTCCTTAAAGTGACTCTTACAGCAGACCTGACACCAAAAAAGAGACAACAGCAAATGTTTTAAAAAAAAGACATAATGTAGTTTAAACATTTTAATAATTTTTTTTGTGAGATACCATATTCTTATGGCAGATTAATAGCGATTAATGTTTGTCCAGCACCAGAAAGAATTCTGCATGAAGATGTCGAAAAGGTTCTCTTCTTTGTTTAGAATCTGAGCCGTGGTTGTCCATCTCCTCTTCTCTCCCTGTCATCCTCCCGCACTATGTGGCAGTCACATTGCAAAGAGCATTCCTTCCAAGATGGCATCTGGATCCTTGGCAGTATCTTTGCACAGTTGTGTTGGCATATGTGGATCAACTGATGCACTGCCACGCGTCTGCTGTGAGGATACATTATCTTAGCTTTCATTGTCCTTTAGGATGTCATTTTCAGGCTTCAGTCCCCTTCCCATGAACTATGCCATTCTTTTTAACCCCTTCACTGTTTGGGGTTTTAAAGTTAAACTGAATGAAACTACAGAGACATTGTTACTTGACAGAATTGTTATTAAAGCTGTTCTTGGGATACGTTTCTTGAACATAAATCGTACATGCTGTATATTTTTCATTTCAGTATATATATATATATATTTATATATATATATGTTAATATCTTTTTATATATATATATACACTCTGAAAGCTGTTTTTTTAATTAAAATAATTATTTTAGCATTTATGTTTGTATGTATTTATTAATCTGTATATATAGATATTTATATATATATATTATAATATAATCTGAATATATACATATTGTATACATATATATACATATATATACACTCTGAAAGCTGAATAATTAAAATAAATATTTCTTCTTTTTTGTATATATTTATTAATCTGTATATATATATATATATATTGTATATGTATGTTAATATCTTTATATATATATACTCTGAAAGCTGATTTTTAATTAAAATAATTATTCAGTATTTTTTGTTTTTTTGTATATATTTATTAATCTGTTGTTGAGAGGATAGTATTATCTGATAAATATTTTATTTTTGGTAAGGTCCCTCCCTATTGTCTATGAATTGTTTTTTTGCTGGGTTTATTTTAAACGTTTCCATTATAGACTGTGCCACTATCTGAAGTCGCTTACATCCTAACGGGATATTTCTAATTCTGGTTTATTCTGAAGTCTGTGTCAAGGATTGCCAATTATATAGGTATCTATTCAAACCCAGGTGAAAAAAACTGGTGATAAAAATGGACCTCTATTTTTAATTATTCTCACATTTAAGTATCAAAAGAAAATCATTGTGTTCAGTAATTTGTAGAAATTAGGTTAAAACAATTATTAAAACAACATTCAGGAAAGCATGAGCCCTGAATCAGATAGAGTTTGAATAGACTGGGCTTGTGGGAAGTGAAAGTATCCCTTCATTAATTAATATTAATTAATTTTAGCATGAGACTACCTTTAATTGCACTATAAAACAAGACTTTCATCAAAATGATTCACTATCTACATATTTCTCCCTTAAGAGGTACTTAATACTGCATATTTATTAATTCAGTTTATTAATAATAAGAGGTTTGGTTGTCCATGTATTCATTCAATGTGCCGTGGAATGTTTGCAACTAGACAGAAGTATTTGTTCAGGTACAGTGGCCTATTTGGGCTAAGGTTGACTAGGCCCACGCCTAGGGTGGTACGTCCAGAGGGGTCAGCGGCCCTTCTGCCTCAAAACTGGGAGCCTGATCGACCTATTGGGTGGTGGGGTTCCCTGTAACCCAAGTAATCAATGGGCCAGTTAAATGGGCGAGTTAAATGGAGATCACTAATCTCCTCAACCAACCCATTCACACAATGGAGGGCTATCCATAGTTTTCTTCGGCTTAAAAATGGAGCGCTGGGATATGGCGTCAAACGCAACTGTTCAGGTACATAGACATAAGAATGCTGGGTCATATGAACACATATGACATAGATGATTTATTCCATCACTACTATCTCTGCTCTAACCTGACCTTTGGGTCTATTCACTAAAATTGCCAAAATAAAAATCACAACTCGCATACACTCGCCTGCAGGAGTCAAGTTTAAAAAGCTGGCATTTTGCAGATGTGTTAACCACTGAGCCAAAGAATTCCCCTCGCAATGCCTTTTTTTGAATGTAACGTAATAATAATAATGTAAAGTATGTAAGCCATCACGGTGAAGTCAATATCTCTAAAACATAAGATATGTCTATGATTACCTTCCATGTAATCGGTCCAGAATACAAGTTCATGGAACTATAACAGTAAGAGGTAGGATTTACAGTTTTCAGAGTGCTATTTTGGCAAATTACATGGTTTTTCACCAGTTTCATCCTTTAAGATTCTTCAGAGTAAAGCGAGGGTTGAGCAGAATCACTTGCAACTCTATTGAGTGGCTTTCCTGAAAATGTTCTTCAATGACAGGTATTTACAGAGTGAAAATCCTTCCCTAAAGTACCTGCCTTGATGTAGCTTATAGCAAGCCTATTCTAGCAGAGAGAGAGAAGTGATGTTGGCGGCACCGATAAGTCTGGAGAACGTTTTTGTATCGAATGCATTTTTTGGTGGTCAATAAAATCAAAATAGTTTTCTTTAATGTTTTCTAAGAAAACTAACAATATATCTGATAGCACAGGGGCTCTTAGGCTATAGCATGTGGGACAAAATCCATGTCCATGACACTCCAACCATCATGTTCACATTACCTGGGGTGGGGGAGGGGAAAATGCATATGTCAATGTAAAGGGACCATACAGCTACCGTATGCATTAACGTTCATTGCTTTCCATAAGGCTGCTTGGGAGACTGGACGCTGTCCCTTTAACTGTTTGTCTAGTGATGTGGGGTATGTGCTTTATTAGCGTTCCCAGTTACCAAGACGTTACAAGAAATGGTATCTCCGCGTTCTCCGCCGTGCTATCATCCTAGGAAGAAAGTCCTATTACGATTTCACAGAGGCCAGGGATTTCAAAGGCTACAAGAGGAAAAAGTAATTTGTCATGTTGTAGTTTGCCCCGGTGCTGACAATTAGACTGCAGTGTTCAGTATCTGCCCCGTCCTTATGACTAATTACCGGACCTACAGAGGACGGCATATTAAAGAGGCCTCAAGACTGCTTCCAAATCCAAAAGCTGACAGCATCCAAATGTTTACTTCCATACTGATATTTAGTTCCCCAGCAATCTGTCCGTCGTGGATGGATATAATTAACTGGATACATTCATTTGAATTCATTTTCCTCCAACAAATGTTGAAACTAGATATGTCGGCTACTTAATGGTAACAGTCATTAGAAGCTTCAAATGCTCAATATAAATTACATTGAAATTCAAAGTTCTGTACTCTGACGTTATACTTTTTACACAATATGAAGTTTGTACTAAAGTAAAACAAGCGAAATAATCTAGTTATCTATCAACCTATATGTAATTCTACAAATCCCAGATAAATACAAAGAATTGTCTTTGGACTGTACATTCTACAAAACAACAACTCATCTACATATAGATTTACATAGACACATACTTATAAGTTATAGATACTCATATACATTATATATTCTATATATAATATAATATAGTATATATAATATATATAATATAATATATATACCCTGCTTTATGGGAACGGACACATAACAGCGAGGCAGTTCGTCTTTTGAACATCCTTTGAGTGTTCGCTGGCGGAAATGACCTGACGAATGGAGTGCGGTACATGCATTGATTAGTGAATAAAGGGAGTGCTTCACTTTAAGTGCATTTTTATTTTAAAAGCAAGCTCTGGCCCCCTTTGTGTACATTAATTACGCACCTCATTCACCCTATAGGTGTAAGGGGAGCAATTTAAGCCTTAGATCCACGAGAATTCAATAAAAGCCGAGGCCAGTAGGGACCAATTCTGAGAATTCTCTGCAAGACGACCATTTTCACACAGCACTTATATACGCGGAATATTTACCAAGGCATGAAAGCACCTGTCCTCGTGTTTTTATTGGAAATTCGTCTGATTATCTATGAATAATTATGAGTTTCTCTTCTGTTATACATGTACGTAGAGGGCAAATCTATTTTTTTTAAAGCCGTGGGAATTTTCTCGTTAAGGTCTGCGTGGCTTTTGCAGAAAAATGCATTAAGAAATTACAACGAATCCTCTCTAAAAAAATTTCTCACTTTCCCATCAGCTTGCATTGCGGAAGTGTACATTTCTAACGCTTGGTTCTGCACACGCGTGATGACCTTTTTATAAGCAGTAACTCAATGGGTCGAATGGTATTCCTGTGACGGCAAGTGCATCTGCATTTAAATAGGAGTGATTTCTTGAACAGTGATTGGACAGAATAAGCAGCCTCAAAATGCAGAATGCCCCCACAGGCATCTGCCCCTTTCCCCACTCCCAGCCATATCCTGACCTGTGATAAACTCACAGCCACCCAGCTTCATTGCTGGCTCTGTGAATGCTCCGAGGGGGAGGGATCTTGGGAGTGTCTACTGCTACTGATTGGCTGCTTCAAGCAGCTAATCAGTGATGCAAAACCTGGCAGCATGAAGAGGGGTGCAGCTTCTTCAAAAGGTAGGTGATATTTTGGCAGATTTAATACATGCATATGAAATTATTTACAAAGCACTTTTATTGTTGAGGGGGAGGACACTGGAGCACCCCTTTTAGTTGACCAAAAAGTTAAAATACTGATTTTCAAAAATATATATTAAATGTGTGTGCTTTGGGCAGCAGGTTGTACCTTTAAATAACTTCTCTTGTAACATATAAAGTGAGAAATTTCTTCTTCTTCTTTCCAGACACTCTTCTCATTGGTCAGGAGAGCCTCCTCTCCTTCTCTGTTGCTATCTCTCTCCGTCTTTTTATAGTTTTCGTCTTCTGCCAAAAGAGTCTTTTTTTTTTAACATCATTATGGCTGAAAAATATTATTGCTTTTAGTATTTGAAATATGTTTCAAACAGGATCTTAGATTTATTAAATTCTCTAAGAGCATTTATGTGTAACATAAAACAATTGTTGAGTTATGTTTTATATCATTTTTAAATAAATTGAAGCAGTTTGGTCCGGGGGATAGCGGTGATTCCGGATTCATGGGAGGGATCGTGGTGACTCACTGAAGCTTTTCTCAGTCATGCCAAGAAAATGTAGACATTCGTGCCCTGACATGCATATTGAAGAACTCATTTTGGCAAATATTATATCTGTGTTCCAGAAGGTTGTTAAAGCCAATTATAAATCATCTCATTGAAAAATTTGCTTTGAAACATTAAAAAAAAAAAAGTTTGGCTGGAAGTCTCATCTCAGACTTCTCAATGTACCGTATCTACTCAGCCTATATTAACCGCGCTGCAAAGATTTAGGGCTGTCTGTGTTACTGCAAATTTGGCACACGTTTGGGCTATCTTCACCTTGTGCCTATTTATCAAACTAATTTAATCCAGTATTGTCAGAGTTCATTTCTTAGGAACACATATAGTAACGTATAACCAACAGGAAGTTAACAGCGACCTGAACGTGACATAATGCATATGTCATAATAACACATTGGGAACTATACATGAGCATATGCTGGATACATATATGTTTCCATATAGATACAAGATGGGCAACATTAGTCTTAATTAATTTTAAGTTAATTAGTACTTCCAGGTTCAACATTTAAATCGGAATAAATATAGATTAGTATTGACAGAGTGTGATTCTCCATAAGGTGGACTAGGCATGTGCCTTGATCAGGAGAGCATACTGGCCTAGGGTGACATAGGCCTGGGTGGGCAGGTCTGGGGGCAGCCACTCTGCTTATAAATCAGCTCAGGTCATCTTGTCCACCACAGCCTCCATGGTATTTTTACCCAGCACCACCCATCCTTCCAAAGCAGAGAGCCAGGATATGAGGCCACAATGGTTGCTGTTGGAGGTATATCAAGGGGTTCAGATCTAGGACAGTGCCTCACCACAAACAGGGGGAGATCCACAGCCTGCCCTTGGGAGGGGCACACACACAAACACACACACTAACACACACACAGAGACATTCAACACTAGTACACAGTATTACACACATACCCAGACACTTACGCTAATACAACTTGACACTTAACAATAACACACATATACACACCCAGTCACACACACTAACGTACTCTAACACTGACATATCCACTCACACTAGCACAACTAGATATTCAACACTAACATATGCACACCCAGACACTTCCATGCCTAGACACTCACATTAACACAACTAAACATTCAGCGCTAACACACACGCACACTAATGTGCCCGGACACTTACACTAACACACACATCCACATGCTAACAAAACCAGACACTCACACTAACACTAGACACACTAAAATGCACGCACATAGACGCTCACACTAACATAACCAGAGAATCAAACACAACCACTCAGACTAACACACCTGTACGTGAAGACTAACACTTAAACACACTAACATAACCAGAAACAAAAACGCCCTAACCAGATGCACACATATGTAGGCTAACATCACCAGATGAACACACACTTACTTACATACCCAGACATACAGACACTAACATACCTAGACACACACATACCCAGACACACACTAACCCAGGCTGATACACACACACATACCTAGAAAACATGCTAACATAACCAGATATACACAAACACATACTTAGTCAGAAACATGCAACTCACTTACCCTGTCTTCAGCTTGGGTCATGCAGCGAGACGTTATATGACCATGCTCAACCCTGCCTCCTTTTCTAAACTAGAGGCATAAAGAGGTAAGTCCGAAACTCAGGTCTTACCTCTTTATCTCTAACACAGGAGCCTGTAGGGGTCAGTAGAGAATACCCCAGAGCAGAATTTGCACAAAAGGATAAACATCATAAAGGATTAGAAACAAAGGGTATCGGATCTTATTGTTCAACTCTATGATATATGAATCAATTAATGATAATACCCTAAGCTATCTTTATAATTAGTAATAAATGCACACCCAGCACTTTGCATATATGATTGCGATACCCATCTCGGCTCTATTAGTTATCACTGTAAAGATGACCTCGCATTTGGAAATTCCTCTGTTTTAATTAGGTGTTAGAATTCAAAAGGATGACATTGGTGTTAAGTCCTTTCAGAAGTCAGATCATCCTTTTTTCTCCTTTTTAATAAAATCCTCAACAATTAGGCTTTTTAATTAATTTTGAGGACATGTTGGCTATTCTGCTATTTCAGAACTTATTTGCATAACCAGCTAAAATCGACACATACCATGTCTGCGTAACAGTAACATTTCTCTTTGGCATATCCATATAACCCCGAGTTTCTACCCATAAAATATTTACCATTTACTGAATACCTTGCAGTTCCGCATATTGTAAAGTTGGCACTGTTTTATTCCCAATATAACTTTTAAGATCTGCTCCTGAAAAAACTCTTTTATGCCACCGATTAAAGGGAAACAAAAAGATTGGCTGTGTGGAAGTGTTGGAGTCCATAGGAGATAAAGGGCAGGATATCAAAACTTTATAAAAAACATTTATTTAAAATTTAATTTAAATCTGTTACATGACAGAGAACTTCAAAAGTTGTGCCCCCATGATCTGTGACCATTATGCGGCCCTCATTATGCGGCCCACAACATTTCAGTCGTAGAAATCGGAGGTGGGGGCATAATAAGAAGTGAAGCATGTCAGAATGCTACTCCCGTGTGCTTCTCCCACACTCTCCAGGTAGGGTAACTTGAAGCACTGCCCAAAAATTGGGACTGTCTCATAAAAGACAGGACTGTTGGGAGGTATGCAATCACTCTTCCATTGGTGGGGGCCTGAGACAGTAGCCTAGTGTAAATCTAGTCTACTGATTCTTTCTGTGCATAGGGGCACCTAAAATGTAAATGTGCCCCACAGTAGGAAGATATTGCCTAATTTACATGGCAGTCTAGCGAGATTTAACATTAGAGTCACAGCACGTGGGTTTGTAGAGATAAACAGCACTAATTTGACCTCTGGGAATACTGAAAATCCTCATATTCTTAAATTCTATATTAAAGAGAAAATGAAGAGTGGCTGTGGAAGGCGGGGGGGGGAAGGTCACAATCCAAACTTTGGCCTCTCGGTGGCCTCTGGTAGCGATAACGAACTCCGAAACCATTTTAATGTTACTAAAAAGTAACAAAACATCTGCAAATTACAATATAAGGTTCAGTACATTGGTCGGCGCAGAATGGCAACTGATACAATGAAACAAACTACTAAAGAGGACTTTCTGGTTATTTCATGACCTGTGTTAATATTTTAGCCACATTAGACATTTAATCGATTTGTTGAGTTAAGGCCAAAAGGGCCAGAAGTTGCCTCCACTACTGAATTTTTAAGGGGATATTAGTTTATCCTAACTAGTTAGGTCTAGTAACCTATCCCTTTCCCTAAAGTCTGCATCAACATGCTGATTCCATTAGTATCCCCCACTTCAAGAAGAAATGGACAGAAAGTGGACAACGTTATCCTGGATAAGCAGATGTACCCTTCCATATTTCTGGCAAACATGCTAATGTTCTACTTTGTGCAGCATTAGAACGTTGGTATAGGGGGCACCCCTGCATAATCTTCACATTCTCATTGCATTGCATTGCAGCATAACGTCTCTACATGTGCCATTCATTTCCAAACATCATGTAAACTGGTCTCATGCATCCCATTTTCAACTTGCCCAAGAGGGACACCCATTATTTTAAGGGGTGCTGTTTTACGCAAGCTAGAACTTTAGTTTTTTTTTACATTTAAAACATGTTTACTGCTGTTTCTATACACATCATTGTGACTTTTAGGGTTGTAGAACCCTGTGATGCCCTCATACATTCTGAACTACTAGACAAGAGGGGTTATCAGGGGAGGAAATAGGGGCAGACGATTTTGGGGTCTAAAAAAAGAGACTGTCTCTCCTGAACAGGGACACTTAAGAACCCAACTAATGCTATAACGGAACTCGAAAAACAAAAACACCAGACGTATAGAATGAGCTACTATATTAAATATTAGTAACCACTTTGCAACTGCAGTCTTTCATTTGCAGAAAAGGGAAAATGACATTTGCAAAGTAACACTTTTAAAATGTATTATCCACAAAGGCTATTGGTATTTTACATATTTGATATAGAGCCTAAATTAAGCTGCAAAAAAGGGACCATGAATTTTCAGAGGCTCATTATGAAACCGGCTCAAACCTCAAATCAAGAAAAATACATTTCATAAACAAAGGCCCAATATGACTTTAATAGGACAATAAATTTCACTGGCTTTTGCAATTGGTTTCTCCCTGGTTTTTAATTCTACGCCAGGCTAGAATTAAAAGGAGGAAATGGGAGCACAGATCTGACAGTGTGTGTTATCAGCAGATCACCAAATAAATACAGCTGATTAATCCTCGACTGCTGGAGGGCCCGGGAACAAAATTGCTCTACAAAGCAGTCAGGGTGCCTACAGCAGCAACGGGGTTAATTAAAGCCAAGGTA
Source organism: Spea bombifrons (assembly GCF_027358695.1). Lineage (NCBI taxonomy): Eukaryota > Metazoa > Chordata > Amphibia > Anura > Pelobatidae > Spea > Spea bombifrons. The sequence goes on along the minus strand of NC_071089.1, from coordinate 8,354,547 downwards.
CAAAGGCTCGATAAGAACAAAACACAAATAATTACTACGGTCAAAGATGTGCTCTTTTATAATGTCTATTTATTTTTTAGGGGGGGGGGATGTGAACGAAGATGAAAACGGAAAACTTCTGCACAGGAAAGAGATTACATTTATGAATGGAAGCTCAGTTTTAAAGTGGATTTGTCACTTTTCCCTAATTCCACATTTTATAGTTCTATACAGTACATAAGCCTATGAAATGGTGTTTGCATGTTAAAATAAGCAATGCATATGTAGTAGGTCAGAATATGCAAGAGTATTCCTCATATGAAGTTATCTCTGCTTTGTTGCTGAGTGTTGTTGATTGGTTCAGGTAGCCGTTGGTTAAGGTAATGTGAGGAGAAGGGAGAGAACTTCAGGCAGGAAGCCGATTAGATAATACTGGTTGTGTCAACTGTAGACGCAGATCTCAGCTTCACAATCCATATATCTGTTCTATGGCTTTCATTGGGAGAGGCTGACCCTGACATCAAACATGCAATACATCCAACTGAATGCCATCCATCCTTCTGGTAAAGAAAAGGGGTCACCAACCACAAAGGGTAGGGCTTAAAAATGTATTGTATTGTTCTTAATATGTTATCAGGTTTGCAGACTAAAGGGAAGATTGGCATGAGACTTGATTCAATGTCCACGTGTCCCTCTTCAAACATTGGTAAGTTTTTTCTAGTAAGGAGGGAAGAACTGGTCCTGTATAATGTATACTTCATTGGGCAAGGAAACTTTGATAAAATGTTGATGTTTTAACCATGCTTTATACAGAGCCAGCCAAGCTCTACCTGGAGCAAAAGCTAACTGTGGTTGGGCTCAAGTAGGGCTATTCACTAAGATGTTGAGTGGTCACTCAGGTGAAGGGTTAACTCAACTAGACTGAGGGTGCATGCCCTTGCATTATAAAACATGCAAAATAAGTTGCCTAATAACTAATATGTAAGTTGTATGCAAGTGCCTGCTAGGGTATCCAACTTTACATTTTGAAGGTTTCAGGCGAGGGCATGAAAATTCAATAGCAAAACCCACAAAATTGACCTCCCCAAAATATATAAAATAAATAAACCTCCCTCTATTCCCCCATGTGGGAAGCACATGCTCTAGAAAACACCTTGGAGAGGAACAGACCCCATTTCCATCCCTGCCTTGTGGGATAGAGGGGGTGGATATTTACAAAAATGGAAACAGTGCTACCTACCCACCTACAGTACCTTTAAGTCTCTAAGGATGGTGGACAGCAAAAATGAGAATTGATGGCTTCATGGATCATCTCTAAAGGATGCATGGATGGACCTCATGCCCTCCTATACGTGGTAGTTTGAGGTAGGAGGTACACTAGGTAAGGCTTTTTTGTATCTTGTGACATTTTTTGGTACCCTCTCCATCTCACAGGGAAGGAAAGTACTTAAAAACCACTCACCTCAAAGGCAATGGGTGGGGGCAGGTGGGCATGGATGCTTCAAGAGTAATTTATTTATAACACGCTCATCGCAGCAAAAACAGGATAGAGGAAGTGAAGAAGGGGCAAGATGGGGTCTATTTCATAATGTAAAGCCTAAACAGGGCATACCTGGTTCCTTTACCCTTTTTTATTTTATTATTTTATTACCCCCTACCCATTCTTATATCCTTGCCGGCTCTGTGTACTGTCACCTACTTGTTCTGCTTGTGCAATCAACTTGTGTACATATATATATATATATATATCACTGGACAATGTGTAAGCTATTTATAAGCGTGTCCATTAAATGTAACTATAGAAAAGCTCAAACATCGGCCTCACTAACGGTAAATCCATTCCTAATACACTGATTTTCCAAAGTAATTTCATATTGCTACACCAACTCTGCCTTATAAAACATTCTTCCTTAAATAAACCCACGTTGAGTTCCGATGCATGTTTGACTCCAACCACAGGAGAAAAAAAACTGCTTTTAACTACAGCTTTCTTAACCGATCTGAATTATTTAACAATCATATCTGTGCCTGGAAATTGATTTGTCGAGGAATCTATATTGAATGAAATGCATAAGGCTAATGAGTTTGAGGCTAAGAGCTGTATGTATATATATATATATCTATATATATATATATTTACCACTGATGGACCACAAAGCAGAAATGGACATTTCTGGTTCCTCACCAGTTCGCCGGGACTGATAACTGACTCCATTACAGTTGTGATGATTCAGGCTCTGGGTTTATATACGCATTTGTTTTTTTTTTTTTTTGTAGGGGGGAAGGAAGATATCAAATTGTTTGGAGCAGCGATATAACTGATCCTGTGATTGATACACTATAAGCATGAAATTAATACAGTTGCCTTGTGTCAGCACACTCATCATTGGGATTTGTGTTATCTCGATTTCCGATTTCCATTCAACATTTTGTCTAGAAAAATCTATTACGTCATGGAAAAACCAACAAGTTTTATTTTTTTATAAAAAAAAATTCTGTGAAACCTTATAGATGGCACAGTGTTAGGGATAAAATAAAAAGGAATAACCTATAAAAGATAGTTAATTACTTAAAACTGAAAAGGGTTAAGTAAACATTACTTATCTAGATAATGCAAAAAAATGCTTGAACATGATGTAAATTAGGACTTAAAAAATCCTGTGTTTTGGAACTCCCCTAAACATGAACCAACGAGCGTCACAGTTTGTGGGAAACTCGTCATTTTCAGTAGGTTTAAAGTTTCAGGTTAGAGTTTGCAGTATATAATCATCAAACGGCACTTTACAGTTACACAATACTATCAAAAGTATGCGGACACCCCTCCTAACTTTTGAGTTTAGGTGTATAAAAGTAGGAACTTAGGTGGCCATCTCCATAGACCAACATTGGTAGTAGAATGGGTCGTACCGAAGAGCTCAGTGACGTTAAACGTGGCACTGTCACCTTTGCCACCGGAATGCATAGTGTAAAGTTTGGTGGAGGAGGGATAATGGTCTGGGGCTATTTTTCATGCTTTTGGCCCCCTTATTTCCAGTAAAGGGTAATGCTACAGAATACAAAGTCATTTGAGCCAACTGTATGCCTCCAACTTTGTGGGAACAGCATGACTGCGCCCCAGTGCACAAAGTAAGTTCCATAAAGACATGGTTGGATGAGTTTGGTGTGGAAGAACTTGACCGGCCGTACAGAGCCCTGACCTCAACCCCTTTGAACACCTTTAGGATGAACTGGAACAGATGTTCTCATCCAACATCAGTGCCTGACCTCACAAATGCTCTACTTGAAGAATGTGAGACAATTTCCATAGCAACTCTCCAAAATCTTATGGAAAGCCTTCCTAGAAGAGTGTAAGCTGTTATAGCTACACAGGGGGCCAACTTCATAAACATGCCCATGGTTTTGGAACGAGATGTCCATAAGCTCTTGTATGTGTAATGGTCATATTTGGGTCATATGGTGTACAGCTAGTATTTCCAATTGTGCCGAAGCGACTAAACCAATAACATCACATCGCAATTATCTGTGTGTAGCGTCTAGGTATGGAACAGAGAAGCATTAAAATACAGAACTTTTACATTCCATTTTATTCATACAGCGCCAACAGATTCGGTAGAGCTATTACAATATGGGAGAATTAAAAATGAACAATAAAATTAAAATATACAAAACTGACAATAACACACGCTAAGGCATACTGGTACAGCCAGAGAAGAGGGTCCTGCCCTTGTGAGCTTACATTCTAATCTAATGCTCTTAAAAATTAAATTGCAATACCCACTGGACCATGAACAGTTAAAAGTAAGCTTTGCATGGATTTGGAGGGTCTGCGGATGTTAAATAAACAATTTCTACTTGCAACAAGCCCTGCCACCCTGTTCTCACCATGTCATAGCCGGTGATGACTTACTGTCTCCCAAGCATGACCAAGCGATTAGGGCAGCCATGTCTGTGTATCTGGGCAGTAATAGGAGTTCTCTTTCCATTTGCCATGCATTGAAACCTGAGCGCTCCGATGGCTCGTGTATTTTCAGTTTGATGAATTCATTTCTCTCCGTCTTTACCCTCCCATCAGACCGGATCTTTTTTTTTTTCTTTCCCGAAAAAAAAAAACCCAGAGCTTTTCCTTTAAGTGTTTCATTTTTTTTTTCTGTCTGGAGATTTGTCACAATGTCTGGGGCTGAGTCATCTATTTCACAAAGCACTTCAATATGCATTTTGAAATGTGGATACCAAGCTGAAAATTATCCCAGATTTTTTTTTTTTACCACCCCTTCCATGCAATGGAAACAAAATGCATTTTTTAGCAAACTCCTTTGCTTCTATTTTGGAGATTAGCTTTCGGATGGCTAAGCAAAAAAAACCAAAACAGGTAATGTATACTCAGCAAGCAGATGCAGCAAAGTTCAGAAATAAAGCAATGGGGGCAATTACTATATCATCGAAAGTGATTAAAGGGGCACTCTGGCCATCATAAGCACTTTAATGCATAGGATAGCTGTATGGTCCTTTCAATTTAGCCCCCCCCCCTTGGAAATGCATGGGGGAATTCTCCAGAATCCTCCCGTATGCATTTTACCTTTCCCCTATAGACTCTCCATATGTATTTGCCCCATTCCCCATCTGTTTTTAATATAGGAGATGTGTTCAGACCACCAGACAGATCCAGAGCAGGCTCAGCAATCGTTGTGCATAGGGGTCTATTGAGACCCTTTTATGTTGGCGCAAAACTTTGGGACACAGAGACAGCAGGAAGCTGCAGCTTCCCCCTAAGGTAAGTATGTGTTCCCCAATTTTAAACAATGCATATGAAAGTACTTACAAAGTTGTTTAGGGGCTCCCTGGGACACTAGGATGTCCCTTTAATTGTCTAATTATTGTCCTTCTTCCCCTGGTCACATATGCTAAGACTCATTTTTTTCAGTGTTTCAACATTGATGTCATACCTTGCAAAATACACATTACATAGTAACAAATAATTAGTCTTGCAAACACAAGGGGGAGATTTTCCAGAACAGGCATGTATAAACACTGATTGTTCATTTTTAATTTACTAAATAAATAGGTAAACAAGCCGTTTGCTTAGGATAAGGGATCTTTAGAATCAGGATGGTCTAACCGTGGACCCAAGAGGCTGGATTTGGCCCAAAAGGTGTTTTTCATTCTCCATTCTGTTTTTTTTTTTTTTAAACTCCAAATACTTTATCATACTTTATCATCTACATGATTTAAAGGGACAGTAATGTAATCCCGTTAATGTCACTGACAGACTCACCAAAATATTTATTATGAGATAAAGCACGTTAGGTTATACTCAAGATAATAATGATTTAGAGTCTGTTAAACAATTTCACTTTAGGGTATATTTCCTACCGTACTCTAAAGCACCCGCTCCTTGTGCTAGCTAGACTTTAGGCAGCTAGTTTAATTGACTATGGAGTAAATGTTAAGAATGGAAGTTATGTTCTATAACTAGATCACTGTAACTTTAGATATAATGTAAGAAAGGCATTAGGCCGTCCTGAAGAATGATCACTGGCCAAAGATCAAATATCAAGGTCTTATGGCAAATAACAAAAATAGTTAGATGGCCCCTTATCTGCCATCGGATTATACGGCTGTTATACGGTTCTAGTACTAAGCAACCAAGCAAGTATAGCCCCCAACATTTGTGGTGTCCAAGGAGGCAGTGGCCAGGGCCATGGGTGGTAGTAGGCAACCATAGGTGGCCACCCACCCACCATACCTGAAGAGCCACCCACCGTACCTGAAGAGGCACCTTATAGCGCTCAGCTCCAGATCAGGGGAAGATCCAACTGACCCATGATCCCCCCTTGCCTACAAACGAAGGACCGTGCCTGAAAATCCGGACTGTCCCTCGAAAAAACAGGGCTTTTGGGAGCCATCATTGTGTAGCGACCAATGAAACTCCTGTAGATTATACCACTTTTATTATTTATTACCAGAATTGTTTTTATACAACAGCCTAGGATTCAGATTATTGGCCATATGGCACTAACAAGAATTAAACAGATTTAAATTGAAGCATTTAAATGTTACTGCATTGACTGTGTTTCGTGACCGTGTATACACTACCCTGAAAACATCAGTGCCATGTCAGTCCCGGCAGCACCAAGGGCAGTAAGTAATAATCTTACCTGGTATTATCCAGTTTTAACAAGTTGCCCTTTCTTTGAAATTTTGGCCGAGGCACAATTACCCCCCCCCCGGCTCCTACTTACATGGAAAGAAAGAATCAGCTCCCAAGTATGTGAGCTGGAATATCACATGCGATACCGTCTCCGCACAGCACTTCTTATTAGGACACCAGATCACCGGGTTCTCATCAAAGGGACAAAATGATTGCAGGAAAAAGTTCGCTGAATATTTAGCTAGATTTGCCATCAACACAAGTGCAGGTTGGGGCAGATTTCTTTAACTTTTATCCATAGTAAACCCTAAAGTTAGCAGACCTACGGTATCTCATTCCACGTTAACAGGTGACTTATTCATTAAAACAGGAAAATCTTTAAAAAAACTGGAAAAAACTCATAGATGCACATATTCTCAACCAAGGAAGCCATGATGACCTGCGGGGCTGTAACTCGACGATGAGTTTAAAAATAATATAGTAAAGATATACAGATAGAACAGAGAGTATGTTAATGCATTCATGTCTATTTATATGTAGGCACCAGTTGCATTTTGTTACATTTTGCTACAGATCTTACTGCATCCAAAGCATCGCTTTCACAGACACAAAATAAAAAATAACACTTTAATTATGTTTATAGGACATACAAATATCGATATTATCTTCACTCGCAATACGTCCTGAGAAATGTATCAACCTAAAGCCTACGAGACAATCACAGGATGCAATCCCTGCTAGTACTCCAGACAGGAAGTGCCTATGGAACAAACCATCTGAGGCAGGGGGAGATGGGATCGATTCTCTTCAGTTTTCTATAGCTTTCCCTGCATCTGTTTATGGCCTTGAAATACAGAGGTGAGCCAGGTCATTGAAAGAGCAGAAGTGGGAAAAGGGGGCAGCTGAGTATGTGCCCCTGATAATGTTGCCCCTTTCGCCTGCCTGAAGCTCAAAGGCTTTAGTGTATAGGTTTGCCCATTGACCTGAGATTGAAATTTCCACTCATCTAATCACCTGTCCCAACTGAGAAAATTCAAGGGATCATGAGAAACATTCAGATTCTCCCTATCTGAAAATAGATGGTTTCTCCTCCAAATAACTTTTGATTAACTTTTTTTTCTTTTCTCTAAGGACAAAACAGGTAAAACGGCAATAAAATTTGATATCAATAGGATTGATTCGTAAGTGATATTGATTATCATACGATCATATGGTGCTGATTAAATAATTTAGAGAAAGTGCAGGATAGGAAATAGTACAGCCCCGCATTTCTTAATGCAAGGTTCTCAAACTACTTCATGGAATAAAAGTACCAAAGCTTTTAAGAAATGCACCAACAACAAAGCAGATGAGGGGTCGGGGGTTTGGGCAGTGCCCCTACTGAATAAATCTTGGGACTTTAAGCAACAATGCTCACAGGGCAGGCCCCAGGGTTTCTAGTGCCATAGGTGACCTGCCACCTGTATGCACTTTCTTTTTAACATAGAAGAGAATGGCATAGTTTTGCCCCCTACCAGCTAGGGAACTGCCTAGACTCCCTACACATGGTTATCTGCTTTAAACATTCCGTGCCAGACTTGTTCATACTACATTGTACATTAGAGGGTTAAAAAAAGGTTGTTTCAAAAAATGCATATTTCTAAATTGCAGCAGATAAACGAAATATTCAACATCCCTTTTAAAGAACCATGTTTGTAAATTTACAGATGAAGCATCTATGAAAGATTTTTTTTTTAGACTTTTTGTATTACGGCCCATCTTGATATTGGCGTCAAATATTAAGAGCAGCTGTTCAGTCCCAAGCTTATACCTCACTGATAGTTTCTCCGCACAACACGCAGTGTGTGAATATGTCTGATTAGATGCCAAACCTCCGCTTAAGTTCCTCTGGTTAACATTTGGCCTCATCAAGATAATAATCCTAGAATTAAAAGTCAGCTCCACTGTAATATGTAGAAGTATCCCTGGCATCTATATTTAAGCAGTAGGAATCCCCGCAATGTGCTCCCTCTATCATGTGCTTTGGCTTTTGATGATCACAGCAAAATGAGGTTATGAAATTGCTCGTGAACCTGTTTGATGTCTTGGGTAGGATGTCCACTTGGGTGGCCACAGGCCATCATTTCCTGCAGATCAATTTCTATGGCAGCCCACAGAGACCATAAACGACATTGTAAAGGGTTCTCAGGCAACTAATTGAATACACCTGATATCTACTTGCCAACGGTCCTGTTTTGGAGGCAGTCACAACCATTGTCAAAACATCTTATGGTCTAACATATTTCACATGCATTGTGCAAAATGAATGGGGCATGACATAATGTTGTGATACCATTATATAATGTGGACGCATGGGGTCTTTTTACTATAGACTACATTTAGACTATAAAATGTCTTGGTAGAACTCTTACTTAAGTCAAGGGGGGATGAGCTTCCATATAAATCAGTGAGACTGGTGGCCACCAACTGTATACATGATAGTTGAACATTGATGTTCCAGTAGGATACAAACAACTGGCTGTCACCACTCCCATTAATTTTAAAGGCAGCTGAACTCCGGGGAGTGTGAGAGAAGCATACTTGGGTATTCTTCCTGCTCTACTAGAGGCAGCCAGGGGAACGAGAAAAATCTCCAATAACTAAAGAATATATGTTCCAACTGGCATGCAGTAAAATTCATTGGTGCCTAAGCAAATTGGACCCAAATATACATTTCCAAGAAAATAGGGCTGGGACGTCTCTTCAAATGATTCCTTTCTGTGAGAGTGGGATGTTACAAAGTTTAAGAGGTTTCAGCCATAAGCAACACTTTATTCTTTTGGTTAAATGCCTTTTTTGGTATCCATTTGCCTAGGCTTACTCCTTGGCTGCAAATTGTCATCCTGCACCTGCTTTGATTATCAGAGATACTTTAAGGCCGCACAGCTGCTTGCTCTCTGATAATTCTAAGGTCTTCAGCCTGCCCTGTTCTGAAGAATAAATAACTCCCAGTAATTGGGAACAGGTGAGACGCATGAGCCTCCTAATTGAATCTATGAATCGGGATCATTTGCCACTTGAAACCTATTGACAGGATAGAATACTAAAGCACAAAGCCCACTCAGCACAGTACCAGAGACCTTAGAACACGATGTTCATGCTGCCTCAACCAGTGGTAGACTTTAAGAAACAAACAATTATTATTATATAATTATTGCTATATTCTAGCCAACTCAACACATATCACAAGATATCTGTTTCTAATATTATTTCTTTAACCATTCCTTGGTGCCGCATAAGAAGGATAAGAACAATATTTATTACCCCTAAAATATAAAAGAAATTGGGCAAAAACTGAAAAAATTCATTACATTACATTTTAGCAACTGGACTACTGATCCCATTTGAGTACATCTTTCTTGTAACTAGTGGCTACCCCACATGATGTCATTGTGACATCATTGGGGTGCCTATAGATAATTATCTGAACTTTTTTTTTTAAACACTTTTATGCTCACATACCCAATCCCCTTTTCTTACCTGGTTCTTAACAGTTATTAATGAAAAAGAGTATGGTTATGTTTACCCCTACATACCATTATAAGCTACTGTATATCCCCAAACCGCTTGTGTTTCTACAATACCAAGCGTATTTTCATGCATTAATTCAGCACACCCATATATACACATTTTATCATAATAAAATTAGACACCGCACAACACTTAAACAGTCGCTTAAAATAAAAATGTCTTTGCTCTTCATTTCTTGCATTAAACTATGTTACTTTTTATGCCACTGCTAAAGAGACTTATTAGTGTCACTTACCATAGAAACATTAGAATATACAGGAAAACAGTTTTTTTCCATTTATCTGATTTATTCTCCAGGGTCCTCGAGGTCAAATATTCCTTCCCTGAATTCTAATGTATCACCTCTGGCTATGAAATTCTGTGTTTAATCACAATATACTCTACACTGCGTCTGACATAAGGGAATAACGGACTTGAGGCATAGAATATCTGATTTAGTGGCGAAATAAAATGATAGAATGTTCCAAGCTAAGACTATCATAAACAGTTCACAAGTACCCTCTGCTTAAACGCTCCCTCGTTGCCTCTTAACTACAAGCCAAATAATCGTTCTATGGTCTGAAAATGGTAAGTCCGTTAGTTCCTACTGCCTAAATATGTTAACCTTTCTTATATAATGTGTCTTTGTACAAGTGTGCTCCCTTGTCCTAAAGGAAGCACTAGGTGAAGCTTTGTTAATGATACCTTGATCTACACATTGTGAGCATATTTGCATTTGATGCATTGTAGAACCGTCTGACACACGCAAAAGAAAGATCGCTTTGGAAGATATCACAACCTTAAGAAAAACCTAACAAGAATATAGAAGGGGTTTTAAATCAAAAGTGCTCTTAAAAAAGGAATTAATCATCTGTAGGCATCAGACCAGTAGCTGGTATTATTTTCTGATCTATCCTAACAAGATCGGTTAGGGATACAAAGATGATGATCTAGTAAACCATGATAATAGACTCATGATAATTCAAATTTCCTACAGCTCAAAGGGAGTCATCCAAATAGGTCAGGAGGGGTATTTATTATTCTCCATGCTTTGTTTAGATAGCTAACCCTTATGTGACACTGGTCTGTTATACTATATGATGAATCAGGTACATGTCCCTTAATACAGTTCGTGGCATTCTCCATGGTAGGGCACTAATATTTGCACAGAAGGAAGTAAGTGATGATAAAACATGAGTGGTGAGATAATATGATGCATTGGGCAAGTAAGTATAGTTAGTAAGCAGGTCTACAGTAAGCGCTCAGGTATCCCAATGGTTTCAATGCACCTTTATATATTGAAAGGGACTCAAATAGAATAATTGTTTGGTCTTTGTTCCACACTCCCAAGATGAATAACTTACTCCGTGTAAATGTAGTGTTTTTCTTTCGCTGGATGACCACGTCCATGACTTTCAAAGAAATGTTTGGTTGCAGGAGACATGGCTAATCACAGAAGGGTGGGAAGAGGGGCAGGCAGCGGGTAGAACGTCACATCTGGAGAACTAAACTCAACTGAACTCTAGTGGAAGCAACCATTGTTGAAGCCCGGCATCTATGTTCATCTTCTTCATGTTGTTGTCAATAGAGTATTCAATTGCCAGTACAAAACTGCATACTTCATCCACTACCGCTCAACATTGTTCATTATCCACAGTACTTTTCATAAATATACATAATAATACATTTTTCTGGGAGCTATCAAGAGTTTGAAATTAATTAAGTTTAATTTATTCTGGTGACCAGTCATGGAGCCTTCCTTTGCCACGGAAAGTTCTTGAGGTCAGAAACAGAGGACAGAAAATCCTACATAGTAGTTTAGGTTGAAAAAAGTCCAGATCCAGAAAAAGACAAAAAAAAACTTAATTGTAGCGATTTCCAAATTGTGCCTAAAAAAGGGGGAACATCCATCTTGAATTCAAATGGTTTCTCATTGGATTGACATTTATTAATGCTACTTATTTAACGCCATCTATTAAATCTGAAAGCACAACCTATGTAGGTAGTGAATTCCTACGCACCCATGTCTGAAATAAAATCGCTGAGTGGATATCGTATCACCCGTTACGTCACGTGTCCATCTTATATCCATTTATAAGGAAGCGATGCTGCTCTTTCAGGTTCTACCTCCCGTGGCGGCTTCAGAGGGAGCATCAAAGGTGAACATACTAGAAGAAAGTGCTGGGATTTTTCAGATCTTCAGCAGGGAGTACATTTCTGGAAAAGGCTAAAGAGATCAACTAACCTGCCAAAGAAAAAAAGAATGTCTATCTCTTCATTACACGTCGATCCGAGAGGATTGAGAAGGTTGAAGTAAAAGTTATGAAAGCAAATCAGATAATTGCCTGCCTGCACCGTCGCCTGGCTGTGTTTGTGTCTAAACAGAGAGCTTTTCTGAGCAGAAAGTAAGCATTTTGTATTACACTAATAAAGAAGATTCACTGCGATCTGAATCACTATCTTCTGAGTTGTCTCGGTAATGACCAGTTTTGAGTTAGCAGTCATTGATTTTGCAGTCATGCTCTGCAATAATTATGAAAAGATTAGATGCCATCGCAGTAATCATTGTGATTGCATGCCTGCAGTGTTTAATGTGCGACTTTAATATTGTAATTCCACTTCAGCTATTTTCGACGTTAAGACTCGGATCTATCGGTGGTGTTAAGCAGGAAACGGCCCTTTACAAACAGCTACCAGAAATATCACGCAGGCCGTAAATTATCTTAACCATGTTTAAAATGACCTACTAAGAATTGCTTTTAATAATCAGTTTTCCATCAGTGGGGCTATTCTCTTAGAAAGCCTCAATGAGCCGTGGTTTCGGATGGAGCCATCAAGAAATAGTTCAAATAACAAAATGGTTTTAGAAAACAGCGGGTGCTTTTTCTGCTCAAAAAAAATGTTTTATTGTGTTATGCTAAAGTATTCTATTTAAAGGGGCAGATGCCTTTGTTTCCAAACTAGGTTTGGCCGCAGCCAACGGCAACACCAAATATTAACCCCTTAATGACAAAGCCCGTACATGTACGGGCTCAAAATGCATTGTTTTCAATGGGTTTAGGGACCGCCCATTGTCCTTAAGGGGTTAATATTAATATGGTTTTTGTACAGTCCTGCCCATATTGAAATATTTTATCTTTTTTTTTAACAGTGCAACTGATAGAATAAAACTTTTTTTAATGCCATCTTGATAGCTATTGATGTGACGAATTACGTTATTTAAAAAGGAATTGTGTCGTTTATTTACATCATTTCATTTTTTTTGAACTCATTTTCGAGATGTTTATACAAATTACTGTGACTATTAATGTTTAAAGCACCATTATACATTCTGAGCTCCTAGACCCATTCTGAGTTCCCGTAACAGAGGGATATCAAAGGAGGAAAGAGGGTTTGGGTCCCAGAGAGAGAGACTGTCCCTTCTAAACAGGGACACTTGGGAGGTATGTTGTATAATACTGCTGAACAGTACCTGGATTATTTCGCATTTTAAAAAATGTAAACATTTTAATATAAAAAGTAATATTATTGCTGGTGTTGTATGGCTGTCATATTTTCATTGTTCACATAAGGTTAGTTATTATTAGGCAGCCTAGTAGCTAGTGTTAGCCAAGGTAGATGAAAACTGATAACCAGCCATGTCCAATTTAAATTATTTTATTGTTAATCCTTTTTCCACTTGGAAATAATATAACAAGGCATTATATAATGTTTGGAGAAAGCATTGATGATGGATTAGGAAGGGTTTTTAGGACCTCCTGGAGGCCAAATACTTTGTGCTATTACAGTATCACCTTACTTGATCCATACATGGGAAATATTTCATTTCTTAGTGACCTCAATATGTTACAGGACAAGACAAAAGACCGAATATATATATCTATATATATATATATATATGTGTGTGTGTGTGTATCTTAGCATGAGTGTGTGTGTGTGTTAGCGTGAATGTGTAGGTGTAAGTGTGTGTTAGAGAGAGTTGTGCAAGTATAAATGTGGTAACATGAGTGTGTAAGTCCATGTGAGCATGCATGTGTGTGTATGTTAGCATGAGTGTGTCATTTTTATAATTGTGAGAGTGTGTGTCAATATGTGTGCCAGTACCAGTTACCCAGTAAGGGGGGATAGGACCACCTGGCTTTAGGTGTCCCAGTCCAGAAGGTGCCAGCCCTCCCCTTCAAACAGGTGAATGTGTGGCATCTGGGAGAAGTGGGATCTTTCCATGTTTTTATAGAATCATCATACAGATGGAAATGGAGGGCCGGGATGGTATTTTCTGTCTAACACAAATAAAAAAACACAACTTACTTAAAATCCCTTGCGTGCTATTAACCACCCATGGAAACTGATAGCAAAAACACTAATTGGAAGACCTATTCATGATCACAGTAGTGAAGAAGAGGAAGGAGCGGGCTCCAAACCATGTGACCCTGAGAATCTGCCCCTTCACCCTGAAAACTCAGAGACTTAGGGTCAAACCCTCTGTGTTCCCAGGTATGGTAATAGCAGGTAATAAGAAGCAAGTGTCTGGTATGAAATTTTAGGGAAATGTAAAATGCTCAGGAATTAAAAAAAACACATGATGTAAAAATGTTACTTAATGCTACATATTTTAATGCAAAATCTGATAAAAACAAATCCTTTTTTCCGCTATGCCCCCTTGGTGATTTTTACATTTCTTGAATTTAGCAGTAGTAATTGAGCAAGGCAGATACATTTGGACAAATTATTACTGCTTCTGTCAATTACACAAGTTCCTTTAATTAACTGGAACCCTTAACACTATAAGCTACATTAATTGCAAGTAATCACTCTTAGCTGTTATCTTGATTATGGCCATGGCACGAGAAGAAACTGTCACCGAGGAGTAGTTACCTACAGATGCCAGATCATTACTCTTCAGAGTAACACGACTTCCAGGAAATACTCTAATTTGGGGAAGATCAGTCTAAGACACCGTAATGTGCATGCGCCTAGGAGCTTTAAACGGGTCGTTAAATATATTCAGCATGGAGCGTACTGTTACGAAAGCACATGAAATGAGAACTCTCACTTCTGTCCTTGGTATTTGAGTAATTGTTCATTCTACTTTGGTGACTTCCGCTTAAGCGTGACTTGGGTGTTTGGAGTAGGGATGGCAGTTGATTAGTGAAAGAACGTATAAACAAAGAATCTGATGGTAGATAAACTATCTTGGATCTAAGACAAGATCAATATACCTGCACATAGTGTCTCCAAGAGAAACACATTGCAGGGTACGTATACCCCTCTGGTTTGCAGGTGTTGGGACCCTAGTCCATTCGATAGGCTTCCATATGGAGAAGGAACCAATGGGTTAAAAAGTATACCTATGCTCATAGACCCAACACGGAAGCATGGACACAACTTCAAAACAGTGTATAGTTTTACTGCATTATGATGCTCGATACTCGTGAAGATGAGAAACCGGCTACCGTACAAAGCTAGTTCAGAAAGAAAAAAAGTTCTACCTATACCTGTTTGTTTTCAATCAGTTTATGATATTTAGTTTAGATGTTCACTTTGTTGAAGTTGAGGACGGTGGCAGCCCATGGCAGGGCAAGCATTATCAAATCAACTTCCTATCTTGAAGTTCTTTTCCTTCTTCTCTCCCTTAACCTTACAACCCCCCCCGATCCAATAAAAAACAGTAACTTAACAATAGGTAAAAGCTAACAATTATGCAGATCCTGAGAAAAGAAAGCAGTACAATGACATGGTTTTATGTATAATATAGTATAATTTGGGGACACAGACACCTCCTCTTTGGGGGTAAACTATTAAAATATATTAAGGGCTCATAAACATTTGAAGACAAATCATATAAGTCTAATGTGTATATCCTCTAATTCTATGAATTACTACAGCCGTCATATGCGTTCATGTAGCCCCCTTGGAAATTTTGTGTCTTTCCGTGTCCCCCAGGTACTTGGCTTGCAGGAGACGTGTCCTGCCAAACACATGCACAGAAGGTGCTCCTATTGAGTTCTATGGGAGCAATTTCCTGCCTCTTATTGGTAGCTTTAAGTGAGAGAGGGCAAGGGGTTGTTCTGTAGCTCTGGACCTGCAGCTTCTGCTAAAGGTAATTTATCTTTATTTTTGTAAGCGGGTTTAATGAATGCCTATTAAAGTACTTACAAAGTAAGTGCCCCTTTAATAAAAGGTAAAAATGTATGTAGACTTCTAGAAATCTATTTCTGTCCCGTTTTAATAGGTCCTTGATTTCCTTGACTTTGTAGTTGCAGCTACACGATTGTGACGAGTGTCTCCCCATTTACGCAGATTACAACTTTAATGTCATTAAGAGCAAAACTGCCTCCAATTCCCATGCTACAGATTATCAGTCTTTTTCCTCGACGTAAAACATTATGAGCGCAGATGCTGGCAGCCTAAATGTCTGCCTCACATAAACTAGATTTAACCGTTTTCCCCCTCTTTAAGATCTGGTATGTGTGCTTTGCAAAGTTTGTTCAGGAAAAGTTGACTATTCCAAACGTTTTCGGTAAGAATGCTCATTTACCCCCCAACCAATAAAGAATACCTGCCCCCCATGATGGTTTTTAAACCCCTGGGATGACTGAAGACATACGCAACTGAGTATTATTTTTCACTACTACTATTCTTCCAAGTCCTCAAGGTGGGGGAAACTAAGGCATCACCCATAGTCATTAGGATCCCAATTCTTTGAAAAAAACAAACCAAACAAATAAAAAAAAACATATTTTTTAAATAGTATAATATGTACAATTATTTTATTTTGCATAAAAAGTAAGTCTTGCGCAATCATTCTCTTATTCACTTGAATATTAACATTCCGCTGATCGCTTTGTGCTTTCTTTCTCCGATAGTACAGGTGCCGGATGTCGGAAAAGCGTATCGTAGGGGAAGGTCTTACTTCTATGGATGAAACCTACCCTGCACTGTTTTTTTTTTACAGTTCAATATGATTTTTTTTAATTTGGTTTTAATTGAATTTTAAAAAAATACCAATTTGTTTCCCTTTCAGTTTTGTTATGTGCAGCTGGGAAGGCATGCCCGCTGATATTATCTGAAGAATAACAAATCATACATCATTTATTTGTAATAAAATGGCTTCAATTTTTTTTTTTTTAAATGTGTCATAGGAAAGATCCAACCAGCCGAGCCTCCATAAACATTTAGTATTCTGCACCGCGCTTCCTTAAGAGCCAGAAGAGTCCTTTCTGGGAACAAACGGTAACTAAGCAGTGAGGGCCCTTCCCTGGGCCTGGCCTATAGGCATGCCACTTACTGATGAGAAAGCCACAAAGCATGGCTTTACTGTCGGCAATACGTGGCCACGCAAAGGGCATTTGATGTCAGTGCTTGCTAGTATCTACCAAGGACTCGTATGCGAAACGCATTAACTCTGAAGACGATAAACTTTATTTCTTGTGTTGCCGCAAATTCGTATTATTATTTATTCTTTTTTCCCCCAGATAGGAGTCTCTGGCACTTAAAGGATAAAAAAAGAACCAGCACGTACTTCCGTGTAGCCTTACACAATCCGTATAGACGTACTCACATATGCTCATATTCTCCCCCGACAGTTCCAAAAAGACAAAAATTATAAGCACTTTAGTGAATGAACCCGGAAAGCTGAAAGCAAGAAACAGCCACATTAGGATAGTGGATACTTTGCTTTTGGAATGGAAATTAGCCACTGGTTATGATGATGAACCCAATGAAGCTGATTTAATGCAACGCATTGCCTTTATCCTAAGTTTGAGCAATTTTTCAAATCAGTGCCGCGGGGCATGCAGAGTCTTAGTTCCTGATGAAATTGCAAATGTAGACGCACAATAAAATAGTTTAGTGTTGTATCTGAAATGCAAAACAATTGGACTATATAAAAGACATGAAAATGTGTGTCTTTTTTTTTATTTAGTTGTTGACCTTTAAAAGTATCTCGCTTTAACCAATTTATCATTTTTCTTATAAGAAACGTAATAGCTGTGTTTTGTGCACAAAAAAAATACCAAAAATGATGGTTTCTTACAGATTAACTATTGCTTGCCCTTGTCAAACAATGGCGACAGGCAGTTTCATTTGTAATATTGTAAGAGCATTGGGGATGCCATGATGGGCCTAATGTGCTACCAAAAGGCTCTCGGAGTTCAAGGATCTTACAGCTGGAGTCGATGGACGGCACTTTGGGGTCTATTCACTAAAGGGATAGTTGTCGTGAGAGTTGCCCTATATTGACTATTCATTATGAAGGCCAACACTGACAGTTTTTTCCAGCAAGAAGGGCTGAGCTGGCGCTGTATAATGTATAATTTGAGTGAGGAGACATCTTGCCGATTTGACTATACATTATACGGGGCCGGCCAAGCTCTTCCTGCAGCAGAAGCTCACTGTGGTTGGCCCTTCACAACGAATGGTGAAGTCAAAGAGCTGAAACACAACTCCCCAGACAACTCGCCCTTTAGTGAATAGACCCTTTTCTTGTTTTTTGTTATGATCTTAATTGTTGCTGCTGCCATTTCTTACTAACCCCTTAACGTCCAACGACGGGTCAGGCACGTCACACAAAAACCGCGGCCACCTCACTTCCAGCTGGTTGGTCTGTGTCGTTATTTTGGGAGGTGGGTGGTTATATATTTTGGGGTTTAAATTGGCATTCGAGGAGTATGTCCGACAAGTTCAGGATGTCTTTGTACGTCTGGCCCACTTTAAACAATTTTACATATTCTAACAACTGATACAACATTATGAAAAAAAAACACTATTTTTTTACCCATCTCAGGTGCTGTAACAGAAGCCTACAGATAACCATCTTAAATCACGCCAAATTACACACCGCATGCTGGTGGCTCGGTCATGGGAAATTATGAAACTACGTGATGTCTCATTTGTTGTGTTGGAAACAAATGTAAATAAATTACTGGGAGAATCTCATTTACATTTAGAAAATTCATCCAGGCGCATGACATGACTGCAAATCCTGCTTTCTTAACGCCACTATAGAGCCACTCATTAAATACAGATCCACGGGTGGAAAGTTGGGTGGGGAGTTCCGTTATAGACAGATATTACTCTAAACGCCAGCATTGAACTTATACAACGCTAAAGAGTGGAGCAACGTTGGCTTGCAAAGAGTTAATTGGAGGAATTTTTATTACTAGGCAGTGAAAGGGTCAGGATGCAAGAAAATAGGTGGCAAAAGTATTTCTGTACTGAGGTTATCACCCTCCTGTTCCATCACCCTTACAAAGGCCGCCTGAACAAATCGCAGAGAAACCTTAAAGGGGAGGAATAATGCAGATTACACAGAGGGCAGGAATGTAAGAGGATATCCCCCAATGGTTTAATTCAAAGTGGGTTCCTAGAACATACATATTGCTTATTTTACTTTATAGACACTAATGCATACGATTGTCTGGTGGAATGAAATGTAAAATATAGTATTTGTGAAAAGTGACAGTGATTTATAATATACATTGGAACTTCCCAGGACTCGTCACCTAGAAGAAGAAGTTGTGTTTGAGTTAAGGTGGCCGGAGTAGCCCCCAAGAGACTAAAAAGGGATAGGAATAAAACATATGCGTCGTACTGAAGAGCTTTAAACGGGGCCAGTTCATGAACTTTCTGCCCTGCTAGATCTGCAACATCAGGACAAGCTCTGTGCTCTGGGAGCTTCATGAAATGGGTTTCCATGGCTGAAGTGGTGTAAAGCACACCGCCACTGGACTCTGGAGCAGCAGAAACATGGTCTCTGGAGTAATGAATCACGCTTCTCTATCTTGAAGTCTGATGGATGATTCTGGATTTAGCAGATATCAGGAGAACGCTACCTACCAGAACGCATAGTGTCTACAGTAAAGTTTGGTGGAGAAGGGATAATGCAAGCAGCGTTGGACTGAGAAGTGCTGTTCTTCCTGACAATTACACGCATGTACAAGCATAGACAGCATGTTCTTCAACTGCATTTCCTCCCATGCATCTTTGCTCAACATAAAAGAAAAAACTGCTCTATTCACACCATGCTGGAAAGGGGAGGAGCCTGGATGTCAATCATATACATGCTCAAAAAAGGGGAGGTGCTTAGACACATATAATAAGTGACATGCCCCCCAAAAAAGTACAAATGAATAGTGTTTTTAATGTAGCAATTAACACCCCCCACACCATGGAACCACTATGCATTGGTACCAAAACCAGGGTTTAATATGATAAATAAAATTAAATATTAATTAAATAGTAGGCTGAATGTTGCGTTTTCGTTCATCAAACAAAATAATGGACAAAAGAATATGGCGGCGTAAAGATGTAAACCAAAACGAAGACGCACAACACGAATAAGCGTTGTTTCTTCATGTTCTTGTACATATATATATATACTAGGCTAGCCTATTAGTTAAGACAAAATCCCTAAATATCTCCTAGCTAATCTCCCTGCTCCCTTCCCCCAATACAAGTCACTGCCTCTAGCCTATCTTAATTCTTCTGTAGTATAGCTGTGGTTAAGACGGGAATCCACAGGGTCGACAAAAGCTATTAGTGTGAGAAAAATAGAAATAGAAAACCCGGCAGAATATGGAGAACGGCCAAATATTCGTAGAATACAAATAACTTTTTTACAGAAGACGGACACAAAGACTTTTGCTGGCGCCGAAGTCTATTAAATACTTCGTAAGTGTTCCTCTTTAACAGAGCCAATCCCTCCTTGGGACGGTGACGTATTCACCATGGTGGGCACTGCCCTAGGCCTGACCCATGGCGCAACCACGGCAACTGGATCTATGGCCACTGTCCTTACTGCTAAATGCTGGGACATGATGTCATATCATTATTTTAGTGGGAAGGGTTGACCATGAAATACTTTATATTTCTGGCACTTACGTTGTTAAATACACCATTTAAATACCGTATTTGCTCGATTATAAGACGAGGTTTTTTCCAGAGCAAATGCTCTGAAAAATACCCCTCGTCTTATAATCGGGGTCGTCTTCTAATCAGACCCCAAAAAAATGCTGGCGCCATGCTGCTTACCGGTCGCGAGCAGCGTCTCTTCTGTTAGAAGCAGGGCAGGAAGCTTGCAGCGTCCTCACAGAACTCTATCTCCCCCCTCCCTCCTCTGAGGGCGGGGCCAGAGAAGTTGCTACAGCCGGTCCCCTGCAGAAGTCTGCGAGTGGGAGATCTGCAGTTCAGGTGAGGGGGTGGGGGAGGGTTTTTGAGTATGTGTGAAGTGTGTGTGATTAAGGGAATGAATGAGTATTTAAATGTTTGTGAATGAGTGTGAGTGTGTGTGTGATAGCATGGATGTGTAAGGGGGGTGGGGGTTGTAGCATGGCATATGGAGGCTGTAATCCCACTGCTATCATCCCCAGGTTCCAGCATGTACTGGCTGCCTTGGCTTGATAGGAGTGTGATTGCTGTTAGCAGTTTGATATATATATATATATCAAACTGCTAACAGCAATCACACTCCTATCAAGCCAAGGCAGCCAGTACATGCTGGGTTAAAAGGCATATCATGGGGCTGAGTGGCATATAGGGGGTTAAAATGCATTTCTGGACCTCCAGAAATGCATTTTAACCCCCTATATGCCTATATACCTCCAGAAATGCTTTATACCCCCCTATATGCCACTCAGCCCCATGATATGCCTTTTAACCCCCTATATGCCAGAGTGGCATACAGGGGTATAAGGCATATCATGGGGCAGAGTGGCAAATAGGGGGGTATAAAGCATTTCTGGGGGCAGAGTGGCATAACTGGGGGGGGCAGGTTGGCAAATAAAAGGAAATTTAAAAAATATATTTTTCTCAATCATAGCTTTTATTAAACATGAAAATAATTTACATTAATTAATATTTACTGGTAAAACTTTTTCCCTATAGGGTAGTCTTATATTCAGGCTTTTTGTTTTTTTCCTAAATTAATATTTTGATTTTGGGGGGTCGTCTTATAATCGGGGTCGTCTTATAATCGAGCAAATACGGTATTGAGAAATTATTTTTGAAAAAGTCTATTTTTGATTTTTAAAATATTTAATCATTTTCATTTTTTTTTTTTACTTTGCAGATACTATATTCACTTGTATGTGCTTTTAATATCTATTTATCCTTATTATAAAGGACGTAAAACATTACCGATTATAAAGCAACGGCTGTCCTGAAAGAAAGAGTTTAATGAAATACAACAAAACGGGGTGGAGAGCTAGCCATCACTCTTGCTGCCTGACCAAAGTGAGGAAAATGCAAATATGGTGTCTACCAAAAGGACAGATTGTAGTCTATAAAAATAAATAAATAAGTGCAATCTATTTAGCAGAACTAGAGCAGAAGCGGAGCAGCAAGCCACAGGCCGGCTCCCACATCTCGGTATCGTAGATCACTTTCCTGCGCTTCACAGCTCACTGTCTGAAATCTCATTAGCATGAAGGGAAGCGGAGCAGAAAAACCTACGAGACCATGCGAGACCTGCTCAGCAAAAGCTTGGGAGGGAGATGTCCAAAAATATAATAATATCCCATGACCCGCCGGAACTTTCTCATTGGTAAGAAGAGGGGGAATGTGTTATCTTACCTGGAAAGATTAAAAGAAAACGGCTCTGCATTGTGATTTCACTAATACCTGCAGTAATGACAGGCGTAGCCTTTCAAAAGAACCCAATCATCAATTTCTCTTATTTAAATTTTAATTCAAAAATATATTTTTAATTAAAATGTAATTAACTATATATATATATATATATATATATATATATATACATATATATATATATATATTATACATTTTTTGGGGGGAAAATGATACCGTATAGAGGATATTCTCATACAGCTATGCCCAAAAGCACTCCTCCGAGCGCACGATAGACATTAACCCAAGAAAAGAAAACACAGCGCTCCTGAGATGTGGCCAGTGAATCCACACGTTTAATGACAGACAAGGTGGGAGCACAAACATTTTGGGGTACACACAGCCCTTTATCTGAAGTCACATGGCTTTCAAGATCAAAAACAACATGGGTTTTCCTCAGGAAGATCTTGCCAAACAAATCTTATTGATTTTTTTGATTGGGTGACTAAAGTAATTGATCAAGGTGGTGCAGTAGACATTGCGTATCTGGATTTCAGTAAGGCCTTTGACTCAGTCCCACATAGAAGACTTATAAATAAACTGCAATCTCTGGGTTTAGATCCCAATGTTGTTGAATGGATTAAGGAGTGGCTGAGTGACAGAAAACAGAGGGTTGTAGTCAATGGCGTATATTCAGAACAAGGTCTTGTTACCAGTGGGATACCTCAGGGATCTGTACTTGGACCCATTCTCTTTAATATTTTCATTAGTGATATTGCAGATGGTGTTGATGGAAAGGTATGTTTATTTGCCGACGACACAAAAATTTGCAACAGGGTTGATGTTCCTGGAGGAAGAAGCCAAATGGCAAACGATCTAGGTAAGCTGGAAAAATGGTCAGAGCTGTGGCAATTGGCATTTAACGTGGATAAATGCAAAGTAATGCACCTGGGGCATAAAAACCCAAGGGCAGAGTATAGACTATTTGGTACTGTCCTAACCTCAACGTGTGAGGAAAGGGATTTAGGGGTAATTATTTCTGAGGATTTAAAGGTAGGTAGACAATGCAGTAGAGCAGCAGGTAATGCTAGCAGAATGCTTGGTTGTATAGCGAGAGGTATTAGCAGTAGGAAGAGGGAAGTGCTCATGCCGCTGTACAGATCACTGGTGAGACCTCACTTGGAGTATTGTGTACAGTACTGGAGACCATATCTCCAGAAGGATATAGATATGTTGGAGAAAGTGCAGAGAAGGGCTACTAAAATGGTTTATGGATTACAAAATAAACCTTACCAGGACAGGTTAAAGGATCTTAACCTATATAGCCTGGAAAAAAGACGGGACAGGGGGGATATGATAGAAACATTTAAATACTTAAAGGGAATCAACAAAGTAAAGGAAGAAAGTTTATTTAAAAGAAGAAATAAAACCGCAACAAGAGGACACAAGCATAAACTAGAGGGGCAAAGGTTTAATGGTAACATCAGAAAATATTACTTTACGGAAAGGGTAGTGGACGCATGGAATAGCCTCCCAGTGGAAGTGGTAGATGTTAATACAGTAAAGTCATTTAAGCAAGCATGGGATAGGCATAATGCCAAGCTAGATATAGGATAAGGGCAAGTACTAAAGGAGAGTACTCAGAGGTTGGGCAGACTGGATGGGCCTTCTGGCTCTTATCTGCCGTCACTTTCTATGTTTCTATGTTTCTATGTATCAATGCGCACCTATAGCCATAAATATGGATTCACTTGCAACATCCCTGGAGCGCTGTGTTTTCTTTTCTTGGATTAATATTCTATCATCTTTCCATCTAAAGAAGAGACCTCTGATATCCCAAAAGTTAATGCAACATTTCTGTTGCCCCAATTGCAAGTATCCACATATAAAGACTCAACATTCCAGACCAAAATTCTATTATGCCCCTGTTTAACCCCTTTATGACAAAGCCCGTACATGTACGGGCTCAAAATGCATTGTTTTCAATGGGTTTATGGACCGCCCATTGTCCTTAAGGGGTTAAGGTGTTTTGGTTTATTGGTTAATACGCATTTGGCCAGCTGTACCAACCAGGCGTTCAACAGAAATAATGTGGATGGAGCATCATGAGATGTCATAGTCCTGCCCAGTAGCAACGTTAGCACCATATTTTGACCGAACAGTTTAGGCCAGTATATTGGCCATTATGCGGCTCTCAAGGATAGGTCTACGACATTCCTATACTGTGCATTATATTGTTTTTCTCTTTTAATATTGTTACTTTTGATTACATCGTGGACCAGTGTGACCACTAAGCCAGTAGAATGGAAATGAATCAATACTGAATCCAGATTATCTGGACAAAACTAATCTGTGTCAGAGCCATTTGTCTTTGTAGGATAACTACATTAGGCTTACTGACTGACCTACACATTCTTCTACGGCGTGTACAAACTTGCAAAAAACTTTAATTATAGTCTCTGTCTCGTCACATAAACAACATTTTAACATATATATATAGAGAGAGAGAGAGAACATATTAGTAACAGGGATTGCAAAAATGTGTTTGCTGTGTACAGAGTAGATTAACAGACTGACTTATCCCATGTCAATGCTGATAGGCTACTACTCTAATTCCTTGGGGTAGGTAGATATCATATAGGGGATCTTCCCAGGGTAGCCGACTCAAGACTCTGCATCTTCCGGAGATGCGGCTTCATTCAGGGTGTGTGACGAGCTACAAACAGGGTGGAGTCAACGATAATTAGACAATACATTATATATAATGTAAATGAGTTAATATATGAGTTATATATATATATATATATATATATATATAATGTAAATGAGTTAAGCTGTATTAGTCCAGTATATATATATTGACATTGTATATATATATATATATATATATATATATATATATATTCATACTGCGTTATAAATGGCTGCATTAATTCTCATTATAATTAAAAATTATAGGATTATCAAATCAGTATTTGTAAAGACAGACAGATTGGACATCACAGAAAATACACCTTATTATGTTCTCCTGTCCATGTAAAATAAGAATAATTTTAAAAGATCATATAAAGTAAATAGA
Source organism: Spea bombifrons (assembly GCF_027358695.1). NCBI lineage: Eukaryota > Metazoa > Chordata > Amphibia > Anura > Pelobatidae > Spea > Spea bombifrons. Next base: position 8,329,228 of record NC_071089.1, on the reverse strand, counting down.
CAGGAAAATCTATCTATCTATCTCTCTATCTATCTGTTCTGTTTCAACAATCATCAATTGTAAACAGCACTAATTAGGTCAGGGTTTATTTGTTGCGGGAGAAATAAGCAGGCCGTGAAATAATTATTTTTAATTGCACTTTGCCAAAGTTCTAAAGCCAGAAGCTAAATGATGCCACTGTTGTGATTATCCGAGTGACTGTGCCAAGAGCCTTCACGGCAAAGCATTGTCACTGTTCTGAACCGCGTTCCGATGGCAAGGTTTCCTCGTGCCAACAATGACCCAGAGACTAAAAAGGGCTGATAGGTTGCCGTCTCTAGGCTGTTATCAATTACTGCATGAAAGCTGTTTTGAGAACTTCATCATTAACAAATCACTTCGTGAAATTGTTATGAGGTGCTTTGAATATGCAAATAGCAAGCTGCTCCCATGTATACAGCCTGCAAAAAAAAAAAATAATTGGAAATCGAGATTCCCACATTTATTAATGGATATTGCCTTCAACTGCTCTGATTATGCATTACTGCAAATTGGTTTCTCGATGCGCGCAACTCCATAACTGAGCTGCAGCAGTCATTCAAAGAGACAACGGCAACAGGGTATATCCCAGCGTGATAAATATCCTGGTACCTCCTCACCGCGAGGCTCGGTGGATGGCACACAATGATTGGTGTCCGAGAAGGAGACTTCACTTTCTCAACATGTTAATGAGTTATTCCAAGCAGCTGGACAATCTAATTCAAGGCAATGGGTGGTTCAAGGATTTTTTTTTTAAAAAAAGACAGTTACAGATATTAATTAACCCCTACTAATGAGCACAGACCAGTAGAGCACTGGCCCGCAGATGTACGCCTCTAGAGCGACATCATTAAAATGTTAATATACTTACCGCCATACCTCAAATGGTCTCCATTAAATGGGGAGATACAGCTAAAATCAACAGGGCACTTCATAATGTAATCCATTTACAGCATAATATTAAATGAATATCGCATGCAACAATAGAAAGTATGGTATTTGTTTACATGGTTTAGAACATGTTAATGGAACATGTTCTGACATGTCATGTGGTTGTACAGCAGTAATAGGAGGGTCTCACGCTTCATTACCACACAGAAGTTGTGAAGCGTAGAGGTGGTCCAGGAGAAGTTGGGCCACCACTCATGGGATAAAGGGCAGAACAGATGGGCAGAACGAGGCAGGAAGTGAGTGGGACAACCCTACTAGATATCAACCGGGCTGGAGCATTGAAACTATGATTGATTTTGCCATACAAAGTGCAATCTGGAATAATCTTAGTAGATTCCTTGAATTCGAGAAGTTTTATTGGGTCGAAAACTGTACAGCAGGGTGTCCATACGTGTCATTAATCAACAGAAATAGAAAAGATGATTGACAAAAGGTAGGCTAGACTTGAGGACAACTCAACAGCTGAGGAATTTCTCGTCAAACCACACATGAGCCTAGCAAGGCCGTTCCCTCCAGACACCAAAAATACTGAAAGACAATGTATTAGGTGTATTCCCATTTTGTACATTTTCAAAACAAGCAAGGAACCAATCACAACGCCTTCTTTTATTGATTCTTTAAAAAAAAAACACTTAATCTTTTTAAAAAGTTGACACAAAGCATAAATGGAATGTGACAGTTCTTTTATTTAAATACAAACTATACCATCTTATTTTGGATATGGTCCCTCGCCTACGAAAATTATTCTGCCAACTCTCCCATTAAAAAAAAATCCGCAGACCACAGATATTATTTTTCCCCTGTGAACAAATATTGATCACGCACATCTGTTTTATTAAGAAATAACTGAAAACTAAATGAATCTGACCTCTGAACAGACAAGAAGCAACCTCTGATCTCCATTAATCCTTTTGTAACAGAAATACACATATCTGTTTTCTCTCAGCGTTTTCAATCTAAGAATGAAAGTTCAGTAGAATATGCTTTTAAAGTAACCCTGTCCTACTCTAGAACCACATTATGAATGAACCTATAGAGCAGTTACCACATATCAGATACAGGTGGGTTCATGGAGAACCTCAGTACCCCCACACTATGAAACACCACTCCCCTGCCTCGAGAAAGATGAAACTGGCCCAGAGACTCGGGGAAGCAGGGCTCCATATGGAGACTCTAGGTCACAGGATTTCAGTTGGTGGAAGACTAAGTTGTACGGAACCGGGGTGGATCCAGAGCCTGGCCTCCTGAGGGGCACTTACCCCAACACACATTCCCAGACACACACTCACACTAACACACGCCTACAGATATACACACACATCCAGACACTAACACTAGTAGACAGTCAACACATAGTGAGGCATCCACATCCAGACACTCACACTAGCATGCCCAAACTCATACTAACACATACATCCTAACACCAACACAACCAGACATTCACCCTTAAACAACCAGACACACTAACACACATGCACACAGACATGCACACTAACATACTCACATACACTAACACAACCATACGCTCAACACTAACACACATGTACACACACAATAACAATTTCTGACACTAACACGCACAGTTAGACACTCTCGCTAGCACAACTGGACATTCAACACTAACACACACTAACAAATGCAGATACTTACACTAATGTGCCTTGACACTCAAACACAACCACGTAGACTAACACACACTCACTCTAACTTATGCACACTAACATACCCAGAAACAAAAGCACACTTAGTCAGACACACAAACATACCCAAACAAACGCATATACCCAGACACACACAAATACAAGCAGACACACACCCAGACAGGCACACACATACCTAGAAGCATACACACATAACCAGACAGATACATACATATATGCAGAAAAACATGCTAACATTCCCAGACACACATACCAAGACTCACATGCTTACTTACCCAGACACACACACAAACCCAGGCAGACATGCGCAACTCACTTGCCTTGTCTCCAATATGCCTTCCATGCAGCTCGTTGCTCTGCTAGTCCAGCAGCATCATACTGGGCCCTGCTCAACCACCTCCTTGGACCCGAGAATTATTATCCCTACATGTGAAGCATGCCATTGGCTTTGTCGTGGTGGGGGGATTGCCCCGTTGCCCCATTGACCCCCCGATCCACCCATCTAAGGAACAGCACATGTCCTCTTTAAATAGACTGGTGTGGCTGTATTAACATTGCTGGTAGAAAGAAAAAATAAGAATAAATGTACTTGACCTTGTACTATGTTTTCTGTAAGCAACAACAAAAAAATGAAACTGAATAAACATTCCTTTTATGAGTGTTTTCTTCTGCATTAGTGTTCTTTTACATGTGACAAAAGGGTCACTAATAAACCAAGCGGAACCTAAGATTTTTTATGCTTGCATTCCATCAGGTTTGTAATTGGAAATAAAGTGAAATCCTAAGGCCTGAAACCTTTATTTCTTCATAATGTTACACACTTAATTGCTCCTGTCATTTACCGACACGATTATGTTGTCTAGGAATGGAGACAAATAATAGATTTTAGTACTTATTCAGAGACTCAAACTGCATGCAGAGAGCCGCAAACTACACCATTAAACTGGAATTACATCTTTAAGTCCAAAACAAAAAGTTAACCCCAGTAATCATTATCCCCTCAAAATAAAAGGCCACATGAGTCAGATGAATCCTGAAATCCAATTTTTAACCAACGGAGATTTAAAGCCTTTTATTATGTCAGCGTGCTAGTTTTGTTGCAGAGGAACGCGGTTTTACAACAAGGAGACACAGAAGAACCGCTAAAATAGTATATTCTTAGTTCTACTGATGCTTAACTCAGAAGGGCAAAAAAATCGGGGTGAAGTAAGGGGGTCAAAGTCTTCACGGTTCCTGTTTGAATAGGGAATCCCAGAGGTGACTTCTTGGGGACGCTATGGCCAGGTACGTTGGCTTTTGAGTGTAGACGTAATGGATATGGTTAAGAAAATGGAGAGGGTAAACACCACTCTTGTAACTCACAAATAAATAACTCTCGTGACCAAGCGATGAGCTATTTCATACAAGCTCGGCCTGAAATGGGTGGACCAGAGCTTCCCAAGTACCTTCATCACCTCTAGTGTGGCAGATGCTGTAGTTTGTAGAGCTGGATGGATCAGGGCCGGCCCTACAATGGAGCCGACTGGGGCAATTGCCCCAGGCGGCACTTTAGAAGGGGCGGCAAAGCGTTTTTTTTGGTTGTTTGTTTTGAAGCGGAGGAGAGAGAGAGGGGCGCCGAGTAGTTTTCGCTTACCCGCTCGGTGCCCCTCTCTCTCTCCTCTGCGGCGAGTCTCCCTGTTCAGTCTCGGTGCCGGCTTGTAATGATGAGTGCCGGAAGTGGCGTCAATTTCCGGCGCTCAGCATTACAAACCGGCACCGTGGCAGAGCAGGGAGACTCGCCGGCAGGACTCTTTAAAGGTAAGTACCGGGGGGGGGAAATAATGGCGTCAGCGAAGTTTAAAATGCTGCCCTCCCCGCGTCGGCGGGGGGCGGCATTTTAAACTTCGCCCCAGGCGGCGTTAAGTCTTCGGCCGGCCCTGGGATGGATACATACAACCAGCAGAGGACTACACATGGATCGTTTTATCAGCCGCTGGCCTTAAAGTGCCAGGTGCCATTTAATTTCCAGTCTGGCCCCTGATACAACATGTGGAGGTGACTCTCTTGCTTGTCCATCTAGCACCATATAAGATACGTGTAAGACAAGCTATTTCCAAATTCTCAAGGAAAAGTGAAGATAAGCAGGTTCCAAGGATTGTATAAACAACACAGGCGCTTTATATATGGTAAGGTTCGGTGTTTTTCTAGTAGGCAATAATATATATTTGGCAATTTTTAATGGAAAAAAAAGAGTATTGTGGTAATATTTTTTTTTATTGGACTAACCTTTAGTTTTAAGGACAAGCTTTCGAGAAGATTAACTTTCCTTTAAAGGAATACACATTTATACAACTGGCCTCACATGGCTATCTGTAACAACGCAACTTTTTTAGAAACAACTCATAATTTTACAATGAAAATCCCATCATTTTTATAGTAAGGTGAATCATGATGCACATTGTGGTGCGGAACGTGAAATAACAGATTTATTAGGAATCTAAAGTGCCTCTAGCTATTATGTATAAAATTATACTCTTGATCGAAATAACATATGTAGTTTCTGGACATCAACAAGCACAATTAGAAAAACAAACAAGCAATTAAATAAATAACGCTGTGTTCTATGACAACCTAACCATCGTAAATTGGTTTAGCGCCAGGACGCGGTTTATGGTACTATCAAAAGTGTATGTGGATGTTTATGTCACTGCATAAAATATAACATAAAACTCAAAATCTACTTTGATATTATCATAAAAGCCTGTCCGAGAACAGCCAAGCGTCGCAGGTAACTCAGCATTATTATGTGTGAGCACAATATTCAGGATGATTGTCATATATATATATAAAAAAGGTCAATCACATATAAAAGAGTCACTGATTGTGACATTTGGAAGAAATATTTTTTGATTTAATTGTAATAGAAATAAGATTTCGCAGTATCAAGTTAACATGGGCTGGAGTGTGTATATCGGAGAATCTAGAATGTTCAGGGCCGTCATCAGACATCTTGGGTACAAATAAAAAAACAGGGCCACCCTTTCCATCCCACCATCTGTTCCTTCCTCTGCCCCACCCATGCTCCTCCCACCAGTCTGTCACATGCCCCTCCCATTCTATCATCCGATGCTCACAATGAGGCCACTAGGCTCTCAAGTTCGTGATAGGTCACCAGGCTTCAATGCCTGGAAAGTGGCAACCAGATCCCAAAGCCCACAAGAGCCAGACATGGATAGCACGTCACGAGGGGACAGTCCCGTGTAGCAAGAAGGGAAGGCCAATAAAGGAGCACATGACAGACCGGGGAACATGCAAGGCTTAAATATGTATGGAATAGGCATAAAGCTATCCTGAATCTAAGGCAAGAGTAGATTAAAGTCTGCGTCCTTATGGGCAGACTAGTTGTATTTTAGTTGCTGTCAGATTCTATGTTTATTGGCTGGGCTCCATATACAGGTACTGGTTGTACCCCCGAATGGCAGCACTGAGAAAATTATCTTGCAAAGCACAAGAGGGCATCCGTTCAGTCTTGAAGAAAGGAATTTGCACCTAAAGCAGCGGAAAGCTTCTTTACAGTAAGAGCAGTAAAGATGTGGAATTCACTACATACAGAGGTTGTTTTGTCAGATTCAATTGATTCCTTTAAATATGGGTTGGTTTTTTTTACCAAAGAAGAATATACAGGGGTGCAATGGGTTCTAAGGACAGAATTTGATATAGCTTGTTGATCCAGTGAGAAATCAGAGGCCATTTTGAAGTCAAGAAGAATTTTTTCCTCTTTTTTTAGGCAAAATTGGTAATCACTACAATGTGGATTTTTTAAATCTAAATGTACATTTCTTCAGCAATTACAGGCTTTTAATATTGCTAATATTGTTAGTTTCAATGTTCTTGATAAGCTTGTATGTAACCTCACTGTAATAGCCCTGTGGAATCTCCTGGAGCTCTAGGAATAAAATGTAGTAATAATAAAGATATTATTACTACTATAATATTAATACTATAGTCTAAATAAACCAATTTTCAACTCATCTCATCACAAAAGCCCAGGATGTTGGTTTGGTAAGATCTATTCTTATAACTCCATTGATTGCTACTATTTTTGGTTTTCTAGTTATATGCTAATAGGAGAAGCCATTTTTATCAGATCAATTGATAATGTAACAATGAAAGCATCAGGACAAATCCCTCTCTCATCACAACACAAAGAAGCACCCGACGCACGTTTCGCCAATTAAACCCCGGATTCTTCAGGGGAAGCAGACTCTATAGTTTTATTTATTATTTAGCAATATCTGAAATGAACCCTGGCTTCGGTAGGAAACCCAAACAGGTATACCATTTTAGTCTGAAGACATAGGAGACTTGACATATGGACACTATAGTCAAATCACAACGTATGTTCCCACGCAGCCTACACTAACAAGCCTGGAAAGGTCTTATTTCTCGGAGCCCTTAGCATCTTGTATCCGCATACGACAGTTTTCATTGAATATTTAGAATATATCAATGTCATTAAATTTAAATTCAAACTAGGCTATAATACTTTTTTGGCTCAATACACTGGCCTACTGAAGCTAAAAATTAAATTTGCAAGGCCAATGACTGTCCCTCGTGTGAATGAAAAGTGTAGTTTTATTGCCGAATACTATATCACGGCGTTAAACATAAAAGAGAAGTTTACTATAATAAAAGATTTTTCTTATTAATTGCGCTAAGCTAGGATTGAGCTGTTTTACTTAAGTAATAAAGAAACTGTCTCTCAATCTGTACTCACATCTATATGTCAGTTTGATTCAAGCTTCACCTTGTATTAATATGTCTGAAATGCTACCCATGGGTACAAAGTTTTATTCTTCCTCTGGCCTTTTTGCATTTGACGGTTTTTTTACTACTGTCGGGAAGGATTAATCATAATTGCAATCTATCAGGAGTGATAACATGATTATAATGTACAGAACCTATCCAAGAAATGCAGAGAGTGCCAGGGAATCTTCTTAAAGGTACCCAACAGGAATCATTGTGAATTTATGACGTGTGACGATCGCAGTCGTACTCACTGAATGTTCACCAGTGAACGAGTAGGTCGAATTGCACTAATCTTCATGGAAATGTTACCTTAGATGTGATATCAAGCAGTGAGATAAATGATATATCAGGGCATCTTTGATCTACGTGTTATAAAATGGAGCGAGTGGGGTGATGGTCATGATGTAGGGTATGGGGAGGAGGAGAACATACATTGAGTGGGATAATGACCTTCATATGGTGTATTTAGAGTATGATAACAAATAGTGAGTGGGATAATAACCACAAAGAGGTGTATGGAGAGCATGACAACATGTAGCGAGTTCAATAATGATAGAATATGTAAAATAGTTAATTAGGTTGAAAATAGGCATACTGTCCATCAAGTTCAACCCTTCCACAAACTCATATTAGTTGATCCAGAAGAAGTCAAAAAATCTACTGAGACAGTAATGTCATCTCAAAGGGGAAAAAAGTTCTTGACTCCAAGGTGGTTGGACTCGCCTTGGATGATCTACGTTTACTTGTATTAACCCTGTATGCCATTCATATATAGGAAAATATCTCAACGTTCTTTGAATATATTGATCGAATTGGCAAAAACTACTTCAGATGGCAACCTATTCCACGATTTATGACGAAAGCTTTTTTGTTTCAATGGGATTGGCTACATGTTGTGATATAAGGTATGGGGAGGCTGATGGCATGTACTTACTGAGATAATGACCGTTGTGGGGTATAGGTGAATTGCAACATTTAGTGAATCGGATGATGGTGTGGGACGGTGAGCGTGATATGGGGTATGTTGGTGATGGGGAGGATGGTAACATATATTTGGCGGGATACCCACCAAGAGGTGGGGCATTAAGAGGGCAATAATGTATATTTAGTTGCATAATGACTATAGTATGGAGCATATGGGGGATTATAACATATAGCAAGTTGGATAATGACCATAATGTGGGCTATTTAGAGGATGACAACATACATATAGTGGGATAGTGACCAAGATGTGGAGTATAAGAAGAATTATAAGCTATAGCAAGTTAGATAATGACTGTAATGTGGGGTATGGGGAGGAAGATAAAATGGAGTGAGTGGGATAACAACCCTAATGTGTTATAGTACGATAATGACCATGATGTTGGGTATGGGAAGAATGATACTATATAATGGGTAAGAGAATGAAAATTGTGTAGGGGTGTAGAAAAGAATAATAGCACCGGGGGGGGGAGGGGGCGACAGGATGAGCTGAGGACACTGGATGGAAAAGGATCATTTGGGAATCTGTTGTAAAATGTGTTCTAGGTGTAATATGTTAAATTTCTATAAGATATCCACAGGAACAAGCCAAATTCAGCCAAATTCCAAAAGCAGGCTAATAATAATCGCTGGTGAGAACCTGACATTTTATTCTGACAGAAACATTTGATTGCTTAATTTGCTGTAAATCAGTGTCCATTAGTATAAAGCGCTCAGTGATTTTTAGCAAATAATCAGACAGGGCTCTGACTGGGATGCGCTGTTTACAATAGGACCTGCGCCGGATTGCTTGCCATTAGCATTTTCCCGTTACGCGACTGAATGCCTGTCTCTGATTACCGGGGCTCTTCAACTGATTCCCTTTTGTTTTCTTAAAGTATATTCACAATACATTTTTAATTGGCTGTGCAATAGGAACTTTGTCTAATTTGCTTCAGTATAAAAGAATTAAAAAAAAAAAAAAGGGAGAAGAAGAAAGGAATTTACGCCGAGGATATATTGTAGCTGCCAAACACACTAAGCCGCAATGACAGATGAAATAGTAGTATGAAAGGATTGTTAAATTATTCTATATTCTCTTGGGTTAAATGCCATATGCCAATCGTTGTGAAAAAAAAAGCATGTTTGTTAATAGGCAAAGCTACGTATCCTGCAAAAAATAGGAAGAGAGGCAATAAAGATAAAGGCTACAAAAAGCGGAGAACTTTATGCCTCTAAAGTGTTATTTCTTTAAAGTAGCAACACTTAGAATAATAAGCCCAGCTTGGTGACCCTCTTGGCACTACTCGAGCATACTTACCAATACCTGAGGTCCACTCATAGTATGCCTGTGTCCTCAGCTTTTTGGCATGCGCAACTACCAATGTCAGCATATGTATTGGCCAGCAGCCCTGGCAATTGGGACAATCAACAGTTGGGACATAGGTCTGATTCAAGGGAACCTCTTGGCACATATGAGCCAAGCTAGAACTGGTTTTATAAGGGGAGCGGGTGAAACCGACTGCCATGCATCCCAATGAACGGATTTTTCTAGAGCCATGAGAATTCCCTGCCTTATCCAGAGTCTCTGGAGAAAATCTTCGCATAATGATGGGTCTAGGATTTCCAAGGTAGGCAAATGTATTCAGTTATTTCTATGTTTTTACTGGTATCGGTGAAACACGTCCAATGTATACCCCTGGCGCATAGGTTTGTCGTTAAAACCCAGACATATTCTACCCACAGCCGAGAAACCCTTTATAATAGGATGGGGCATGAAAGCATAATACAAATATCTCTCACTACATTAACCGATAAAAATAACCAACAAAAATGGCATACTATGATCAAAAATTGGTTAACCGTAGCTTTAAACCACACTACCGTGTTTCATAATCTTGACGGTACGCTGGAAAAAAATTACGTCGGACTCTACGATATCCCGAACAACGTTAAGGCAACCCAGACCCACCTTATGTACTGAAAAATGTTTATACTCCATACTGATCTGACCCCCAACTATGAATTTGTAACCTTCTCGGGATAAATTAAGACACAATTCCCTCCTCGCACACTACCCATGACTCAATCCACTGTGAAACATGATTTCGGTTTGTTTTTCCACAGCTACAAAATGATCATTTCAAGCCAGGAACATGTTATGACACGGTATCCTCTGACATGGGATATTAATCCTACGCTTATTATTTGCTGGCCTGATTTCTCTTCAATATCCTAAAACCAAGCTAAAGATCTACGTTATAAATATCCTATCATAAATTCCCATTAGCTTTGCTTCTAGGTTTAGAATTAACCAGGTCAGAGCCAAAGGGGAAAAGTTGGATCTTTGTAGCACGGAATGGGTTAATGCAAGGAAATTAAACATCTCCTGTAAATAAAAAAACCCAGCATTTTACGTCGCTAATCAATTAAATAACTTGGAGTTTTTGTTTTATGGTGGTCTTTGAAATATTGAAAAGTCTCGCTTTTTACATGAAAGGTTTCACATGACACATAGAAATATTTTAGCCATGAAATAATGAAAAATGAAAGCCCTGCATTCAACTTTAATGTGTATTAAATATGACATGTTCTAAGATTTCAGGCTTTCCTGTAGGAAATCAGTAAAGTCTTAGATATTTCTAATCTTGTTTATAGTGAGTAATATTGCTTAAATCCATCATTTTCACGGTCATTTCAAAAACAATTGATTAAGTTTAATTAATCGCTACTTTGAACTCGTACACATAATAACATTCCAAACGACCATGTCTACCACGCCGAGATATGACTTTAATAAAAGCATCGATGGAATAACAGGAAGTACTTGTTTCCCAGGGAAAACTACCTAGTGCGCTTCCTCTTTTTTGTGGGCGTGGCTACATGAAGCTTGTTGTGGGTGGGAAGTGGGTAGGGAGTAGGCGTGGCCAAACACCCTTCCCAGAGAAAGAAGAAACTGACCCGCAGACCTTGGGAAGCAGACCTGGGGCTCCCATGTAGGCTCCTTTTACATCAGCTCATCTTAACGATAATCCATGCTTTACCCAAATTACGTGTCTCTTTTCAGTTAAAATCCATGGATGTTCTGTAAGGAAGTAACAGAGATGTGCTGGTATTATTTACGTTCAGTCCGGGATGGAAGAACATTCAACCAACAAAACATTTAATAAAAAAAAAGACTTCAGATCACAAGTAATGTAGTCGATTGGCGCAACTTTTTTTATGGCATAGAAGAAAAGTTAATGTGCAAATCACAGGATCCATTAAAGGCATGTCCACAAAAACCACGTATGATTTACTCTTATTTGGCGGTGCCGTATAACCTGGTCTTTTATGAGAGATTTAATATTGTCTTGTTTTTCCGATGTTTTTTTTTTTGAAAGCTGAATAAAAATTTAAATTAATTATTTTCAATGAACAAAGGGAACCGGCACATTCTAGGCTATCCGAATTCGGTGCATGTGCACCAGAGAATGACATCGGGACTCAATCCCACGAAAAGCAGGAAGAGTTGTCCCAGGGTGGGCTAGATGGTTTTCTCCCTCTTCTTGGGTAGTAGAAGTATTATTAAACACTCATCTACAGACACCAGATGTTTTTGGTGGAGTGCTCCAAAAACATCAAACTAAAATGTGTCCAAAGAAGTCTGTGAGTCCATCCTAATTAATAGGCACAACCACAACAGAACGTGCAAACAGTGGAATAAATAAGTGCACTGCCATATCCATGCAGCCAAAAACAAAATAATTGGTTCACACACACATGCATAAGGGTCAAAGAACGAAAAGGTGTTCCTTGTGCTAACACAACCACAACAATTAATGCAAGGTGACCCAGGACCGCTCTACAAATCAAGCATACACCTCAGACTTAAATGCTGCCAATGATACTGGCTTAGTACTTGAGGCTTGGGGTAGTCAAGAAATACCATTACATAAGTTATGGTGGGTAAAGGTGATGGAAACCCTTCCACTTAAATTTAAAGGGCAGTAGAATTATTATTAAACACTCATCTACAGACACCAGGCAAGCCAGAAGGTTTGGTTTTTCCTCATAAATATCATGGTGCTGCCACAATCACAAGGGATTCTGGGTAGGTGTATGCAAATAAGGTTAACAAAGGTGATAATTGTTAACCTTATTTGCATGTGCCTACCCAGAATCCCTTGTGGTTGCGGAAAAACAAGCCTTCTGACTTGTCTGGTGTCTGAAGATGAGTGTTTAATAATACTTCTACTATCCATTAAGACACTTAGGGACCGCCCATTGTCCTTAAGGGGTTAAATATTACCCACCATAACTTATGTAATGGTACTCCCTCTTCTAGAGAAGTGATTTTATGACGTTACGATACCTGGAGAAAGAAGAAACTGAACTGAGAACCAGAGCTCTGGGTCAATCCTGGAGACCTTTCTAGTATGGCTTAGTGAAAAATCTACAACTAAAATTTTTGCTTTTTAAAGCATGTTGGTGATAATTGTGCACGGACTCCCAAGCAAGTTACTGCATGCAAATTAGTGCAGATAGAACCACTTGGTCCATTTCTGCTACCCTGTCAGCCTACCACTCCAGACCTTCAGTGATAATGTGTGGCTTCTGCTGGTGATCTGGCCTTGGGGGATAGGTGTTTTGGGCTTGTCTTACATAAAGAATTTCAACCATCCTAGGGGCAATGAAGGGAACCATTAAGTCCAAGTCCAAGGGTTTTCAACGCAGGATGCAATTAATTTTATATCCAACGCAGTTCTTTAAACTAAAACTTGGAGCAAGCAGATTACAGACACACAGCAATCAACAAATTAAAGTAGCATAAACGCTACACTTGTATTAGATTATATATATATATTATTTTTTTTATATATACAGACATCGTGCATGAATACAAAATACAGTATGAGTATATTACCAAGGGGAGAGGGATCTCTGGCATGCAAAGGGTTAAGTGCTATTAAACAACAAATGTGGATAACTTTTAAATCGGTAAATCTCCCTTTGTAAACACAACTAATGGGGTGGCTTCCGTATTCATTCCATTTTAGAATGCTAATAATCCATGGCATGAATTAGCATTGAGAAACAAAGTTCTGCATGGGTTCTGCATGTTTGATATCCATTTAAAGGCACAGGATTGCGGCAGTTGCTAAAGGACCAGGCTTAAGGTGGTTTAAGCTGGAGAGTGCCGTGAAGGTTGGCGGTGGCACATATCCATGTTACCCAGCTGCTTTGGAGATAGAATGACAGAGGCCATTTTGTTTTCCATTTGATCGTGGAAAGTAATACGCCTTCAAACACAGTCCAATAAAGCAGACTTTGAAAGCTGTGCGCTTTGTGTGTTTGTATTACGACAGGGTGGTGATTTCCGATCGCTTATAAATACAGCACTGTCATAACAAAGCCACTTGTCACTAGGGAGCTGATCATCTAAAGCTGGGCACCTACAAACTCTACATAGTTATGCCAACCAACACTTGAGGGACAGCCGAGCGTGCATGATGTCAGCGGTGATGACATCACACTCTGTTCCGCTCACAGACAGGGCAGTTGGAAACATATGCAGAGTACAGCATAAGTCTTTGACGTATACGAATGACAGGCAGTAAGCAAAAGTTACACAATCACATTAATTATGAATTATAGATATTAGCTTTAGAAATGGCCGATTTGGCAAATAGTATTTATAAATCTATTAGGACGAACTGAATAAAGGAACTGGGTACATTTTCCAGGCAGTGGGGATCATGGGCCAACTGCAGTAATCATCCGACCTGGCAGCTCTGAAATCAATGGAGGTCTGTTCTGTTGCAACACAGATCCCATATGGCCACCTCGAGTCACTCTGACCACTGCGGGATAGGGCTTCAGGTATGGTGTACAGGGGGTCCCGATCCTGAATTTGCCTCCGCCGTGTTCTAGCCATGCCACCTCTCTACCTCTAGCCAATTCAGATGTCCTAGGTTAAACACCTTAAATGTTTGGGAGGGTATTGTAAGTTATTCTAACCACATCCACCATGTCCCTCTTACCCTTCTTCCTACTCACCATTAGCCAAACCTGCCCTCTCCCACTCCCACTCCCAGGGGTAGGCACCAACATTGCTCATGGTGGACATTTACTGGGGTCTGTGGTAGACAATTTAATGATGTTCCATGGACCTCACAAACCTTGCCACGGACACTTTGTCTACCCCTGCCCGCTCCTGTATTGAGTATGAAGGCAGGATACCTGGAAATTCCTACCCAAACATTTTTTATTCAAAACAAAACTGATCCGAATGTTCCTTTAATTCCAAATAAACAGTTTTCTATGTCTCACCTCAACTATACCAGTGATTAATAATGTATGTTTTGAAATAAAAACTCCCTATAAAGAAGTGGCTAGATTAAACTGAAATAGGGTTTGCCGTATATTAGTGCTCCGTGCCACACATCCGAGCTACACCTGCGGTGGCCAATGAATTTGGTGTTTGAGATTTTATTAACATTTTTTATATTTGCAGAATCTGATATACAGTAGTAACCATCGATGTGTTAAATTGAAAGCAGCGCTGACTGTTACCTTGATCATAAATAAGTAAATATAATTATAGTACTTATTCCGGGTTATGTATTAACGCTGCTTAAGTGCAAACCAGGTGCCAAGAAAAAAAAAAAAAAGCTAAGTGAAACCAATATGATTTTTTGCTTTCATAAAAAAAAAAAATTCCATTTCTGCAGCAAATGAAATTGAGATACATAAATCCCCAGAATGATTCGCATTGCGTTCTCCGGTAACACTCAACTGAAGCGGCGGAACCTCCAAGCCAAGCGGACAGGTTTATTGATCATTATTTATAAAACTCCCAAAAGCACAAATCCACCTCAAATCCAACAATACTTTTAGAGAAAAGAAAACAAGGCTTAATCAAACTGCCTGCCTGCAAAATATTTCTCAGTACTTAACAGTAGCTGACAGATCTTCGCTCTATCACCGATAGAAGACTTTTCTCCTTAACGCGTGGAGGTACAGGAAAACGTGTGGATTGTCTTTAAATCTGTCCCGCCGTTCGGAATTTATAGGGAAAAAAAGGGATTTTTGTGGTTTTTACAGGGCAGTCATGATTTTGAGCACTATTCCAGGGTCCCATGAAGCTGGGTCAGAGGATCTCCCAAACTGGGCCATGATCCCTATTGTCCACAAAAAGGAGGGCAATGGAGAGCAAGGTCCTGATTCTCTGGTAAGATGGCTCAGTGATCTCCATCCCTTACAGGTAATAGATTTAATTATGCAGATACCAACGAACATTAAGCACATGCTTATTTGTATATAAAAAAAAACCCCCACAAAATTGAGATAAATATGTAATTCTTGTAAAATTCTCTCTATTAGCTCCTTATGGGACTCTGTAGCCCAGCAGGGACATCAAGTACCATCTCCATGGGAAACATTGTTACCCACCTGTTTATTCAACAGCAGCTCCTTTTATTATTTCATTACTGTTTTGAAAGATGATTTTCAATTAAGGGTTTGTATTTATGAGTCCCCCCCCCCCCCCGACTCATATTCCAAAAAAATATAATGAAACTGAGTTAAGAAAAAATACAGGAAGGCGTAGCAGAAAGAGGTATATACAAGGAGCTGGCCAACTGTCACATACCCAACGCTTATCTCGCATTGTGAAGTAACAGTATCCGGGTAACACGTTCATGTCACCGATAATTAGGTTAGTGCAGTAAACTCCGGCCGGGTTTCCGTGTTCACGCAGTTGTTACTGAAACCTTTTTTTTTCACCTGATAGGTTAAGCTCTTCAATTTGCTATCACATACTTGAGTACTTGTGGTCTCAAGTCCTGCCTCATTATCACATCATATATAGAATCCAGTAGTGATGCTTTCTATAAAAAGACCTTGTTAGAACAAATGTGATTCCTATTGGATTTATGGTCCTTTGAAGTCAGAGTGTGTTAGAAGAGCGAGGAGAACCCAGTGCTTGAACGTTCTAGAGTAATAATCACAGACCATGTAGGTGTTCCAGGAAGGAAAAAGGAAGGGGGGGAGAAAAAGGAAGGGGGGGGAGAAAAAGGAAGGGGGGGGAGAAAAAGGAAGGGGGGGGAGGAAGAGGGGGGAAGAAAAAGGAAGGGGGGGGAGAAAAAGGAAGGGGGGGAAGAAAAAGGAAGGGGGGGAAGAAAAAGGAAGGGGGGGAGAAAAAGGAAGGGGGAGAAAAAGGAAGGGGGGGGAGAAAAAGGAAGGGGGGAAGAAAAAGGAAGGGGGGGGAGAAAAAGGAAGGGGGGGGAAGAAAAAGGAAGGGGGGGGAAGAAAAAGGAAGGGGGGGGAAGAAAAAGGAAGGGGGGGGAAGAAAAAGGAAGGGGGGGGAAAGGAAGGGGGGGAGAAAAAGAAAAGCTATTGATACCTCAAAGAAGAACGTGGTTCTAGAGGTGAGAGAGCAGGACCTGGGGAGGTATGAGGCATTTTTATGAACAATTCAAATTGACTTGTCGTGCTGTCGAGACCCGTCCGGTGTTTCTACGTTGCTTTAGGTCAGAATGATACATTGTTTAGGTGCTCTGGTGCAGGGTGCAAATATTTGAAGACTTTTCAAGGATTATGGGTAAAAAAAGTGACTTCCTAAGAGTAGAAATGCAACATGATTTGCTGGATATCAGCATTATTTGGGGAGGTTGGTTTTTAAGGTTAGAATAGAATGTGTTAGCAGATAAGACCCATTCAATCCATCACCCATTTTTCCCTGTTAAATAGCCTAAAACCTTATTTGTTCCATGGTCTTGTCCCAAACTCAGGATAGACCTCACACTTATCCCATGCATGTTTAAACTCATCTACTATTTCTGCTGGGAGGCTGTTCCGCTTATCTTCCACCCTCTCAGTGAAAAAAAAGGCTGCCACGGGCATACTTGATGGAATGGATCAAAATCTACATAGATCATTACATAAATAAAAATTAAAATAAAGACATGCTAAAAATAAAGTACATTGTCTTACATGCTGCCCCCAGCCAATCAGTTTCCTCTGTTGGAGGACACAACCATAAGCCAGAGAATGCTATTTCTGTGAATGACACGAGAAACTCCTTTTTGTCACATTGACATTGACATAATCTTCATATCCATGTCCCCGAGAGATTTTACTCATGTATGGTAAGAGGGACTATATGGCGTACACACAGAGATAGGACTCCCAGCTGCATGCGTCCGGGGTGAGCTCCATGCAAATCCCGTTACAACCCAACATACCGCTAAATGTCAGGCATCCCACTTACAATTCCCAGCAGGATTTCTACAACAGAAAAGTTTGAATATTTTTATCTAGCGTTTCTAAGAAAAACAATACTTTAACGTATAAGAAATCCGGGATTTTTAAAGGTCATTAACTCACGAGATATAAATAAATTATTATGGAATAAAGTTATCAAATATTAGTTTTACCAAAGGCAGCGCTGCGCTGGCATCATAAGAGTACATTAGTCAACAGACCAATATATTCCCGGGCACACGTCGCCACTGATCAGTCATTGTACAGAACTGATCTACAGCCGCGCAAGAATAAAATAAAAACTTTTATATTCAGCAATTGGTGAACAAAAACTAAATCAGCATTTTGAGTAACAAGTTAATTTTAGTGCGTTGAAAAAACACACAGGATGACTGGCATTCATGTCCTTTAGTAAATGTATGTGTATATATATATATATATATATATACACACACACACATATATATGTATATGTATATATATATATATACACACATACACAGAGGGTAGTAAAAGTATTATTAAACACTCATCTACAGACACCAGAAATCTCATGGTGCTGCCACAACCACAAGGGGTTCTGGGTAGGCACATGCAAATAAGGCTAATAATTATCAACTTTGCCTCTATATCCACTTAATACATGGATATAAATATATATATACCAAGCAGCCATAACATTATGACCACCCACCTAATATTGTGGAGGTCCCCTTTTGCCACCAAAACAGCCCTGACCTGTCGAGGCATTGACTCCACTAGATCTCTGAAGGTGTGCTGTGGCAGCAGGTTCTTTAAGTCCTGTGAGTTGCGAGGTGCGGCCTCCATGGATGTTCTCCAGGTAAGCGACGCACCTGGCCATCCATTTGATGTAAAAGAAAACGTGATTCATCGGACCAGGCCACCCTCTTCCATTGCTCTGTGGTCCGGTTCTTATGCTCACGTAGCCCATTGTAGGTACTTTCGGCACTGGCTGGTCTGCACTGTGTGTTCTGACACCTTTCTATCAGAACCAGAATTAACCTTTTCAGCAATGTTAGCTACAGAAGCTTGTCTGTTGCATTTGGCCACATCGGCCAGCCTTCACCCCCCCAATGTGCATCAATGAGCCTTGGCAGCCTATGAACCTGTCACCGCTTCACCACTTTTCCCTCCTTGGACCACTTTTGACCAGGAACACCCCACAAGAGTTGCTCTGACCCAGTCGTCTAGCCATCACAATTTGAATATATATATATATGTACTTGAAATATATTTATATATAGTTTATATATATATACTTTAAAATAATAAAACGCTAGGGACGTTCAAAACTTTTCGAATGTCCCTCATATACTAATATCCTATTTCAATCTACAAGGTTGGCCTGTCACTGTTTGTCAGACCCATATTATATCGGGTGGGAAAATGTACATTGGGTTACTATAGGCTTTTTTTTCAATTTCTACTGCTTACCCTTTTTCCATTTTTTTTCCTTTTTCTACTCTTCAGCATTTAACCCTCTCACGCCAGACATCCAGATATTTTCCCCTGTTCTCCTGAAGCATTTTTCTTCACTCAACCTCCTTGCTGTCACTTTCCCTTCACAAAAAATGTCTGTATTTCTACCAACGACTATTATGGACCTTTGAAAAAAAAAATAAAAAAAGTACTGTAGCACGGGCAACTATACAATACAGCTTGGGTATATGTTATACATCGGCACTAGGGGGCGCCGGTCATCGCTCTGACCATCAGACAACCACTAAGATTTACCGCTGGCTTTTCTTACTGCGTCTGACCCGCATCACTGATCTATAATTAAAAGCTCCTTTGATCCATAAGCAGGACCCCTTCAGCTCACTAATTATATCCCCAATAAAATTCCCGATTAATTTCCATGACTTCCGTCACGATTAGAGAATGTAATTATAACGCAGAACGAGTTGAGTTACTGTGTTAATTATGGTTCGCATGAGCACTTAGTTATGGATCATTCTCATGTCTGAGCCCTTTCTCAAATAATGTAAATATCTGCCTTATCAGAAAGTAAAAAGGTTGAAAGATATTTGGTATCGTCAGTGTTCTGTGATAAAAACAAAACGTAATGAATGGCGTGTCTTATGCACGGAAGGAAGTCCTATTTTCAGGACGTTCCTATGACTTTTATCCCGTAGAGTAACTCAAGTATCTGGGTTTGACGCAGAGTCTCCGGGTTCACCGGATCAGTTTCTTCTTTCTCCGAGCAGAGGAATAGCTTTTGACCACACCTACTTCCCATTTATTCTCCACCCATGTGCTAGCCCCACCCCTTCACGAAACCACTCCTCAGAACAGAGGGAGAGCTTCAGGCAGCCTACCCTATGAGGTTTCCAGGCATGCTTATACAGGACTAACAGGCAGGGGGTAGCTGAAAAGGGGGGGGGGGATACCCCCTGAGATGCTATGAAATAATACTAATTTGTTTGTTACTAGATGTTAACAGCAACATATTAATATGGCTAATATAACATACACTCAGGGTGTTTAGAGGACACAGGGAGGCCTTTACGCGGTGACTGGGTCCTTTCTGTGCTTCATGTGTTTTTTTTATACATTTAATTTCTGCAATTTATGCAAATCTCTTTTAGATCTCATTGCCTATTAAATATGGTGCCTTTGATGTTTTATTACAGGGCACTTGGCTGGACCTGCCCACACACTATACACATGGGAAGAGTATCTGTTCTGTTTGCCTAAGACTATACATTCACATGCAATCCTCAGTATGCATCACATTTTTATGTGCATGGAACATCAATGCATGGGGCATCAGTGCATGGTGTATCAGTGCATGGGGCATCAGTGCATGGGACATAATTCATGGGGCATCAGTGCATGGGGCATCAGTGCATGGGGCATCTGTGCATGGGACATAATGCATGGGGCATCAGTGCATGGGGCATCTGTGCATGGGACATCGGTGCATGGGGCATCAGTTCATGGGGCATCAGTGCATGCCCATTTTTCCTGATGCAGAAACTGAAACCTCATCAGTCCTTGATCTCATCTTAGATTCACGAGCCATGTCTCTGTCCCATGCATGTTTAAATTCCCTCGCTGTTTTAGCTTCCACCATTCCATTTAAGCCTCTGACCCTCTATGAAATGAAAGCTCCTGCATAGATAAATAAATAAATGCGCCTGCCACTAATAAAAATTAATTGTGTCTTCATCTTATGTACTACAAACAATCGTTTTATTTAAATTCCATCCCTGAGACAGGCTACGGTTATTAATAGTAATGGTAATTTTGGTAGTTGTAGAAAGCATCTGTCAAACACTATGTCGCTGCCCAGGCATTTCCAGTTATCTGTCAAGTGAATACCGATGATGTAATTGAATAAAATGTATTTATACCGATAGCATATTACGTCTTTATGCTGTACAAGAAGTACTTTTATCTTCTGTTACATTTATTATCGGTTGGTTGCACACGATTTTGCTTAATTTTTCCATTTCCCAAAATACAATGCTTCAATTTTATGATAGAAACCTTGAACTATGTTCAGTGGAGGCTTGGTTATTGATTAGATCGGGGAAGCTACTTTTCACCTGTTGCCAAATGACCATTCATTTGCATATAGGACAATGTTTACACAATGATGGCATCTGGGACTAGATCACCTACCCAACTAGTTATGGGGTGAATGTTGGTTACCTTGTTAGGTAGCTAGAACTTAACTCCACCAAGTTCTGTTGAATGGAACCCCAAAAGGAAAGACTCACAGAGACTCTGAGCTCTACACTTTGCCACTTGCCAAGGTTTCCAGGGGTCTAGCCACAAATGTGACCATTGGTTTGGGGCTATACCAAACCAGATAAGAGATATCCCTCAAAACCAGCTTTTTAATACAGTGGAGGTCTGTGCAGACCGTTGATCTAACTTGGAGTGCCTGGGTATGGCAAAGGTGAAAAAGGCACAGTAGGTCTGGAGACAGGATGGTTCCCTGGGTAGTAGTAGTAGGTAAGCGAACCCATAAATACATTACATTATGCATTGTCAAATTAGATAATCTGATTGATTGGAAACATTTCATAGACAAGTATACATTGGGCAGTAGCCAGGTTGGCCATGCTTGCTGGATAAACCCCTGGATGAATCCCTTCATATTGCATTGTTATGTTGAGATGGAATATTTGAGGTGGCAGGAGGTGTAGAGTTGCCTGGCTTCTTGTGACATCCACTGCAATTTTGTGTTCCCAGCTGTGTATTGTTATACCTCCCAACATTTCAGGTGTCCAAATAGGTCTAGGGTAGAACCCCCAGCTCACTGTACACTAAGAGCCACCTCGCGAAGATCAACTGCAGAGCTTCACAAGGTGGCCACATGGGAGCTGCAATCAGAGGACCTCCCCAACTGGCCTACGACCCCCACAAAAGTAAGACAATGGGGGAACTATGTGGAACAGCACCTGAAATCAGGACTATCCTGTGAAAACTGGGCTAATTGGGAAGCATGCTCAGGAACAACTCCAAATTATTTTATTACTTGAGGACACCTCATCAGCTGCCAAGAGCAGATCCCAAAAACCTGCAACTCTTCATGGCTAACTTTGACAATAGACTACCATGCTTTATAACATTGTTCAAACAAGGTAATAAAAGACCGGCATATATATATATATCCTGGGCAGCAAAGGACCTTTAGAGTATGTCTGTGCGAACGGACAAAGAATGTGACGCAAATTAAACGGAACAAGAAATGATTTCCCTTTTCTCAATACTTTCATTTTACTAAGATAATGGTAAGTGACATAAACAGAAGCCTCGACGGAAATCGTCAATATTAGAGACAGATAGAATGACAGCGAGGGAGCACTCGGGTGTATCTGCCTTCCAACCAATATGTATAACATGGCAAACAGTGGAATTATCCAATCAGAATGGAATATACTTGCTCTTAACTCTTTAAGTGCAACACTCGATTAAATATTGAGACAGCAATAATAAATAATATGATTTTGATGATGATGACATTGGTTCTCAGAAGGGCTTGAGCATCCGTCAGTATAAGGAATAATGTTCCCAATGTTGTATTTAGATATGAAAGTGGTATCAGAGTAGGTGGAACAGCACCTTTAACACACAGGTACACGGAGCCATATTTATAATTCCTAATTCTGCCGCTCAGTGTTTAATGGGAAGGAATCGGCAGGGGCAGTCCAATAGATTTTATGGTGATTGCGGCATTGTTAGCATCTGTTCCCGAATCGTACTTTATACACAAGCCCCTAGGTATAAATCCTTAAATTGTTATCTTACGCCAAAGTCCCTACTTCAATTACCTGCCCCAGGTGAGCTAATTGCTTTAAGGCAATGTGTGCGTTTCCTGCCTCACCTGGGGTAGTAAATTGTCCGCATCAGTGGTATATTATCAAGAAAGACCAAGGGGGCTCGATGTGCACGGCCGGGAGGAGAGAAGAGAGAGAGGGGATGTGATAGAAACATTTAAATACGTAAGTACAGGAGAGGATTTTATTTCAAAGGAGGAGACAAGTTACAAGAGGTCATACTCTAAAACTAGATGCTCAGATGGAAGGTTTACTGAGAAGATGGTAGGTACACAGAACAGCCTCCCAGAAGAAGTGGTAAAGGCTAATAAGGTGAGGAAATTGAAAGACGTATGGGATAGGCATCTAGAACTAAGTTTTAGCTGCTGGGAGGCAGTGGAACCTGAGGGTGAAAGTTGATGGGAAGATGCCTTGGGCATGTTAGTATGTGACTCATTGTTCGGTCAAAGATGAGACCAAGGACTAATTAAGGTCAGAGTCATTAACCCCTTAACGACAATCCCCGTACATGTACGGGGTTGCCGTGCAACGGGTTAACGACAATGCCCGTACATGTACGGGCTGCCGTTAAATAGCTGCATCGCCGCGATCGCGGCGTTTTCGCCGCGATCGGCGGCTTTGCAGCATCCACGGAAGCCTCACAAGTGAGGCTGACCGTGGATCCGGGGAGGGCAGCCCTCGGCAGCCCTCCCCGGAAGAAAAATGGCCGCCGCCGCACCGATCATCAATGATCGCGGCGGCGCCC
Organism: Spea bombifrons; assembly: GCF_027358695.1. Classification (NCBI taxonomy): domain Eukaryota; kingdom Metazoa; phylum Chordata; class Amphibia; order Anura; family Pelobatidae; genus Spea; species Spea bombifrons. The sequence goes on along the minus strand of NC_071089.1, from coordinate 8,305,547 downwards.
GGCTAAAACTGCTTAGGAAGCGATCGGAATCGCTTCCTAAGCATAAACTGTGTTACTGACATGCCTCAGTATCGAGGCATGTAGCAACACAACCCCCCGACCCCCGATCGCCTTGTGATTGCTCCGAGGAGCAACCACAAGTGCCATCCTGTGAATGACGTTGCCGTCATTCACAGGATGGCATTAACAAGAGATTTGAGTTCACAGAGGGTCAATCCAGACCCTCTTGAGAACTCTCGAGCTCCTCCTGCAGGTTGAATGCAGGTACTGCATCCAACCATGCAAGGTCAATGGAGCCCAGCTCACTAATGAGAGTGACTAGTAAAAAAAAAAATAAAAAAATAAAAAATTAAAAAAAAAATTAAAAAATGTCAAAAATATGGTAACATGTAAAAATACCCACTGTCACCAAAAAAAAAAAAGTTTTTAATAAGCAAGTCCTAAAATTTTTAATCTTTACAAAAATTCCATTATGGAAAGAGTTAAAATATTGGCATTACAAATGCCCATAGGGTGTCTAGTATTAAAAAATATATGATTTGATGGGGTAAATTGAATTGGCCGGGTTGAAAGATGTCCCAAATATGGGACATGGGGCAGATGTCTAAATGGCAAAAAAATACACACCTCACAAAGGCGGCCTTTTACCTCCCAAATAACCCAACAAACCCATGCATGGGGGGTATCGCTGCGCTCAGGAGATGTTACTGAACACATATTGGGGTGTTGTGTGACACGGACATATACCAGGAGCGATAAATTTATACCTGAAGTACAACATGTGTGAAAAAAATACAAAAAGAATTACTACCATAAAGTTTCACAAAGGGTAGTGGAAAAATTAGTGCATTGAAAGGGTTAAAATACCAGCATTTCAAATACCTTGGGGTGTCTAGTTTTTAAAAATATATGATTTGATGGGGTAAATTTCATTGGCCGGCTTCAAAGATACCCGAAATGGCACATGGGGGGAAGAATTACCAGATTTGGAAAAAAAGGTTTTGAAATGGCAAAACGCTACCTGTACTTATTGCCCCATAACGTGCAGAAAAAAGCAAAAAAACATAAAAACATTGGGTATTTCTAAACTCAGGACAAATAGTAGAATCTATTTAGTAGGTTTTTTCATTAGGTTTTGCAGATGAGTAAAAGTTTTCTGTTTAAAAAGTGAGAAAAAGTAATTTTTTAACAAAAAATCCCCATATTTTATCATTTTTTTTATAGTAAATTAGATGATATGATAAAATGAATGGTATCTAAAGAAAGCCCTGTTTGTCCTGAAAAAAACAATATATAATATGTGTGGGAGCATGAAATGAGAGAGAAGAAAATCACAGCTAAACAGTAACACTGAAAAACGTTAAAAGAGCCATTGTCCCACAATATACTACGAGTAAAAACCCCTATTGTCCTTAAGGGGTTAAAGCAGGAAAAAGAGGCAGACTAGATGGGTGAACGGGTCCGATCTCCCGACATATTCTATATTTCTATAAGGTATGTACCAAGAGCTATCCCCCCAGGAAGGTCTCCCATGCCGCAACTGTGGACTTTGTAGGTTCTGAAGGGCTTTCTACATCTGCACCTTGCAAGTGTTGGGAGTTATAGTCCGACACCAGCTGTCCTGACCCACTCCGCAGCCACCGTTCTGGGAACTCAAGTGGTCAATCAAGTAAAAACACAAGTTGAGCCGCCCCACAAGATGCCATACGGCAACCAGTTTTTAATCTGCTCAAAAACAGCCCCTATGCCTCTAATGCAGATAGCGTCACATGACCTTTATCGTTATTTCTATTAAAATCATTTCATGTTTGGTTGCTTCTGCTACCCCGACTCATTTGTATTGTTTACAACAAGTCATTGCGTTCTCCTGTTATTGGCGGAGGAATCCATGGTTACGAGAGTTAACATTTATTGGTTAAATTAAATTTAGCTTCTCGGAAGTTGGAATATATAGATAAATATACACAGAACACGTACATTTTATATATATATATATATATATATATAACTCTATTATGCAAACATGTCACGGAAGAAAATAGTTAATTTTTCTTTTTTAAGTCGTCTTGAACCCTTTGATTACCAGAACAGGAGCGGTACCCAAAAACTATTGGGAATTTAATAAAAGAGAAACATTATTTGCGGATGTGGTCGTGACGGGGACGCGTGTCTTGGTTTCTCTGACATTAATCTGTTTCGCGTTTCTTAAAACCTTCAAGGGTAATAAAGATGTCCCCTTTTTAAGCCTTTCTTTTGTCCTGTGCATTTATTTAGCTGCGTGTGTACGGAATACAAATGCTGCTTAAGATCAGCCTGCAATCTCAGCAAAGTTAACAGTAAATGGAATCTAAACCACCCGGCAAAATATTCCCAATTTGGAAAAGAAAAAAAAAAACATTGTATATAAAAAAAAAAATAATAATAATAATAATAAAAAATATATATTATTGATACACAATTAAAACACACAATTGTATTGGTATTATTTAAATTATATATATTCTTTTTTACTCATTTTACATGTAGGAGCGAACATACAAACATTAGTCTAAAAAATTTTAAATTCTGATTTAATTGCCTTAAATTTTTAGATTGTCCCCCAAATCATACAGAACAGGCAAACGAGAGTTCAGATATTCCCATCAAGTGCAAAAAAAACCATGTGCTGCAAAGTCACTGTAACAGATCGAACATTGATTTGTCTTAAAGAAAAAAAAGAAAGAAAGAGAATCCTGATGTTAACTTCCTCGTCCTCTCTCGACTCCCCCCCCCCACTCCCCAGCCGTCCACTAATCTGAGTCTAGGAACAGGTGCCTCGATACAGACGCGTCCTACGACCATTGTTGCGCTAATATACGGTACTTACAGAATCTGAGACCTTCTAAGAGTTTGGTGCAGTTTCAAGGACAAACTGTCTTAAGGAAGAAGTCTTCCTACCACACGCCAGCAATCTTAGCTCCGATCTGATAAGAGGAACATCCTACTAAATCTGCCACGATAATGGAAACTTCGTTGATGAGGAGGAGATCTCAGAAGGAAGGAAAATGTATATGTAAAGGATTGAAGGTTAACAGCTTGCTCAATGAGCTGGTTGATTTGCTCTCTTCTGGTTATGTATACACTGAAGCAGCTGATGTCTCCTCGCAGCCCTGCGGAAGGAAACCTTTAGTGAAACCCAGTGGCATCACATTTCAACTGAGTTAGTGCCAGGCGTTCGGGGCAGGGATAGACAACCTCTGGCATTCCAGCTGATGCTGAATATGACTCCCAAGATCCTTAGCCAGCCAGCCAGCCAGCTAGTGCACATAATGCCAAAGGCACTTCAGAATGCATAACTGCCGGAATTCTGTACGTAAACAGAAGATGGTTGGAGATGATGTGAATTGTAGTCACGAACCAAAAACGGCTGATAAAAAAAAGAAGGTCTGTCAGAGGGAAAGTGACCGGATTAATATTTTAGGCTGGAAAAAGAAAAGGTTTTACTTTAATACCAGCCTTACAAGAGGAAAGGAAAGCACGGTATGTTTAGGGGAAGTTCTCAAAGAGGGGGAAAAAAGGAAAAAATGCTTTTGGTTGGGTTACTATATTTTACTTGTCGCATGGTGACTCCAATAGGAGTAAAGACATGTAAAATGAGCAGAAACCGGGCATCTGAACTAAGCGCCCATGGAAACTCTGAGAAAGATGTCATGCTGGTTTTAAGTTAAACACGACTCAGGAGTGAAACTAGAAATAACGGATCAGTTAGCGTGAAGCTAGCAATTCTGGGTCCTGCTGATAAAGGTGATCCCAGGAGGATTAATGACACCCTGATCTCCCGTGTACCGGCAGGGAAACCATCTCTGCCAAACATGGGACGTACTATTAGGTACACGGTCATCTAGGGCCTGTTTTATAGAGCGTAATAGTATGTCGCAAAGCAGTTAATGAGTAAAAATATTATTGTCAGATTTATATATTGTCACGTTTTATGTTACATAACCACCAACATTTCTGGCGCCCAAATCACGACACCTGATGCTGGGAGGGTGCCAACTCTGATGGGGTCAGGTGGCAAAGTGGGTAAGATCAGAGGCATGGCCACCTGCCCACCTCACCCAAACAGCCCCCTTGTGGTGCTCAGAGCGCTGTCAGTTGGCATTAGAGACCTCCATTGGTTTTCCAGCTCCATGGGTCATTCAGATCTCCCCAGCTGACCCATGATCTTCACTGCCCGCAAAACCGAGACAGTGGGGAAGCTACACAGGACAGTACCCCAAAATCAGGACTATCCCGCGAAAACTGAGACAATGTTATTATTAATGCCCCCGCCAATTAAAAAAATTGCAATGTACAGTATGTGATTTGGATTTTGTGTGTAACAGATAACCACAATTTAGGATTTTTTAGCAAAGCTCTGTTTTTGTTCTGGATTTGAGCCACGTTAGGTCTTTCGGTTAATGGAGTGTTATGCTTCTATAGAGCTAAGGAACAACACGGCATCTGTGAACCAAACCGACACCTGTTATGCCAGAGGTAGCTTTGTCTTACCGTTAAAATACCCCAATACTGAATAAGAAAATCGCGTTTAAATCGAGCAACGCCAAAGGAATGCCTTTTCCCAGAACATTCACCGAGTTCCTAACCCCAGCTGTATATACTGTTCTAAACTGTGACATCTGATTAATGTGACTTTTTCCCTTTCAGAATAGTTATTATTTATCACAATGTTTTTGACAGGAAATATCTAAAGCAAATCTCATCTGGGGGACTCTGGAGCCGACTTTGTTTACGTGTAGAGTTCAAGGATTATGAAGAACATCTATGGTGCAAAAAAAACAAAATATATATATATATATATATAATGTTTTATGTCCGGATAGCAGACAAAATATTTCTGCTTTTTCTAATCATAAATATAATACAAAGAAATTCTGGAAACTTATGTTCTTAAATTATTTTTGATGAATTTGTTTTATATCTACTGCAGAAAGCTGCTAAGATTTTACAATTAAATCCAAGGAAATTTGTAATGTTTTATTTAAATGATCCCAAGTTCTACACAAAGGAACAGGAAGTATACGCTGGGGGAATGGAAAAGAAACGTACCAATAAAAAAGGAAGTGCAGTCACAGAAAAACTCCTTTATGGCTTTGAGGTCCCTTTAAATTTTAGTGGTGTCCCCATCGCAAGTGCATGGGGGGGTTATGCAGAATCCCCTTCCACCCATATGCATTTGCCCCTTACCCGCCCCAAGGCTATTGGCCCTTGCGGGAGATGTCGATGGGGTTCCATGGGGTCCAAAAAGACCCCACAGTACATATAGGCAAGAAGCTTCAAGCAGCCAATCGGTGAAGCAAAGCAACAGACAACAGAGGAGTCATTCCTAAGCAGCTCTGGAGCTGCAGTTTCTACTAAAGGTTTGGCAGATAAAGTACTTTAAAGTTCTTTGTTCAGGGGGCTGCCTGGGACAATACAATGTTCTATTAAATATTTTTAGCACAGTGAATATAATTTTTAAGGTATTATCCCCCTCGCCCCTGCCTGGCGAATTGTCTCTCGCCAGGGGTAGAAGTTGCGAGGTATGATACAGCATAATCAGCCAGCAGTGGCCTACAAGGCTATACAATACATGGCTATACATCTTGCACAGCGGGGAAATGGCATTGGGCTGCCGGCCGACGTCGGAAAATCTGGGTGCTGCCGTGCTACGTTTTAAACTGCCAGGGCCCCCCATCATTGCCAGTCTGGAGTGAATAAATGTGAATAAGCTTATATTATACTAATATACTTATAAAAGCTTCTTATATATTTGACTAAAGCTATAATCATAACAGACAAGACAGACAGACAGACAGACAGACAGACAGATAGATAGATAGATAATTAGTTTAAGTCGCACAATAACCTTAAACTTAATAAGAACGCCGCAGTTAGTTAATAGAACTGGTAGACTTCAATGGCAAGCAAAGCCCTAATTACACAATCAAATTAACAAAAAGACATCATGTATTCCGTGCAGAATCTTCGCAAAGTTGTTTCTGACCAGCAGTACCCAGCTAAACCCCTTAGGGGCTCAAACCATTTTAGCTTCTGGTGTATGCGATTTCGTATTATTTATCCAGCGAGGCATGTCGTTAAGATATGCTCACGCTGAACAGAAAAGCAAAATGTGATCTAGTTTGCAAAATTCTAAAAAAAAAAAAAGAAAAAAAAAAAATTCCCAGAGATTAGCACAGCGAGACCCGCGCAGGCAAATTAACATCGCAAATGTGTGTTTAGATTTTATTACTAATTTTTGCAAATATTAATTATGTGAAAACATGTTTACCTTTTCTAATATAAACCATATTCCACGGTACATAATAACTTAAGTTTAATGCTTTACATTCTTGCTGGATTAAAAATCACATATTTACTTTTTCTCGGGTCTTATGCGGTGCATTGTGACAAATAGTTAAATTGTGGCGACATCCACAATACCAAAACGTTTAATGAACCTAACAATGGGATAACTGTTTGGGCATTAAACACGCTGTTGTTCACAGTTAAAGCTGCTGTTCCACCTACTGAACATTTTATAACTAAATCAGCAATAGGAACACGGTTCCTAGTATCGTTGGATGCCCAAACCCTATACTGAAATCATTATTTAATCAAGCAAGAGTTTAACACATTCATATTTTTTGTCAGGAACGACTAATTGTCCTCTGACACAAAAGCAAAAACCAGAGACACTGAAAAAACCTTTCTTCAAACTTTCTGTGTTGTTTTAACGTGATTAGACCTTCAAAACACGGAATAAAAGAAAATGATTCTGCAAAGGTTTATTTGCTCAACTTCTAGAGAGTGCAACTAATGTTGTTCACGTGCAACAGCACCTTTAACCCCTTCAGGACCGGCGTTCCCGTACTGTGTCTTCCCTTGAAGGCCGCAGTTTTATTTAAATATTTTAATTCCGTGCTCGTGATTTGCTTCAAAGCGATCACGTGCACGTAATTGAGGGGGAGTGGCTGCTACGGATCACTCCCAGCGGTCAGTAGCAGCCGCCCCTCGCGATCCCAGCGTCCATAGCGAAGCTGGATCGCGCATCATCGATGACGTAACTGGTACGTCCCGGTCCAACCAGGAAGTGCCAGGTACGTCAGCGGTACAGAAGGGGTTAAGGAAATGTATCTACTCACTCGGAGGTTGCCTTTGTAAGCAACCATGTTATATTTGGTGACAATCCCCACTCAAAAGTCATAATGCAATTGTTTTTGGTGGTGCCAATGAAGTTATGCGTGTGCTAATGCTTTTTCCCCTTAGGTCTTCACTATAAGTCTATGTTTCTCCTGTCTGGAGAATGCTCTGGTGGAGAGTTCCCTGGTCCGATTATTAGATTCACAAGGGAGGTTAGTTTCCACCATGCCATGTTGGACTCTTACGTTTTGACTATTATAACTAAATATACATTCACAGTAGAAAGGAACATGGATGAGAACTTGGGCCTCCAATATTATTAACCCCTTTAATGAAGCCTACATTTTCAGATATGAAAAGCTAGAATACTTGTGATAAGGTGGTCTTCTTCCCTGGCTTCTTCTCTGGTTAGTCCATATGAGCCATGATAGGTATTGCAGCCTAAAAACAGTTTGATGCCCAAAGGTTCCATCACCGCATTTTTCTTATATCATAAAACTGTTAATTGGCCAAGAAAAAGTATGTAAAATAATTTTAAAAACTCACTAAATTTGAACAAAAAAATGCAACATAATTAGAGTAACAAACACCAATTGCTACCAAGTACAATGCTTGTCTGCCGTCATTTGTAGCAAAGAACATAATACACTGCATCGTTTAATGGCGTATTTTTTGGTAAATTACACTAAAGTCTGCCCCTTTTTGAAATAGGTCAGTTTCTGAAATGCTACAAAAAATTGCAATTTCCATGCTATTGTTAAAGCGTAAGCAGGGATCCCCGGTATGAAAAAGCTATGTAAAAACAGCCTGCCACTGTTTATTATAAAACCATTTCTAAGAACATTGAGAACTCGCCAACAATTTCTTTGATTTATGTTCAAAAACACACAGGGCATGAAATGATTTCTGCAACCTTACATTTCCCTCAAGAACATCGCGGGCAGCAAGATATATTCTAAAACATCACGTTGGATTCTTTCCTACGTCTCCTTTTTAAAATAAATTTATGATAATCAATTACATACGCTTCAAAGGAACTGCCACTAGATTCCCCATCAGGAAAGCTGCTTGAGAAAAAAAGGCCCCCCTCCCACATTTAAGTTACCACGGGGGATTATGCCCACGCTGATATACAAATTGAAAGAAAATGTACAAAAAGTGACACTGATCAAAGGATTGTTGTGCCGCAGATACTTGTAGGAAGGTGGAACCTTTCCTATTTAACATGCAGGAGAGCCATGTGCTACCAGATAATGAATGCTAACATCTCCTGTTACCACCCGCTAACCATCAGCTGCCTACCTACACTACTGATCACCATCACAAATAAAACTAAACTCTATTACTTTACCAGTTACCACACAAACGTATTAATTTTAAAAAAAAACTTTAAGTGGACAAGTGAAAAATCAAAGCGACTTCTAGGTACAAAATCTATATCCAACTTCCCAGATTTGAGCAGGCCTGGTCGCTGAAGCAGGGCTGAGTGTGTTAGCGTAAGCGTGTGTGTTGGTGTGTTAGTTGCAGTATGGGAGGGCCCGGGGTAATCACTCGGCTTTACATGCTCGCCTGGGGCCGAAAGGTGCCAGCCCTCCCCTGAACGTTTCTTAGTTGTCACAGGGATAACTACAACTTTAACTACATGTGTTGCAACCCCAGTATTTGTTAAAAAGCATTATTGGTGTATAATTGTGTATATATATAAAACTTTTAATATCCTAACTATGTTTAAGTCAACATTGGACACATAGTTTGTCATCTTGATTGGGTTTAACATTCATAAATGCACAGTAAAGCATTTTAAAGTCAGCATTCTATTTAATGAACTCAAGTGGAATGTTGTTGGAGACGTACGGTATATGGTAACATAACTATGGCAATAATTAGAACTCGTTTAGTTTTTTGACCTGTAGCTTTTAACATTAAGACATTTAAAGAATATTAGAATGGAGCTGAAAAAGTACAAATGATGTATTATACGTCATTAGTTAAAATGACAGGAAAACACCTTTCCACTGTGAAAGATGACTTATGTTTTACTGAGAGATATTAAAGTTAAGGAATAAATGCGGACATTATTTGAAATTAACAAAAAACTTTCAGTAGAAAAAAGGGGGGTATTAACCCTTTTCGGTGGAGTCAAGCTATAACATATAAGGCAAAAATACAACCATGTTAGTATTAGACAGGACTTTAAACGGGTGGCAAACTTATATACGGCCATGTGACGGGATCTCCAATATTTATATGTGAGATATGTGGTTTTATAAAATATTTTCAGTATGTATTTGCTGGGTGTGTACAGATGCCTTGTTGAACAGAAGTTAATTTGCCTTTTTCTCATGCTGTACATATAAAAGTAGTAGATCCTGCATATTAAATAAGCATTATAGGCGTAAATAGTATACAGATCCACACAAATAATATGCCCACTATCTTTCCTAGTAATGGCAGACTCCGGAGACCGGCAGTAACCAGAGTACTCTGCCCTGTCTGTAAACTGAAACCACATCTGAAATTTCCCAATCACCTGGAACAACGATGTGTAAGATTAAGTATCTAAAGTTCAGCTAGACCAAAGCTCTTTAAATATCCATTGACGTATCACGAGCCAGTCATTTGTCTACTTTTAATTTCTATGAAACAATTAAATGTTTCCTTTTCAAAGAGCATCAGAGATACTACTATGCAGGGAGGGAGTTCGGAATAAAATAGGTGGCATGGATTCACGCGGCCGACAACTATGCTCATACACTTTTGCAACATGGAACCGCGTGTATCGAGCTGGCAGACACACACTTAAAAACTGAATCTAAGTGGCATCTTGATTGATTTACGTGTGAGGCACCAGTCCAGACCAGCAATGATCGAAGACGTATAAACTGTGTATGGCTGTATTAATGCATATTTGGCATGTGTATATATAAATATATATATATATATAGTATATATACTGGGGGTATAATAAGCCAGGGCACCTTAGGCAGGTGGCTGCAATGCATTGCACCAGAAGAACCCTTATGGGCAATCAAACAATACCCCTCGGGTCATGCCAGCAGGGGGCTTGTTGGAGAGATTATAAAATCTGCCACTAATGACATCTGTATTATTTCGTTATCGAGCAAGCACAAAGTGGGTCTATTCAGTAAGAAGTTATGTAATCAGTCAAGTTAAGGATTAAATCGTTTTACCAGACTTGACTCTAGTCGCATTGTTGGTAAACAACTCACAGATTAACTAATCTTGGTAGTGAGGGTATGGGACTTTAAATGCGAGTTACAGGCGAGGGCATGTGAGTTCAGTGTTATGTATATAAATAATCCCTCATCCCTCACTCAAGGTAGGGTGAGGGAAATTAAAAAAACTGGAAAGTATATAGTCCTATATAGCCTTAAAAGAACATATTTGCTTTTAATACATAATCAATTTTATCCCAGATTGTGAATGTAATGCAACAAAAATGATATCTCATAGCATTCCACTGATTGTCTTAATGGTGGTAAAACCAACAATTTTATGATGATATAGTGATACTCTATGTAGTGTATACATTGTGTTTATATTTTTGCAAACTTATAAGATAACGATAATTGTAATACTTATAATATATATATATAAATAGACTAACTTAGAACGTTTTCAAAGCCCTGTTATTTTAATTCACAAGAGCGTAATATATACCACATTCAGGAGTTAACATTCTCCAGAATAGAAACAGACTGATGATTAAGTGGAACACTAAAATGTTATTATATAATTACATTACACTGGTTAACCTAACAATACTGTGGAGTTATCAATGCAATTCTACTTACAATGCCAGAACCTGAAATAAAAAAACAATTGTTATAAGATTGCAGCTTTTACACAAGGCACAACAAAAGGTGATCGCAACATCCGGGGCTGGACTGATTATGTTGGGGGGGCTTGGTATGTTAAGTGTCGCGGCCTCCTGATGACGTAGGTGTGGATATGTGCTGCTGAATATGTGCGACCGCACTCTACATATAACTATTAAAAACCCACTTATTACAAAATACCTCCATTACATGCCCCAGGCCTCTAACAGAATGGTTCCTTTCCATTTTAGTTACTTAATAGCTGTCAGACTCAAACTGCCAGGGTAAAAGCCAACAACAAGACTAATTTCCCAGCTGTCAGATGTCCACTCTTGGGACTAATGGCAACCACACATACACATCAAGTTGGGCTGAAGTGGGGTTCCAAGAGTAGAGCATCTCTATAACAATAACCCAGACTTGGGTAACTACCTGAGTAACGCAGTAAAAGAATAAAAGCTTTAACGGCTTTTTAAAGCTAAATTAATGGCAAAACACCGACTTACCTTCAAAGTAAAATACACTGTTGTTTGATAACCAGTGTCATGCTCAAGTGGGAACTTTACTGGCATTTTGCCCTTACGTCCTTGAGCCAATTTTACTGGCATTATACCGGAATTAGCCCTTTAGGCTAAAAAAAACCCCTATCGTTGTAAGTACATACAGTGCATTGTTGCAAATGTCAGGTAATATAAAGGATACAGAACCAGGAACCGGCAATAGGATTTAGCCCCTTAGATTTTCCTTTCATTTAAGTTTTGCAATGAGCATAAAGTCAGGGTCAGACCTAAGTAAGCTTGGAATATATTTGACTCGACCCGTATTTAGTCCGGGACAATTGTGTGTCAGTTTCATTGTCTGACTCCGAGTCGCTCGGTACCCTCAAGTAAAACAGTTTACACCCCAAATGTTATTTACAAAGAGATTTTTGATATGCAAGAGTTATCATCCCGTCCATCCCGTCATCCCTCACCGCCGGCTTCATTATCCAGTACTGACATATGATGAGAACTTCCTAGGTCAAACTACCTGATTTAGGGGAGTGGCTTACTGAGGGGGCAGGGCTTGCATCAGATGTGGGCAGGTTTGCTTTGAACTGTATGGAAGAAGGAGGGGAATAGGGTAGGGAGTGTGGCTAAACACCATTCTCGCACCCTGGAAGAAAAACAGAGTGACCCGGAGACTCCAGGTGAAACCCAGAGAGTTCCCAGGTATGGACATAGTCCACATAACGTGTAACGGGAACTCAAATGTTGGTATGAAATAAATTCTTCATGTAATCGCACTTTCAATATTTCCCAACATGCACCATTACCACACACACAAACACACACACACTGTATTTGTATAACGGCCATTCTCACCATATTCCCAAATACAACCCCCCCGATTTAACGATCCAGCATATATTTCTATGAATATTTTCAAGAAAACATGCATTTCAAGAATGCTGGAATGCTGTTCTAAATTTAGAAGAAGAAAAAAAAAAAACGAAATTTATTTTGTGAGTAAACATCCAAAACAGCAGTTTTAACATATTTATAGCAGACTTTACATCTGGTAACAGCTTATGCTTTCTTGATGCTTTGTAGAACTCCCCTGTGTCCCTACTAAAAGCATTTAGTACGGCTTATTCTAACTGGAAAGAACGGGGGGACCAGGCAAGCCGATACACTAAAGGATTTTAAACTCACTATAAAAATCATAATATTATGAACCCTTAAAATCATTATTTTCAGAAAATGGCTTAAAGGATTTCTGTTCACTGGGAAATCTTTAGCTATTTCTTTTACTTTCAGAAGGCTCAATCAAAAGATTCACCAAGTGCCCCCGAGAGAAAACCGCAGATCTACATTTAAATGGAGACATTTCCAAATTCACACTACCTGGAAGGCAGACGCTGTCAAGATTTCTCACCGAGTTAATATAAAATAGTTTAAGATATATTTCACGCAGGGTAACCACCTTCCTTCTGAGGGCTCTAAATATGCATTTTTTCGTTTTCTCCGCTTGCCTACTTTTGATTTTTCTGTCCAATAAATTGAGATTAATATCTTAACCAATTACATATTTTATTGTGCTAACAAATATCTATTATGTGTTTATAGTGCCTCGTTGAATTGTTCTGGCCGTGGAAAGTGCTGGTCGGGTAAACGCTGTAATGAAATAGGGCATTTTCATAGCGCAAGTCTCACCGCGCTGTAGAGTTATTTGCAAAGTGTATCTTATGCTTTAACGTGATGGGCAGCAAAAAAAATTCTTATGTATTCCAGAGAATTAGGGGTATAATTATTACCAAGAAGATGTGATAACTTCATGACTTCACTATGCATTATCATACCTCCCAACAGTCTCGGATCTCATGGGATAATACTGATGCCCTACTCTCCTGCAGTGGGAACCATTGGGCATTTGGCGGGAACCTCTGATCTCCCCAGGGTGGTGAAAAAGCAATGGTGGTCTGCGGCCTTGGACCTTCTTCACGTATAGTGATGCCAAGGAGCAGGAATACAGCTCTCCTGCCATCTCCCACTTTAGTGAATAGACCCCAAAGCCCCGTCCGCTACCCCCACCCCTCCGGAAGGACCGTGTGTTTCTTCTTCCCAATACCCATCGAAAGCTTGTGATTCCAGAGCCACCATCTGCCGCTATAATGTGGAGCTAAATCATACGCCAGCAAAAGTTATTGCGGTAGTTTTAGGAGTAATAAAAACTGCATTATTACGATGCAAAGCGAATGCATCGCATTGATAAAAAAAAAATATTGAGATGTACGATGGCAAAAATCAATGATTACGTTAACAATATTTATTTATTGTGAGTGTTTACAAGTAAACAATCCAGAAAAAAAATAACGCTTATGGAACCTAATACCACAAAAGCATTTTAGAGGTTCTCGTCTAAAAAAAAGAGAAATAAAGCAAATAAGATTGCGAACAGCTCAGTGTAAACAGAGAATGCTAAGAAGCAATCTCTACTAATCTGTTTTTTTTTTTTTCTAATTTATTTTGTAGCGAACTGAAACCTAGAGGCATCTTGAATGTAAACTGTGCTAATTTTAGTTGTAGAAGCCCTTTGGATATCTGGATGTTAACCGGTTATTTTCTTTAGGAACTCATTACGACTTTTAAACAGCAGTAACAGGAATTTCTTTCCAATGTAATCTTTACAAGAACGATAAAACAGATTCCATCCCTTGGCACGGGATGTCCAAGGCAGTTTGGTCAATTTAAACGGACTCTCCTCAAAGTGGATGCTCTGAACAATGATGTCATAGTAAAGTACTTTATATGCACTTTCAAAGGAGAAGCTGCAGCACCCCTGTGGATGGTGTCCCATTACCTGAAGCTCAACATCTCAAAGACTGAGTTTATGGTTATCCCGCCATCCCCTCTGCCCGCGATTTCTGACATATCTCTTACTGTTGACAACTCTACCATCCGACAGACCAAGTTTGCTGCCTTCGTGTCACCCTTGACTCTGCTCTCTCCTTCATCCCTGCAGTAAAGAGAGCAGCCTTGGAGGGAGGCGACTGGGGGCGCCAACCTGGGTCGGGTCTGGGGTTGAAGGACATGTATTAAGTCACTCAGTCTTAATGAGCTCTATCCCAAAAACCAGGTTTACTTATTGTCCCATAGATACAATAGGGGTTATATATAAACATTGGTTCTAGTCCATTGCGTGAAGTGTGACTATAGCAGTCAATGGTATGGTCCACCCAGAAGGAACATTCCATTGGTTGTCATGTGCGACATCCCCCATAACATTAATGGGCCAGTTGGGTTGATGAAAGCACCTCCCTGTAGCGCAGTGGTTCTCAACCTTCCTAATGCCGCGACCCTTTAATACAGTTCCTCATGTTGTGGTGACCCCCAACCATAAAATTATGTCATTATATATTGTGAAATGTGTTTTCCGATGGTCTTAGGCGACCCCTGTGAAAGGGTCGTTCGACCCCCAGGTTGAGAACCGCTGCTGTAGCGGGACATCGGGGGAACTGACTGCCTATGCCTCATATACGCCATTGCTCCCATACTGTGTATATATTATAAGACCTTTATGACGGGAAGCTCTCTGGGGTTTCCCTTGGTAATCCATAGCGATATCAAGTAGCTGAAGTGTTCGACTCTCCTGCAAACTCCCTCTTTAATCAAACGACCCCTTTGAGCGATATCACCCACTAAATATAGGGCAACGGGGGGGTAATTTGTACGCAGCAGTTTTGGTGCAAAACGTTAATAATCAGCAGGAGGATTCCTTGGGTTGACATGGCGATTGCACTTTTTTTTTTTTTTTTACAAGCAACGTTTTTTCTAAATAATCCCCGGCACGCACATTAGCCTCAAACAAAGCAATATTGATAGAAAAGTTATCGATCGCATACGTTTCTACATGTCAATACTATCACTTTGCATATTTCTTCCTACTTCGCTAACGGTATTGCCGGAGGAAATCAGATAGCGTAACATGGATTTCAGGCATCCATAAAACTAATTTCAGTGATTTCCAGAGAACCTTTTGCTTGTAGTTTGCCAGGTACGGGACTGTACCGCCGTCACGTTAAGTGAGGTTAATACAAGTAGACAGTAATCATTGCTTTTACTTTAAAGAATATCGAATAGAACATACGCTTGTTTTATTTTTTTTCGCATGCTGAGATGGCAACTAATTCAGATAATTTAATTTACAAATGACTTTGTTAACTCAATTAACATTTCTCTATCTATTTTGAGTATATGTTTCTGAAGTTGAGGTTAACCCTTTCACAAGCTGTCATATAGGACAAGCCCACTTGATGAAGTTATCACACGTACCATCCGTGAACTTTGGGGTGATCTATAAAAAGCAAATTGCTACAACGGCAGATTTTTGGGGTGCATCCAGTTGGCATGTACTTTAGTGTACCCTATGCCCAAATCCATGATGACCCAGATCGAACACTACTGATTTCCTAATTCCTGAAATTGGGCTTATTCAACCTTTCAGGTCGCCCTCTCTGCTATGCATTATGAAGGGCCAGCCTCAGCGAAAAGCCTAAAAAAGGTCTGAAATGGCCCTGCATAATGCATAGTTAAATCTGTGTTTGGTGAAACTACCAAATATGTTTTTGCTCACCTGCAAATTTATAGTTGAAGGAATAAACCCTTTTAGTTGATATATATATATATATCACTTTTTACAGAAAACAAGGACATTTCTGTTTGTAACATAATTACAAAAGGGTTTTCTAACGATCAATTAGCCTTTTAAACTTAAACTTGGATCAGTGAACACAACGTGCCATTGGAACACAGGAGTGATGGGAGTGATAAAGGGCCATTGGAACACAGGAGTGATGGGAGTGATAAAGGGCCATTGGAACACAGGAGTGATGGGAGTGATAAAGGGCCATTGGAACACAGGAGCGATGGGAGTGATAAAGGGCCATTGGAACACAGGAGTCATGGGAGTGATAAAGGGCCATTGGAACACAGGAGTCATGGGAGTGATAAAGGGCCATTGGAACACAGGAGTGATGGGAGTGATAAAGGTCCATTGGAACACAGGAGTGATGGGAGTGATAAAGGGCCGTTGGAACACAGGAGTGATGGGAGTGATAAAGGGCCATTGGAACGCAGGAGTGATGGGAGTGATAAAGGTCTCTGTACACCTATGAAGAGATTCCATTAAAAATCAGCTGTTTCCATCTACAATGGACTTTTACAGCATTAACCCCATCAATCCTGGATATCTGCTCTATTTCATGTTATTTTAGTGGACAAAATCTGCTTTTCTTTCAAAAACAAGGATATTGCTAAGTGACCCTAAACTTTTGAACAGTATATTATATCTCCACTGAAAAGCATTCTGACGTGATGAAAAGGTTGTATTTTTTTAGTGAATAAAAAATAGGTTAAGAAATGTCAGTCCATGTGGTTTTTCACAGGTAGGTAGTATTTTCCCAGAACGCTTCATTCTAATAATTTGTCGTATGGTAGTTACTTACCAAGTCACTCAATGTCCCTCAATGACTAATTCCATTGCCTCAGTAACTCCAACCAGAACTTATTAGTGATATCATCACCAACTGTGGTTATACAGCAGGCGCAATGGCAAGACTCCAGAGAGGTTTATTGATTTCGAGAACACAGCATTTAAAAATTACATAGATATTCATACCATTTGACATCAGTAAGGAATAAAAAAAAACACATTATAATAAACCAGTTTTCTTAGTGAGTAATAACATTATCCAAAGTAGCATGACATTAACAAATAAAAGTATTATTTATATATATTTTTTTTATTATTATACACAACCTATAACTTTTCCGAGACTTATACATATGTGTAAAAAATGTCAGCTACTTCTGTTGAATAAATATTGATAACTATTACATAAAAAAAAACTAATTAAACATTTAAATAAAAGTTTTAGAAACTCCTTTAAAGAAGCAAAATCATGATACAATAGATTATATTAATAGCTAACAAACAATATCTCTGTTACAGAAGTAACAGTTGGGGGAGTAGTTTTAAAATAGCCAAAAATAAAATAACTATATATATATATATATATATATATATATAAATATATATATATAGTTATTTTATTTTTTATATCGTTTACATGGGAATTTTATTTCCGTTGTATACTGTAGATCAGGTGGAAGTCTGTCCCAGTTTCCAGTTAATGAATATAATCCACACTAACAGAGCCCCGTCACCTTGTTATTAATATAACACGCTATATGACACTGGTGTCATAGCAAAGCAGAACCATGTGGTTTTACAGCATAATCTAATATACAGTAAAAAAACAAGAGAAATATGAAAACCTAAATAAACAGCAACATTTCAAAATGAGAAGGAGCCGGAATCCCCTAAGGCCTCCTGGTTGCAATGCAATTTTAATTCAAGCTATTACAGAATTAATTCACTATGGAAGCAATTACTTTAAGAGACAAGAGGTGCGAGGCGCTGGGTAGAAATAGTCGAGTGAACCCCTCTAAAAATAGTGTTAGCTCCTAACTTCTGTATTTTAGGATAATGAAAATGTAACGTAAAAGAATAGACCTTATTCACAACTTAGAAGTAAAACTAACACTATTCTTCAAAGTCTGCACGCATCTCAATGTCACGCATCCCATATATATATATGTACATTGTGTACCAGGCATATGTGACCCAATGCAATACAATATGTATATATGTCATGTATATAATGTATCGGACAGCACCTACTAGCATTGCACTGACCTACAACTTTTGTATCTCCTTCCCAAGGTTACTTATACATAGTGCAGAATGTATACACACAACTATTCTATGGCATTTGAAATATAACTAGCATTAGATAAGGTCAAAGTCACCCTATAGCATCTTCCATACTGCCCTAAACTCAGCATGCCACTTCACATGTACTTATAGCAAATACAAGCCCCCTCTCCTGCAGACACCAGCTCAGTCCTGCAGACCTCCTCATTTTTTGCCCTCTCCTTAATGTATTTGTATTGTCCCCAGGCAAATGTACAAGGTCTAAGGAGAGACAGATAAAGGAGCAAAGCTGCTGGCATCCCTCCCTCTGTGTGCAGTCATGAGACTATTGCTTACCTGCAAGTGTGCTGAGGAGACAGGCAGGCACAGCATCCAGGGGAAGAAGGGGGGAGGGGAGGGTGTCAGGATTCCAGCAGGTAGTCAGGTCCTTGCAAAAGCCCAAGCTGGTTGGTTGCTATTGAGTAGAGAGCATGCAGGAGCATTGCACATACAACACTCACTCACACCTCCTCCTCTTACATTGGGAGGAGAGCTGCTGCCTCCTAAGCAGGCAGGCTAATGTTAAAGTCACAGCTATCTTAATACTGATGCATGCTGTGTGCAGGGGGGCTGCCAGGACATGGGCTCCTGAGGATGGTGGCTTCTATTATCTACAGCCTTACCCACCACAGACCAGACAGCGGCAGGCTAACATGTCATGTGAAGGCTACTGACAGAGCTGAGATGATGCCTGGAGTGCAGCTTTATGATACCAGCACTTCTGCTGTTAGAGGCATCCTTCATCTCAAAGTCACAGCATCTGAAGACACTTGCGCTATGAGTTGTCTACCCACTGGACTAGGGTTAGGAAGGAGTCCTAGCGGGACTGAAGACATTTATACAACATTTGGCAACTTAGAAGAGCTGGAAAGTGATACATAAAATCACATAAAGTGATATATAAAATAGCAAAACATTTAAGCAACTTTGGAATTGGCTAGTCCGGGCGTCATACCTTCCAAGCGTTAAGGACAGACAGTTCCTATTTGGGACTCGATGCCTGTGTCCATCTTTCCACCTCTGATGTCCCCCTTTTCTAGAAGCTCAGGGTGTTCTACAGCCCTAAAAGTCACAGTATTGTGTATAGAAACCAATGGAAATGTGTTTATCTCCAGTTCATATGGTCTCGCTCAGGGCTGAAAATTTGTCCCTAGGACTCTTAAGCCCAGGGACTTTAAACGGTCAGCACCTCGTTGGTACAGCCGTCTTTACTGGATGTAGGAGTTTCTCGTATGGCTTTCTATGTTCCACAGGCGGCTGTGTATTACTTTATTAAGTCGGCTGTCCTAGCGGCCTTAAAATTATTCAAGAAGCCCGATGTGTCTAACAACCGGTCCATGACGGGTATAACTCGTGATGTCTCCTGCGCAGGGTACCGTCTTGCACTAGTCTTGATGACATCAGTTTTATCTTATAAGTCACAAATAATGTGCATAGTTTGTTTTAGTTTCCAAATTGGCAAAAAAGAAAATAATCTATTGTTTTCACTTTGTATCTTAATATTACCAATATATAGGTAAGCAGTGCGTGTGCTAAAGCCAGCCCAGAAGCAGCGTTGAACTTAAATTATTTTCACCTATGCATCTGTAAGCAATTCTAGTAGCACGAAGTATGGATCAAATTTTTTTTTACACAAATGTATAGTACAAGGGGCTCATCAATCAATAATAGAACACTTTAGGATAAATTATATGGGATACAAAATACATTAAAATTTGCAACCACGTTAGTTTTTTGTGCTAAAATCACAATTATTTGCATTTTTTGGTAAATCATTACCATAGTAAATCTGTCATTTTAATTTCTCCATCACATAAACATAAAACACATAAACTTGAACATCCTATGAGTGCCTGCTTTTGTGTCACATGACAATTAAGTGTTTCTGGCCTATAAATTCTAGGTTCCTTCTTGAAACTGTGATGTATTTCACACCTACTATCTTCACAAGTGGATAGATGGAGTGAAACTGGAGAGAAAGTGCAGGAAGCTGTAACACCAGGGACGGGCTGGGCCGGGGGGCAATTGCCCCCCAGGCCGCCCGAAATCTAATCTAAACGGCCGCTGGGTGCTGATGCCGCTGGCCGGCGCTACTTTAATACTTTTTTTAAAAAATTAATATGGCAAGCCGGATCGGCTATTAAATGAAAAAAAAATAGTATTAAAGCAGCTCCGGCCGGCGGCATCAGCACCCAGCGGCCGTATGCGATGGCCGCAAAGTGATGGGAGCAGCGTGAGGGGTGAAAGCTCCGCCCCCTCGCACTCACCTTTCACCCCTCACGCTGCTCCCATCACTATGCGGCCATCAGATTGTTGGAAATCGAATCTAAACGGCCGCTGGGTGCTGATGCTGCCGGCCGGCGCTACTTTAATACTTTATTTATTTTTAATATGGCAAGCCGATCCGGCATATTAAATAAATAAAAAAAAGAATTAAAGTAGCTCCGGCCGGTGGCATCAGCACCCAGCGGCCGTTTAGATAAGCTTTCCAGCAGTCTGATGGCCGCATAGTGATGGGAGCAGCGTGAGGGGTGAAAGGTGAGTGCGAGGGGGCGGAGCCACTTCACTTGACTTGCCCCCCAGGCCTTAGACTGCCAGCCCTCCCCCTGTGTAACACCATCTTCTTTTGACATCTGTAGGTACTCTGTTTCCTACTTCTTATTCCTTTTCTTCTTTTCTTGCATTGTACTTAAATGCACTGCTCCTGCCTCCTCTCACAACAACCCGTTACAATCCATGGCACGTCCTCTCCTCTCATCACCCCAGCTCACATAACATGAACTTCTCTTCCTTCTTGAAACGTCCCTACTAATCCCCAACCAGGCCTGGACAGGCCGGAGGCCTACAGCACACGCACTCATCTGATGTTCTGCTCCGGCGGCAGATCAGGTGCTGCAGCGCGTGCGACCAGCGGCTGGATATACCTGGCTGCACACTACATGAGCATAAAAATGGAGAACATAAGCGCGCATATCCAGCTGTTGGCCTTAAATTTCCAGGGTCGCCTCAACAGTGTTGGCCTGTCCCAATCCCACTTCATGTCAGTCCATCTCTTTCTATATTCCACCAATATGGAACCCCTCCTTGGTCCCCAGTGCTCTCACTTTTTTTTAAGAAACCAAACAACGCGATGTCTCCAACCACATCGTAGCCAGAGCCCTAGATGAGATAGACCCTACTGTTGCACATCACCCCCTATGCATTCCACCT
Source organism: Spea bombifrons (assembly GCF_027358695.1). Taxonomy (NCBI): domain Eukaryota; kingdom Metazoa; phylum Chordata; class Amphibia; order Anura; family Pelobatidae; genus Spea; species Spea bombifrons. The sequence continues at coordinate 8,284,041 of NC_071089.1, read as the reverse complement.
CAGCCATACCACTACAGACCCACCACCTTCAAAAGTGCTCTTATACTGCTGTGTCTATGGAGGAAATCATGTTTACTTGAGGACTTTGTACACTACAACCTCATGCTCTCTACCTATACGTCGGTTCTCCAACTCACCAAACTTACTTTGTTTTCAATAATCTCTCCTTTGCCCCCTGCACCTCTCTCCCTTTCTATCTGTTCTGCCCCGCTGCACCTTTCTCCCTTTCCACCTGCTTTGTCCAAGACCTTGCCGACCTTTTTAAAAATAAAATAGATAGCAACAGGGATGACGCCCTTCCATATGATGCTACCCGGAGTTCATCCGTGTTGACCCAGGTATGCCTACCTCCATGGCCGTACCCTCAATAGCCCTCTGCCACTCGTTCTTCTCCCTTACTACTCACTGTTGGTGATATCAGTCCTGTGGCATCTACTCCTCTCTATCTAAACTTTCTCTTTTTTGGATTCCAGTAAAATATCTATGCTGACCACAAGCTAATTTACCTGTCTTGTAATTTCCCCTATAATATACAGTTTTGTATATTGTCAGTTTTTATTTTATTGTTAAGTTTCACTCTTCCCTACTGGATTAGCACATCAGGATTTGTTGGCACCCTATAACTAAAATGTAATGAAATAATTTTAAAGATGTCAAAAGTAATTTTTTTTCTCCAAAACTCCTAAGGAAATGCAACTCACAGTGATCTTGCATAAACACGAAGAGCTCGGGATGGCTCCTTGGAACATGTTTTGATTTTAATTTACCTCTTTCTAGACAAAGCCGTTATATTTTCGGTAGATTGCCTTCCTAAGTCTCAAAAGACTGTTTTGCAGTTATAAGACCTACTCGGTCTGGTAGCTGTTTTTGTTTGTTTATTGATTGTTGAATAAAAATGTTTTTAATGACAAGCAGCATTCTCTGAATTGGGAAGTACTGCAATATTTTATGGACTTTTAGATTCAACTCCACGCAGAATATATGAACAAAACAGGACATAATGAGGTTAGTGATTATTTTCATAAATTATCTAAACGTTTTATTGCACGAATCAATAACAGGCTGTTGTCACAGTCCTTCCATGGCTCTGCCAGGCTCCCTTCCTACACGAGCAGTCTCCTGCCATCAATCGAATGTAGGACCACACTTCTACCCCAATCTTCACCTGCAACTCTCCACATTTCAGTTGGCCAAAGAAGGACCCTTATTTAGGAAAATCTTTGAACATCAGCACTAGGGTCTTCACCAAGTCTCCATATGTCATGGTTAACACGTTAACTGGTCTCACACGGCATAAATGAAGTGAGAAAAACAGAAATATGACTTAATCAACATCATTGGGGGAAAAAGAGTGTTATTGCCGTGATGGATTATGTCTGCTGATAAAAGTTAGAGTTTAAGATGTTAATCTTGTATTAATTTTAATTAAATTGAGATGTTTGCAAGGTATTACTGTGTTTTTATTACATCATTTAAAGAAGGCCTACAGATGACATAAAGATTGCTAATGAAAATGTAACATAAATTGTGTAGTGAAAGAAATAATACATAATAGCATTGTATGGTAAAGTACAGTAATACAATTACATAATTCATTATCCTCTACAAGAGTGCGTTTTGGGAAAAACTGTAGAAATATGTTAATGGAATGTTAACAAAAATGTAGAGTTTACTAAACGGGAGACAAATGTACTACTATTGTGTATGAAACACGTTGCCAGTATGCTATATAGCCAGGTTATGTGTTCCTTTGCACAATACAGCAATCATATTTGGGCAATATTTAACATAAATACGTTAAAAGGCAGAAATATATCTAATTCATATTCCGGCATTAAATGCAAGTGTGGGTGTGCGGCTTCACTAAATAATAACTATAATAGATGAAGAGTATATTAAACGCAATATTAACTATAGTTACTGAAAATTATACATACAATTACGCATGGCTACTATTTTAAAAACCCAATAAATACTAAAAATAGCTTTTCTTCTTTTATTGAACCAATGATTATTTTAATACCCCATTTGGGATTTTGATAAAGGACTTTTTTTTTGTTGGATTTAGTTGTGCCGAGTCAGCACAGCCTCCATAGAGAGCTTTAAAGGTGCTCTGTGGCTTTAACTCATGGAGCACCGGGATATGACATTATATCCTGGAACCGCGTAGTAAGGAGCTTGGAGAGCTGCCCTTGGTCAGACACCGCTCATTCGTATGAACATAACAATTAACTGAGCCCTGAATGGCATTCAGAGGAGCTATGTCAAGGAAGATAAGAGGCAGTGGGCATAGTGGAAGGTGTGTTAGCATGGTCAAGAGGAGCAAAGGGGGGTGGAAAGTGGAAGAGATGGAACCTTGGGGCAGGTAAAACAAGTAGTCATTAGGAGATGCTACAGAGAAAACTTATCTAATTGATTCCCTGTCCTGTTCTTTCCTTTCTCCCCACCTTGAGCCTACAAAAGGCTGTTTAATCCAATACATGACAATCAGCAACATAACAATTGGTGAGAGATTACTTAATATTGGAGGAATAATACTTTAAATCCTGAGATCAGTAAATTAAGTGTCAGATTCATGAACTGTGGAAGAGGATATTGAACATTGTCTTTCTGAAGCAACACTTGCATGCCCTCACCTGTAACTCACAAAATGTAAAGTCACATGCCTGCACAAACAACTCACAGAGGTAAGTCTGATAAGTTGAGTTAGTCCTTAACATGATTGACCCCTCAACTTCTTAGAGAACATACTCAAAATGTAGCCTTTGGTCATCCCAAAAACATCAGTGCTTTACCATGCAACAGTTATTAGTGCAAGTTCTGATGTAGTGGAGATTTCCAGATATATTCCATATAGATGATAATACCAAATTAGTCATGAAAGTTATCCCACTTCCAATCCTTTACAAGGTAAAGCACTTCTCTCTTAATCTTCCTTTACATTAAAGTAAAGAAAAATATGTAGCAGCTCGTTTACAGAATAAAATAAGCAATGAGTGTGTATTAAAAATCCATCTTATGTGTATACATAGGGAAATGTATCGTAACCTTTTTCCTTGGAGCTGCATGATTATACCCCATGTACACCTTATACCTTATATTACATTATAAAATATCTCCCCTGGTGCTAGGTTATTGATTATTGTTGCCTTTGCAAGGTAGGAATGTGGAGAAAACCCCAGGACCGGAAATCATTAGATAATGTTGGCTCTGCAACAGGCTGCCACTGACTTGAGCCCCCTTGAGGCAAACTTTTAAATGAAATAACTCCAAAACAATTATTCTGATTGGCAAACAAAAGGCAAATGAGGTTTTAGGTGAATTTACCGTATTTCAAATTAATTTACTTTCATGGCCACGTTCCATGTTAACAAAAGGAGTTGTGTTGGATGCAAAAACAAACCTTGAATGTTTTTGTATTTCATTTTTAATTATTTATCTCTCTTAACAGGGTAGGCTACCCACAGTTCTTCTTCTACCGGGGGGAGTGGCTTTGTGAGATGCTGGAGGTGGGGCAATCCACAGACACCCTTAAATGGGCTGGGTAGTTGTAAGTGGGCAGGGAGTTGGTGCAAAGGCCACTCCCCTACCTGGAGAAAAAAGTGACCTGGAGACCCGGGTAAACAGCGCTGCACTCGGAGACTCGGAGTAAAACTCAGAGGGTTCCCACATATGGCTAAAATGTCAGATCCTGAGCGCGGTATCCACAGCAACCCATTGAGTAAAATAAAAAATTGGTGAAATAAAAAATAACATCCTAAATTATTCTGTAATTATATAGTGAACGCTTTTATTGCTTTTTGTTTTGAATTTTAACATCAACATAATAAATAAGTAACGTTACTGCTCACTTAATATTTTTGAATAAAGCTTACATTTCATTAACTTGAGTGTTATACCTGATTATTGTGAATTCCGAGCACCTCGACCAATAAGTAATGTTTGTTATGTTTTCATTCTGCCAGTTTATATATTATTCTAGTAATGTATAGAGCCACTTTTCTTTAAGTATAAATTGGTATTATGTTATTATTTATACATTTTAAACATATATTTATTTTGTAGGCCGTTGTATTATAAGAATTGTGATGCATAAACACTTGTAAATTAAAAAAATATATAAATTATGTATTATTGTTTTTTTGTGTTTTTGTTTTAAGGAAACTATATTATTATATTATTACTATATATTTAATACAGAGAGTGCCATAGTTTTGTGTGTGTGTGCTGGGCAGAAGTGGCAAAGCTTACGTGTAGTCATACCCATTAAATCTAAACTCTGCCAATAATAACCAATGCCTACCGCTTCACACCCATTTTCCTGCTTATACCCCACCATTCTAAGCCTATGACCCTCAAACAAAACTGCTTTAATATATATTAATATATATATATAATGTGAGTTTTCTACATGGTGACTCATTTTCTGTATGTCAAACCAAAAATGGCATATGCTTCACCTATATAGACAAGGCCAGCCCTATCATGGAGAAGAGTGGGGCAATTGCCCCAGGTGGCACTTTTGAAGAGGCGGCACTTTGTCGCCTCAAGCGCCTTTTTTTTTCTTTTTAAGCAGAAGAGAGAGAGGGGCGCCGAGTGGTTTTTCGCTTATCAAGTTGGCAGTACCCGCTCGGCGCCCCTCTCTTCCCTCTGCTAGCCTTCTAGCTCGGTCTCGGTGCCGGCTTGTAATGCTGAGCGCCAGAATATGACGTCATTTCCGGCTCTCAGCAGTAAAGCAGTGCGCACCGTGGCAGAGCAGGGAGACTCGCCGCAGGACTGCTGAAAGGTAAGTACAAAGGGGGTGGATAGGGTAGAAATAGGGAGAGGAAGGGTATATAATGACCCCTGGCGTCGGCAGGGGGGGCGGGATTTTAAACTTCGCCCCAGGCGGCATTATGTCTTGGGCAGGCCCTGTATATAGATGTACCTGAAGTCTGCAGCAAACTATTAATTGACCTGGTGCTTGAGATCTCTTAATTGATCAGATAAAATGTGTTAATGCCACTTGGCTATTTAATTAGGATAACGTGTGCCAATTCCTGTTGAAACCATAGAAGAGCTTCACGTTTTCTTGTATTGTTTTTTTTTTTTTAATTCTCCAAGAATAAAAAATATATTCAGCTACCAATTTAGACAGACCTGCGCATGGGTTACTGCTACTGCTCACCACCATAGATAAAAGAATTCACTCAGCAGTAATGTGAGGCCTGCCAGCATTAGGTCACCCGACACACTCCCAATGGTGCTAACCCTTGAACCAACTTACTGGACACTTATATTTTAATTGCACTCAAATCACTTTAATGAGAACTCATCTTCCCCACTGTCTGCTAACATTTCAGGTCTCTGTAGAGTAATCACTTTTTATTAACTCTTTACTGCGCCAAAGACCCGAATGAAGAATCTTGCAGACCGGGGATCTTCTTTAAACAGTGCCAGAATGAAAGGGTTAATGTACGTTTCATAATTTGTAACTTTATAACTCTGCCGTAACTTCTCTTCTAGATGGTGTTTTATGCCATATTGATAAAATGTTCGTTATGTCACTCAAGGCCATAATTCGCAAGGTCGCGCGTGTCCGTTTTACAGAATGGCTTCTCTTACGATATTAGTTAGAAGGGGAGAGTCCGTTTATACGATTTGCTTAGGATACACAGAAAGGTACCTTGCTTCTGTTCAAGAGAAAAATAATAATTGCCACAAGGATATAGAAATTCTTACATATAAGGTATTTCCAAACTCAAGACATGAATATTATTTGGGGTATTTTAGTCAACTCAACACTACTTTAGCAACAATTATCATAGCAAAGATATACAAATATTTTACTTTTCATTTCCTTACTCTAGTATCCATACTAAATGTTAGACTATACACCTAAAAATGATATCAAAAGATAGCCCTATCTGTCCTTGAATATGCATAATTTGTACAAATGAAAACAGGGAATCACAGCTAAACAAATATATCATAAAAACAAAAAGCTCTACATTTTGGAGTACAATAAAAAAATAATAACTAGTTATGCTCTCGGAATTAACCAAATCGGCAGCTGAATAATAAGTGTTATTCTTACCATCCAATTGATGGTACTCATTTTGTTGATCTTGGACAAAGTACCCTCAGCAAAGAATGGGCTAAAACCCTTGAATCCGCAGATTTGGGGAGAATGTTGAGGGAAGAGGAAGCTCCAGAGCCCTCCCAGGCTGAAAAGGGGAGCCGAAGGGCTTTTGGGAAGCCTGAACAACGTCTGGAAGTGCTCTGGATCCGCAGGGAGAAGCCGAAAAGGAGATAGGAACGGATCTACCGACTATAGCCGAAGTCAGATGCCCCCCCCCCTCAGTCGTGGGTATCTCATCGAAATTTCCCTTATCTGGAAAAATTATTTGGATAAGGGATACTCCACCTGTATATTAAAATATTTAATCATGTTATTAAATAAATGTAATATTTAATGAGGGTGAAAAATTGCTACAAAAGCCACTGAGACCCTAAAAATTCCTGATAAGAATGTAAAAAAGGGTTAAGAAACATACGTGCTGGACAAGAAAACAACACATTTACCAAGTTCTATCGTGACAAGAAACTTTGAAATCAGTGAAATGAAGCCTAAGTTACGCGGTGGTTCATAAATAAGGTATTAAAATCCAGAAGGTGATAGAGACGACCCTAATAGGCAGTGATGTGACCTGAAAACATCACACAACCTTGTGCCTAAAACAGAGATTCAAGGTTTTACTATGTTGGTGGCGTAGGTACATACCTGTCCATCCAGCATCTCCATCCAGCGAGCCGTTTTATATCTGAAACATTGGCCAAAGATGTGTAATTACTATTTGCTGGCCATCTCCCTTACGAAAAAATTACTGCAGTTTTTCTGAAGTAATACTGCAGTTTTTTGGACATGAAAAATACTGCACATTTACTGCAGTTTTACTGCATTTGTACTTCACTGTACTGCAGTTTTACTGCAGTTATTTTTGTAAGGAAGAACAAATGCAATAAAGCTGCAGTATATTGAATTACAACTGTAGATTTGCAATATATATAAAAAAAGTGCAGTAAATGTGCAGTAAAAGTGCAGTAAAAGTGCAGTATTGCAGTTTTTTCATGTCCAAAAAACTGCAGTATTACTTCAGAAAAAACTGCAGTAATTTTTCGTAAGGGAGCTGGGACACTAGGCCTACTATGTGATCATAAATAAAACATAGCGCCCGAGCATTTCCAGCCGCACTTATGTTATCAGCCAGCCGCTGGCCTTAAAGTGCCAGGGCCACCCCATTATTGCCCTGCTGTAAATATGTAACACATTTTATAGTAACAAGGTTTTTTTTTACAATGTTTACAATTTCTATACATATGAACATGCTTCATGAACTATAGGCTGGTCAGTCCATCTATCTATCTATCTATCTATCTATCTATCTATCTATCTATCTATCTATCATCTATCTATCTATCTATACATAGATTCATTGAATTCATTGAGCTATAATTGTCGTCACGGTTACCAGTTGGCTTTCTGAGTGCGATAGGGGTTACAGTCTGACGACAGCTGCGGTTTGCATAGCTCAGATTCAGAATATAATGATATAATGAAATAATACTAAAAAAAAGTAATTCCCGCAGCTTTAAGGAGCAGCTGTCCCGTACATTGCATGGACGCTGCACAATGCTGACACTTCATGTTAGCTGCCAGCATGCCTCACATTTTTGTGCAATGCAGGGGATCATTGCTTTGTAAGTCAAATATTGTAACTTTTTTTTCTTATCACAAAAGAGTCTTTAAGTGCAGCAAGATCGAAAATTAGAAGACAATTACCAACAATTCTCCAAGTCTTAATAACAAAATGCCTTGGTTTAGTTTGTTATTAGACACAGGTAACACAACATGCCAACGGCGACTTCTGGCTTCCAACATTAACATCTTAATAGTCAACGAGACTGATTAATTCACTTCATCGGGTACTCTGGGTAGAAATGTAATTTGTGAGGCTCTGCAGAGCCCACAATCACGGCCAGACTGGGCGTTAAAATAACCCCGGGCACATTAAGGCTGTGTCTACTAAATGGCGTGTGTGTGGCTGGGTACTCTCGAAGCATGCTGTGTATGTCCAGCTGGCGGGCTTACCCTGAAAGACGCGATCTGATGCTTGGCTGGCAGTAAAAGTAATTGTGCGGTGCTATCACCCACCAGCCACATGGGTATTTGCCTGGTCAAGGGCCTGTCTACATTGCTTAGGGAACCCTTATATAGGAGATTACTTGGAGTTATGGAAAGAAATGATGAGAGAGTTAATACTTTGGGAGGCGGTCAAGGCAATGCAGGGGCAGGAGGAAGAAAAGTTAAAAAGCAATCAGAAGAGGACTCAGGAGAGAGCAGATAAGTCAGAAGGTGTTCAGGAGGCAGTGGATAAGTTAGGAGGTGATCAGGGTCGGACTCAAGAGAGAAGACATACGTTAGTAGGTAATCAGGGCAGGACTCAGGAGACAGTTGATAAGTTAGAAAGTGGACAAAGCAGGACTCGTGATTAGTCAGAAGGTGGTCAGGACTGGTTAGGAGAGAGTGAATAAGTTGGATGAGGGTCTGGGCAGGACTCAGGAAACAGCGGATAAGTTGGCGTGTGATGAAAGTGACATTGGAAGAAGAGCTGAGAAGCGGACTATTTCTACCAACCAAAACAGAACTATCATGCCTACAAAAATAAAAGTTGTCAGTGTTCAATTCAACACAATCAGTATTTTCTCACCAACCCCAGCTTGCCTTCCCTAGTTAAAAATAGAAGCAAAACATATGGTGATGGGGATGCAGAGGGTCATTAACAGAACAAATGTAGATTGGAGGTTAAACCATTAAAGCATAATATATTTCAAAAATGTGATTTAATCAATATACTAAAAAAGTTCTGAGTGGCTTTGTTAGCTCTGTACAGAACCCGCAGCTTAGTGCCATGGCTTGCGTGTGTTTTCAGAAAGGCAAGGTCACATCACACACTGGGACCACTCGCTATACCGTAGTGTTCATTATTACCGCTGCCTCTGATGGATGATCTCGCAAAATGATTTTAGCGATGGTGTGAGGCTATTAGCCCTATTAACTTTTGCTGGTTTTAGTTTTATAAATGTACAATTTCCTTGCTTTCTAACATTAATATCTTAGATAAAAAGGTCTAAATATATTTCTACGCGTATGACAGGGTATAAGCTGTCGGAGAGGGATGGCGAAAGTACGTTTTATTTTAAGATGAATATTGCCATTGAAAAGCAAAATGCTGTATTTTTCTAATTATCTGCTCAGGCATTTATGTTCATCTTCTGATTTTAAATGACTGCGTTTTTAACTTACCTGTGAACACCAATCAGTGGAAACCAATTAGCATAGGAAAAACTACCCTTCCAATAATTATTTATAATCATTTTATGTGGAGCAATAGAAGTTACTTAAAGGGATACTATTACAGAAATAAAATTATTTGCCTGTATCTGCATCGTGTATCCTTTGTCAGACTGGTAATACATGGGGCTCAGCAAATGAACACGATGTCACGCAATGCATGTATAGACACTACCCAGGCCAGTTAATGGCACATTCTGGCCAAGATCAATCATGCCTTGGCCTAGGTTGACTGGTCTTGTGGGCACCAAATCGCTGGAGGGCCAGTGGTCTCCCTTGAAACTGGCCCATTTATATGCAGGACTCATGATTAGTCAGAAGGTGGTCAGGACTGGTCAGGAGAGAGTAAATAAATTGGACGTTGGTCTGTGCAGGACCAGATTGCTGGAGGACCATAACAGTGGTCTCCCTTTTAACTGTCCCGTTTATATTGCAAATATAAATTTCTTCGTAGTATTTCTTCGTTTTGCTGTGAGCTGTATGGAGGGCTTGGCTATGACTTCATATCCTGGCATTCTACCTAAAAAGGATGCAAAGAGGAGGTAGGCTGGGGGACATCTAAAGCAGCCCCATGGATACACCATTGAGCCCTGCCCTATGTACAGTAGGCTCTCAAGAGGAGGAGAGACCCATGTCATGTACCAGACCATGCATGGAGATTTGCAAGGCCTTCTGTAGCTTGGCTCCAGCCATAGCTTACAACCATTGCAATCTTTTTTTTTTTTTTTGGTTCTGCTCAACATAACCAAACTGGAGGCCATTATCATCCTACAAAACATGAAGGGGAATGCTAGTAATCTCAGTTCAAATCTCAAAACAGACAATATCATGGGGTTAGACGTCTGAAGCCCTTATCTACCATAACCAACCTATTCTGTCTCCGCAGACAGTAAATAGTTTATCGTGCTGGTGTGGGACACTGCTTGTGCCTGAGCCTGAAGATATGAGTTGAGGTCCATCAATACCTACCGTAGTTTTCATGTCTTTCGAGCATGCGGAGACACCAGCACCCCAGCGTCTTATCCAGTCTCATTCTATCTTCCAAACTCTTACGACCAGGGTTTCCTTCCGTATCACCATGTTTATCTTCTCTGTTCAACACAACGCAAAGAGTTACATTTTTCCAGAATTCTGTATGCATCAAACTCACCAGAGCTGCAGAATATGCTGGATCTTTAAAATAATAAGTAATAAGAATATTATAATTTGCACAGCAGTGGCTGCTGGTGTCCCTTGACGTACATATATGACACCGTGACAATGGACCATGTTCCCAGTTTCAACAACTTGTGTATTATCAACTTGACAATTAGGATGCGTCTCTTAGTAGCTCATGAGCACAATGACTAATTTAGTTCTCTCATCCTTTCTCGACGCTCAAATGAGGTTTTTTTTTTTCCCTGGGAATATAAAATACTTTTCATCTCGTAAGAGTGTTTTGCTCATGATAAGGACGTTGAGATATCCTCACGCATTAAGTCAACAGCCTATTATGCTCGAGTATTGACATCAAACAATTTTATTTATGGGCAGAAATCTTTAATTAAGAATAATGTTTTTTTATTTTCACGAATGCAACAATTGATTTTCCTAAATACTTAATTGGCCGTTTGCTTTACTTATCAATGTAGGGGAATATCCATATGCCGATATCTGGACCTTCTTTTATGTCATTTTCTGCTGTAAGTAATCGGGAATTTAACCCTCTGAGTACCCAGGGAAAATACCTCCTATTGACACATAGTATCCTACCGCCAGCAGGCATACAAAAGGTTAAATGTCAATATAGCAGAACAGAATAATATATGACTTATTGATAGTAATACATCTTCTTGTTGTCAGTACAACAGTTCATTATTCATTATTATCTCTGTGAGGGAACGCTGTTTATCATGTTCTCAAAAAGGATTTTTATATACATAAAATTACATGTATCGTTACAAAGCAGCATTTAACCCCTTCTCCGCCAGATTTGATATCTTTTATTTATTTATTTTTTTGCCGGGCCTAGCAGCAAATCCTGCTAGGTTTAAAATGAAGTCTTTACAGAGTCAAGCGAAACAAGGAACAGCAAATAAGAGACAACACAGACACATCTTCCCAAGAATTCTGTAAACCAAAGGATTTCAGCGGAAGGAGAATACTGAGGCCAGACTGCTTTGGAAGCCGGCGATGGCACGACGTTTCTAGCTAAAAATGAAAAAAAAGAGAAAAAAAATATGATGGAAAACAGAAATTGAGAAAATATACAGCAAATATTTACATGACGGGCAGTATAGACCTGGAACGGCAGTCCAGTGTAAGTGGTAGTAAAGGAACTGCAAAAATATTTAGGAAAGGGATTTAAGAAATCTTGGGTGTAGATAAAGCTACCCAAAAGAATCAATGAGTAAAAAGTCCTTCAAAAAAGGGCAGATGAGATGGGCCGGGGGTTTGTGTCATCAATATGTATGAATGCATGTATCAGTCTGGTGTATGCCATGTTTACATTTTATAATGGTCTTCTCTTATATTTATATATGGTTTCTTTTTTGGACCAAAGTGGGAATTTGCCGGAGAGTTGCAGTTTGAGTTCACCAGTTATGTTTTATGAACATACCTGTTTCGCCTGGACACTCCGGATGAAGAGCCGCTTCTCCGGGTCACCGGGAAACGCTGGGTCCCGAGAGCAGCGCTTCGGAAAGCTACATTCCCCACCTACTTCCCCTTCAACAATGACGTGTGTCCCGTGTGACATCACCAGGACCACACACTGACATCAGAGGGACCACTCACCGATGTCAGCGGGACCTCCTACCCACATCCCACAAGGGGGGCTCCGGGTTGCCGAGGCCTATGGGCTGGCATACATAGACATACAAATACATAGTAATTTCATTGACTTAACTATGCACCATGCAGGGTTAACCAAGCTCTTCTTCCCGAAGATGCTCTCTGATGACCCTTCATAATGCATGGTGATATCAGAGTTAAATTTGCAGTTCCGTAAACTCTTGGTTTAGTGAATAAACCCCATAACACTGTGCCCTGCCCACCACTTCGCCTCTACCTACCAGGCATTGTATTTTGAGGTGTTTTTAGACATAAAGGTTCTGTAGGTTTAGCTTTCCCGTAAAGCTAGCGTGTAACAGAATCATTTTTATTTATTTTTAAATCACTGTGTAATGAGCAAACCCTACGGATCATGTATAGGGTGACTGTGGTTACAAAGGGTTAAAAGAGGACCCAGTCAGCGGAACATTCTATAGGTTGCTTAGGATTTTGCGCCCTCTTTTACACGTTCACACCATTTGTTAATACATAACCACCATTGTGTTCATAAGACAGAAACGCAGAATTTGACGGCAGAGAAGATCCATTGGGCTCCATCTAGTCTCGTCCAGGGTTAGTGAGTGCAGTATTTCTTCGGCTCCCCTAACACCCCAGGCCCGGCAACTCACGTAACTAACACAGAATAAACCCCACTTACTCTAACACCCTACACTAGCTCCCACACAGTCAATTTAACACCATACACTTACGCATACACACACACACACGCATACTATCTCTCCCCCTCAGGGATCTCTAACCCTAGTCTCACCCCAGCACCATATGGTGACACACATATACTAACACCATACAGTAACATGCACACACACATGCCAAAAACATACTTATACACATACACTAATGCCATATGCTCACAAACTCTCTCTAACACCATACATTTTCATATTCATACGCTCTCTCTCACTCACTCTCGTTTGTCCTATCAATCTCCCTAGCTACCAGCGGGGCTCACATGTCATTTGCAAGCTTCTGCACAACTAGCGTGGAGTCACGTGCCACGTGCCACGTCACCCCACTGAGTGCCTTGGCCGCCGGGACTCCTGGGTGCCGCGCAATCACCTCCGCACCCGCACATGCAATGCTTAGAATCCCTGACTGTATTAACCTCTAGCGCTCCTACTGGGAGGCTAATCCACTTATCTACTAGGAAAATACAGTTCTAAATGTTTTCTGTAACATAAATGAAAGCAAGAGAATTATTTTTCAGCATAATAAAACACATGTGTACAATAACATTATTTAACGTACGGAAGCCATGGGCGTCCATCTCTAACCGGCGGCACGTTGGACATGTAAACTTTCCATGAACGATACCTATAAACAGCTGAACACACAGTAAGACAGCTATACAGAACACAGATAACATTAAACTATAGCGTTAAACACCATTGAGCACAATTTGAAATGTCCAGAACAGGATAAAAAAAAAAAAAAAAAATCTCACTTTCCATCATCCTGTTGTGGAAATCTTTCCAATTTTCGGAACACTCCATTCCGTTTTTTTTTTTAAATTTCATTCTGAACGTTTTTGTGGTTGGGAGGATTACTTTTCAGATGAAAAAAACAACAATTATTCATGGAAAACGTATACACCTACTTCTTAATAATCTATATGGCTTTTCCAAAGCTTCTTAACCCCTTAAGGACAATGGTGCGGCCCCTAAAACCCGTTGAAAACAGTGCATTTTGAGCCCGTACATGTACGGGCTTTGTCATTAAGGGGTTAATAATGTTAGTCCGTGGCTAAAAAGTCTCAGCCTTCCGTTTCAATAGAAAGAAAGTGCATTTGAGCTCGCAAAAAAAAAAAAAAAAGGAATATTGAGAGTATCTTTGAGCAGACTGATATGCATTAAGTGTTCTTCTATACAGGGCAGTGCTTTCATACAGATTATATCTACGGCATTTACTGCATGCAAAGGACATTAAATACATAACAAAATGCTTTGTCCTACTTCGGTAATCCAAATTCTAATAAATTAAACATAGCAGTAAAACTTCCATGCTAAATCATCTAGCCAAGAAAAAAAAAAAATGCAAGTGCTTCCATCAGATCAATCCATTTCATTCGGAATGATTATTACCATTTGTATAAGATGATGAAAAGAGACATTTTTTTTTTAATGAAAATTTTTTTGGGGAAAAAAAACATTTTTTTGTGAATTTAAGTAGGAAAAAAATAACATCATAAAATCAACAACACTACAAATGAAATAGTAATTTTTCACCGAACCAGATTATTATTTTTTTTCCCGTACCAGGAAAGTCCTCAAAGCATACTTGAGCACCAAGACATTGGGGGGGGGGCGCTTGAGCTTCCTTTGGCCCTGGCTTGCATGGCGCCACTCTTTGAGAGGCTTATCGGAAAGTCACCTTATGTTTATACCGTTTGAATGATTATTCCTCCCCATTGAGTTATGGCACCTCTTTAGTAAGTTGCTGATTGTTGTTGATTGGTTCAGACGGCCTTTGTAGGACGGGAAATGATCAACTAATGTAGGTTCTGCCACTGAAACCCGGGAAAGGCTGACAAAATTCCAGATAAAAAAGCCAGCAAAGGAGCTAAGGGCACATTTAGTAGAAAATAATCTCGTACAGCATAGAGACCCCCCACACACACACACACACCCCAAAAAAAGTTTGCATAAAGAATCCATTTATTGTGCAAATGCTGGATTAAATTGCTTTTACTTGAGACACCCTTGTGGCTGCGTTTGGAATTGCAGGTTAAAGGCACAGGTTATTTATGACAAATCTGTGAATTATAGCAGCGGGGGGGGGGGGTCATTTGCCTCCCCTTCTCTTCTCGTCAGTCTTTCCCTGTCTGGGACACTGATCTCAGGCTCCACGAGATGATCTTTTAACCTAAATATCTCCAAAAACAGAAAAAACCCAATCTATAGATAAATTGTGTTCAACGATTTGATGGCTACAGCTCTCCTTTAATTGATAAAAAGCAAGTTTCTAAAACATGGCGTCAGAGCCCCCCCAGCTTAAATTTGTTGTGACAAAACTGCGACGCTGAATGGCAAAAATGAACTGCTGCGGACTGCAATTCCCATAACTCTCAGCCAACCATTTAGCAAGAAAAGCTTCATGGGAAACTATTGGCTTGTCCAAGGATAGCTATCGCTCCCCTGTAACCAGTGCTGCTTTATACGCCGTATGATGAATCGATTTTAAATAAAACGTATAATTTTAACCCCTTAAAAGCTGACCACTTTTCACAACTCACACAGTATATCCTAAAATCGTTAATATACTGGTGTATCTGTAGAATGAATTAATGTAAATATCACTTTGTGTGACGCTACAAAGAGCGCACATCCGTAGCACATTCATCAAAAGGGGTTTTTCTTCTTTTCTTTTTTTTTTTTACTACTGACTCTAAAAAGCATACTTTACTGCCATCTAGAAATTGCTCTGAATCTCAGACTTGTTCATCTGTCCCCGAGAGCAAATACATTAGCTTGTACGTAAAATCCTTTTTTTTTTTTTTATGTGTAAGCAAAGAAGAAATGATGTTATTCCATTTCTTTTAACACAATTTCACAATTTTACAATGTCATTTTATTTATTTACTGGGTATAGTAAATAAAACAAAATGCTTGTACGTTACTAAGAACTATAGGGAATCGATCAAGATTTATTTTTAATATGTGGTTATTTTAGCGTTTGGCGTAAATATATATATATATAATATAGAGATAAAACATTGATGTGTTGTATTATGCATACGCAGGGGTATTTCAACACCATTTAGTATAACTAGCCTATGATTCAGTGAGCCTCGAAATGAGCTGTCAATCTATCCGTCATCGGTATGCATGTCTGTCCATCTTAATGTTTGACTGTGTTCTTTTCATTAAGAAGACACGTTAAACGGTTACAGGTTTGATATTAAAGGTGTTTGAAGGTACTACAGGAATGCAATATACAGGATAATATTGCATATTAACATAAAAAACACAAACTCTAATAATAAGTACTTAATAATACAGAAAGGGAATTTAACCATGCGTGGGAAAAGCGTATTTTATTATTTTTTTATTGATTGTTATAGCGCCATCCTATTCGGTAGCGCTGTACAATGACGAAACACGGGCATAACAAGTAGCGCTTAACATAACTTGTATTTACAGAAACAAGAGGCCTTGCACATGAGCTTACAATCTAGAATGGCTATCCGGAATCCAAGACGAGACCAAAGGACCGATTAAGGTTTGAGTAAAGTACGGGCAGACCAGACGGGCCCAACGGCTCTTATCTGTCATCAAATTCTATGTTTTATGGTGTAAAATAAGTCATTTCCACTGATTTATATATTTTTTTCATGATATAAGTTTTGTCCTCTGATTTCGCATCGAGCCATTGTTTAAGCTCCACTCGTTCACGGATGTTATCTGGGAATCATGGGATTTGTATTCCGACAGCGACGCAGGTAGCCCGTTTCCGACAGACTTCACATTTACATGTTATTTGGGATTCCTCCAGGCAGGGTAGGTGCTAATGACCCGGGGTGGTAATGATACCAACTGATTGATTCCCTGCAATGGAAAGTTCTTGCCTTTAACACAGGATATTATTAGTGTGCTACATGGAAAAAATTATCTGATCTACTGTGACCCCCACACGCGCATGACAAATGATACCGGGGAGGAGAATACATTATTCACTAATAAATTACAGTTTGCTGCCCTGTGGTATAAACTAGTATTTCCAAACTAATGCTTTCCGTGCCAGAGTTATGTGTCTAGCATTTCATTTTCATTTGGCACTATATATATATATATAATTATATATATATATATATATATATATATATGCTACAGTTCTAGCCGTATCCAACATAATTGTTAAGTAGGAATAACATATGCTGATACAGGTAATGAGAAAGGATATAAGGATCAGGTATAGAATGTAAGCTCCTATGAACAGGTTAACCACAAACAAAATCACAGGATCAGTGCCAAGCAGGCTCTCAAGATTAACGTAAATAGGTTTGCAGCAGTTAATAGAAGACATTGCAGAAAAGGTTAAATTAAATATGGAAATATTTGATTTAAAACTAACATTTTAAGCGACCTATTAACATACCTGAAAACTGCACCTTTCCCTGGGTCTCCGGGTCACTTTCCGCTATTTCTGGGGGGAGGAGCAAGGGTTAACCCTGCCCACTCCCTGCCCACTATACTTCCTACTCCCAGCCCATTTAACCCCATAAGGACCAGGGCTTTTTTACACTACAGGACTTTTTTGTGGTTTCGCTAAGTCTTTTATCAACCATTATTTCCCGGTTTCTCATTTGGCGAACCCACATAAATTATCAGTATATATACACACACACACACACACATATATATATATATATATATATATATATATATATATATATATATATATATATAACTTTTTGTTTTTGAGACAAGTAGGGCTTTAAAAAAATAAAACATATTCATAAAAATGCTAGTAAAAAAATGCTAGTTCTATAAATTATCTACAGCTAGTATAAATGTTAGAAAATACTAAACCTCTATTTGTTATCTTGATTTAAAAATCACCTTGAATTCCCATATAATTTTCATTTATATTAGGTTTTCAAATGGGGGGGGGGCTTTATTTTTGTAGTTCTATTATTTTTTAACCCCTACCTAACCCTTAACCTAACCCTAACTAATTCTCCGCTAACACTCACAACACTACCTACCCAATATATATTAAAAATACAGATAAAAATTTACCTCTTAGGGTCAGATAAAAATTTCAAAAGTTAAAAATAAATTTGTTTAAACCTGGCTCTTGCCCACTGAGCAACGCCACACCTGGGGGCTTGAGCCCCCAACAGGACCATCTATCCCTTGTTTTATGACTGCCGCTCCCGGTCCTGCCTTCTTAGGTGGCCTAGGCCACAATATGCCTCTAAAGTTGCTGGTTAGTTTCCCTGTGTGGTTGGGACACCCCCCGCTTTTTAGCCCCAATCCAAGCCGTTCAGGGATACTCACTAAAAAAAGTTATGTGTTTTCACCATAGCAAAGAATAGAAAGATCCAGTCAGCAGGAATGTTTCATTGGTTCCTTTTCATCCAAATTATATATTATATAATATATATAATATATATATATATATATATATATATAAAACATATTATATATACCCGTGTATATGTATATATAATATTTTATTTATTATTTATTTATTACATATTATATATATATATATATATATATATATATATATATATATATATATATATATATATATATGTATATATATATATGGGTCCATGCACACATTTATGGTACAGGCATGAAAAATCAGCCAATGTATATAAATCAATGCTTCAGGCAAAATGTATAATATGAACAATCTTTTGTGCTGTACCTAGGCATTGTATAGATTGTGTAAATAGGCTTATAAAAAGCATGAAATGAAACACAAAAATATTATTCTTCAAACATGGGCAAGTTAGATAAATAAAAATAGGGGATTGGGTTAAAGTATTCTATTTTGCAATGCAAGAAAACATTGTATAAAGCGGTTTTTGTTTACAAGTTAATTCACTTTGAGCTCTCGGGGTTAAAAATCCCTCTAGCCATACACAGAACATACAGTGCAGGAATCCTTAGAATCAAGGGTTACATTATTATCGGTAACTATCATTTATTAAGAGTACAGACGATAGCCAATGACTGATTATAATTAGGATTAAAACTAAAAGGTGGTAAAGAAGACATGGTTAAAAACTAGTAAAAAAATGAGCAAACAAAAATTGAGTGTATAAAAATAATGTGTTAAAATAATACTAATAATAATAATAATAATAATTATTATTATTATTGTAATTATTATTTTTATTATTATTATTATATTATTATTAATTCAACATGAATGTAATAACAATAAGCAATTATCATTAAAAAACATTTGGAATACATATCAGGAAACAAATGCATTATTAGCAGAGATATCTAAACAAACACTCAAAATCCATTCTAAGTGCACCAGCTGCTGTGAGCTAAGTATGCCCTGGCTGAGCATGATGAGAGTTGTAATGTCACACTGGGGTGTTCGTGAGAACAGAATCACAAGCATGACACCCACAGACGTGTTCAGTGCTGGTCTGCATGGGACGAGGCGGTGTCCGCGTGCGACCTGCTAGTGGCACGGTGGATTCTTTTTGTATCCCAGGCATTACCTCCTATTCACTTAATGGAAAGCGACTAAGTGGGCTCTGGCGGATTACTGCATGCTGGGGTCCTTGCGAGATCACTCGTCACAATGACTTGACTCGTAGGCAATGATATTTTCCTTTTATTGTACAAATAAACGGTTTCACAACAATGTAAAGCTGCTGTTCCACTTAGACAAAAAAATAATTGCACTTCAGTCTTCAGCAAAAGAACCTTAGCAGGTTTGTCACTTTATTTTTTCCGCTGAGGGGTTTAATCACAGAAGAAAAACACAGAAGCTTTTTCAGTTTTTATGGCAGCAACCATTGAGTGCTGGCTCTTGCATCACATGACAATTATGTGTTCCCAGAAAAAAGATATGAACGAGGACGATTTTACTTGGCTAAAGAATTATTTCTGGCAAGGGCTTGGGAAATCTGGCTTACAAACAAAATATGTTTCTAATGCCGCATTTTGTTAAAAAGGGTTAAATTCAGGGTTAAAGTGTTTTTTGCTTTAACCCCTTAAGGTCAATGGGTTGCCCTTAAACCCATAAAAACAATGCATTGTGAGCCCATACATGTACGGGCTTTGTCATGAGGGGGTTAATAATTTGCAAACCTTTTTTTGGGGGTTCTAAACCACAAATACATAGCATGACGCAGGGATACAGGTCCGTTCTAGATACCCCCTGCTCTGAACAACCGCGTCCCTTAATTGTGAGCCCCATTTAAAGTAGTATGCAGATATAGCATTGCATTTCCTCCACTGTATAAGACAGATTGCCTTCAATACAAACATTTCATACAATGAAATAAGCAGCTCACAATCTGCTCGCAGTAAATTATGAAATTGCACGGTCCCATGTGCGTACATTGTATATCCAGCCCCAGTGCAGCTGTGAAGCTCTCTACCTAATTACACTGTAACTCTTTCATGAGCTGGCGCAGTCATTGTTATAGCAGCGTATTACTGCCCCCTCTTGCATGGAAATAGTTAACAATATATTGCAGCCTCTTAATAGAATTTTGCATATAGTATTTGACCTTCTTTAGGTATCAATATCATTACAAAAATATTGTAGGTGCAAAAATGGTGAAAAGAGGAATGGTGACAACTAAGAAAGAGCAGAATTTAGCAATAACATTAATTGTGATGATATGCAACATTATCAAGAATATGAACACATATCATCCCATTATACAGCGCTATGTAATATGATGCAGCTACATAAATCAATAATTAATAAGACATACTGGTACAGATAATGGGAAGGGACCTGCCCTTGAGAGCTGACAGTCTAATGTATAAATGGTTGTGCGAAAAAATATTTCACATTATATACCATATATATATATATATATATATACATGTATTTATTTATTATAAATAAATGTGTCTGTTTTGTCGACCAAAATATTGACAAAATTAACAATAGGCATGTATAAAAGCTTATAATTCTCCTGACACGCAAACAGAATTTTTGGCATTGCACTAATCATGGGATACCTCTAAATCCACCTTCCATGTATGTGTATGCATTTGCTTACATATTTAGTCTCATGCTTGAGTTTAACAATTTAAGCACTAGTGATGTAGAACTCATTTTCAAGACAATTTATTTAATATTTGATACTAATAGAAATTATTTTTATATGTTTAATTTTAAAGCCAGGAATGTTAAGGTACTTATAGGTGGAGCAATTCCATTAAAAGTAAAAATCTTTTTTTCTGCATAGAATCTTTTATTTAACAAAAAAAAATAAAATTTTTAATTAATTTAATGGATTAAAACAATTAAACATGTTTTTTTTATATATTACAACTCACAAACTGCAGGCTAATTGTTCTTTTGTTTATTTTTCGGTTTAATTGTTCTGTGCACATGAATTAAAATTTCAAGCTGTTTGATTTTTTTCATTCATACACATTTTTTAATTTAATTATTAAAACATACTCTTGTTATGACTCTCTAACTCTCTAATTGTACTAGAGGTTTTGGACTACATTTGGATTAGTTTGAAAAAATATATTTTTTTGGACTTTTAATAAATAAAAAAAAAAAAAATCCCTCCACCCCACATATGGTCCATTTTTGGAAAAATATAGTTGGTTAACTAAGTTTTTTTTTGGGAGGGCTTAAGAAAAAAGGGAAAAAAAACCCCATCAACAGGATGGATATTTATAGCACATGGGGAGAAACAGGGGTTAAATTCATGGAGTGAGTCTGTCTAGTTTGAAAACAAATGTATCTACATCATGTCGGGATTCTAACTGAAGCCCCTTCACACCAATGTTTGTTAATAGGCTTAGAAGTATTGGCAGTTTTTGGAATGCCCTCGCAATGACAGTTCCTTGTCTCCTGAATGCATTGATTTTTTGGATGCTGCAGGATGGGGCCTTGTCAGCTGATAAGCAACCTCTTTGCCTCTAAAAATACAGTATGAAGAGTTTTTCCGTCTCTTCCTACATCTTGTCACGCCAGCTGTCCAAAGATTGTCTGCTTGTCCACTGGAATACAGTGTGTCAATCCGGGGGTGCAAGCAGCTCAGTGCTACGTTGTGTCAACAGAGCAATGCTGGACATTTTGGAATTCATTGGCTGTTGCTGAATTACAAGCCCTCAGTCATTCACGTAGAGTTGATGCTTTTTTTAAGGTGTGTGTGTATGAATGGACCCTCTTCCCTTACAACAGAATTGGTAGACGTTAATACAGTGAGATAATTAAACATGCATGGGGTAAGCATAGGGTCGTCACCATTATAAGATGAGACCAATGAGGTTTTTTACAGCAGAAAAATAAGGGAGACTAGATGGGTCAAATAATTGTTCTCTAGGGGTACCACATTTTGCCAATCCAATTCCTGGACACTCTTTGAGAGTTTGCCTCTGGGGATGTGGCGGGGGCGTGAGCAGGGGCTAAACAACTGGCATGGCTTTACTGGGGAAAGATAAAATGTGTGGTTTGGTAGAGACAAACAAGACATGAAAAAAGAAGAAACAAAAAAGAAAGGTGTAAAATAGGGAGGATAAAGTAGAGAGGGGAGACAAAGGGGGGAGAGGGATGAGAAAGGGAGGAGAAGAGGTAAAAAAATGTATAGACTAGAGTAAAAGGACAAAAGAGAATGGGGAAGTGAGAGAGAGTGAGAGTGGCGAGAGAATAGAGAAGGAAAAAATAAGAGAGAAAAGAGAGGAGAAATACAGGCAGGTCCAGAGAGATAAAAGTGAGAGGAGACAGAGAAAAGATACAAAGAAGGTGGAGGAGAGAAGAGAAGAAATAGGTAAGGAGAAAAAGGATAGAGGTGAGAGTGGACAGAGGTGAGAAACGTGAGAAAGGAGAGAAGAAAATTAGAGGGGAGAGAAGAGATAGAGAGAGAGATAAAAGAAAGGAATGTTTGAAGAAAAGTGTGACAATAAGGAATTTCCACTTGTCCAAAGGCTGTTTATTGATGTGAACTCACTTGGACACTGACCCAGCATTGCCTGGATATAAAGATGTGAATCTGGACTCAAGGCCTGCATACACTCTGGGAATATGAAATCTGGACAGGTAGCAACCATATTGCTATCTGCTTCTATGTCCCTGTGTATATGTTTACACATATACGAGACACAATTACTGCAAACTATTTAAAATTGCTTATAACCAGATTGAAAACAAAAACAAAACACTAAATAATAACAATAGAGTGGCTAATACTGTGTTTTGTTAAGTTATTGTTTTACTACAGCTGTAGAAATTGATTTTTGAGGGATGGTTGCAATACCCTGCATTGCCTTTCCATTCTGTGGTGGCGCTGTTTGCTATTGTTGTATATGGTGACATTTTATCTATGACAATGTGAATGTAAAAATTAAAGGATTCAAATAATACGTTATCTGAGAATAAGGGATCAAAGCAACTTTTACAAAGTACTGTATGTTATTTTTTAAATAAAAGGCAATATGTATAACTGGAATGATTTAAACTTTGGCAGGAACCCATTATATTTTAGGAAAATATGTATTGACGCCTTCATAAAAAGCATGATTGAAAGATTTACAATTCAGGACTGTTAAAATAGGATGCGGGTGAATGGGAAGCTATTGTTCACGCAGTTTAGAAAGACCACATATTCTGTGCGGTGATTTGAGTGTGAAGCTGCTCTGCGTCTATATACATTTCCAATCTCATGGCTCATAAACTATTAGCAAAAAAGGTACCATTATTCACCAAGTTCATCACACAGGATAAAAAATACAATTGGCATTGTGGAATTGGCTGGATTTAATCAGCAGGCTTTGTGTCATATAAATCTATAGTAATGCAAGTCAATTTGTTATAGCACATCTGCGGGTACATGGACATGACATAACTCGTTCTTGTATCTGCTCCGTGTGAGGCTTTTTTTCATAAAATTGTTCTTCTCTGTTGTCAGCTGGAAGGACACGGTGGAAGGTCTCCATCAGGGAGAAAGAAACCAAGCGCTTGTAAACAAATAAGATAGTGTAGTTGTGAAATTGGCCAAAGTCATATTTTGTAAGACTTGTACATTTGTTTTGATTTCCAAACATTCTATTCTTCCTTCATTTTAGATGGTGTAGAATCTTTATAGAAGTGGAATTGGATGACAACAAAATATAGATTTATTTATCCCGTAAGGTCTACCTTTTCCTGGTTTAAAAAAGGTTATATATTGGAATTATTTAAATGTCTTTATTATATAATTTTTTATATTTATATTTTTTATTTTTAATTATTTTATAGAATAGCAAATTGACATTTGGACATAGCCACCTAATGCCGACCCATGATACATAGGTTACATATGGTATTCCTCTTAAGTAGGTATGATAGAAACATTCCCCCAGGATTATGTGAAGCTCCCTGTCATTAAGCTACAGAAAAAAACACAATTGTATTGCTCATCTCAGATAGGACTTTAAATAGGGTTCCTTTAAAGGTGTTGTGCCACTTGGTGACATACTTAAGGTGGTCGATGTGGCATGCAGTCCAGGGGGTGTCAGAGGTCCCAGTACATTCCCTCTCTCTCAACGTCTGCCTACCTTCTCCGCCGACGACTTCCGCATCCCTGTCCGGCAGCTCCGCTTAAAAGAATTATTTCTGGGAAGGGATCGGACATGGAAAAGTACAAGATATTTCTAATGCTGCATTTAGTCAGCAGTATAATTGGAACAGCACCTTTTAATTGAGGATGCTTATAAGGAATGTAATATACTGGGAGTGGCGTATACTCGCTTAGGCCTATTGACGCTGCAATTATTCTTTAGGCTGCTTGGGCCTTGTAGTTAGCCCAAATTCACTTTGGAGTACTATGCCTAACCGGCACAGCCTATATAGTGACCCTACTCCATGCTGTACATGCATTACACCAGGATATGGTGTCATATCCCGGTGCTCAGCAGGGTAGGCGGCAGCCATAGAGATAAGCTGGTGTGCTGCCCTGGGTCAGGTGTAAGGCAGGACATTGGAGATTTGTCTCTGCAAATACTCGTTGGACGGACCACTCACATTGCAATGAACCCAACGGCTTTGAAGGAATTTGGTAGTTAACCCCTTAAGGACAATGGACGGTCCCAAAAGCCATTGAAAACAATGCATTTTGAGCCCGTACATGAAGGGGTTAAAAAGCATCCAGTAGACAGGGCTCTCTGTTTTATCTCAGAACCCACTTTGCATTTGGGAACCGGCCTGCATCCTGTTGGCTCCTATCTTTTCCTGAGCCACATTTCTAGTTTGTCAATGTTTTTAGACAATGTGGTTCCTAAAATCATTAAATGAAGAAACATTTAGAAATGTAATGAAGCTCTCTAAATAATACGCTCTCTTCTGTTGTTCCCAGCAATATTAGCTGTTCTGAGTTCAATCGATTTCTGTGGGGGGGATAATTCTTTCAGTAACTTATTAACTCTTTCTTCTGCACTTTAGAATATTGCGTGTGTGTATTGATAATATATTTATATGTTATTATACTGTAATATTGAGATATGTATACATATATTACCGTATGTTTGGAAAGGACTCATTTGTATATCTGGGAACTCTCTGGAAGTATCTCGGAGACAGTGAATTTCATAGCCGATTTCTGGGCCAGCCTTTGATCTCTAGGTGAGGGGAGTAGTACTTAGATACTGCTACTCCATGCCCAATTCAGCCTAGCAGCTTATATAATGTGTTAGCTTGAAACTGCTAACTGATGAGATATCGATGAGTGGCTGGGGTCCCTGACAGCCCCGACATAGGCGTAACAGCAGCGTAACATCCCCTGAATGCTGGACCCACTGCTTGCCACTCACCAGGGACTCAGCTCACGATGACTCCTGCACTTAGCTACTTGTGCGAGTGCCACTCGAGTTAGCCTTACCTCAGACAGCTAAATGCTGCACTGGTACCAGCCCTTGAGGACACCCTGTCAGCACTAATCATCTTAATGATTTCCTCCCCTTCCTATGTCTAACTTCTTCTACCCAATCCACACTGACCTGAACCCTGGGCACTGTGTATTTTGCTGATATCCAATGCCCAATGAAGAAGTCCCCATACTGATGAATCATGGGTTTCTACACTTTGAAGCCCAAACATCACTAGCCGGAACATATGTAGTCAAGGAGACCTCTTAATACTGAGTCCTGGGACACCTACACAAATAGTCACTGACACATTAGATTTTCCTGGAAATTCATTAAGATGCAGCAGGGCAGATCTAAAGGCTAATTTTTGGTCTGTTCTAAGATCACCAGCCTCCCTAACCTGAACCCTGTACTTTGCATATCCTACGGTCATACTTTTGACCTGGAGTCTCTGGGTGAAGCCCTGTTTTTCCGGGTCTCCCGGTCAGTTTTTTATCCACGTCTGAGCCGCACCCACTCCCCATCCACTTCCAGCCCACTGTCTGGGGCTTTCCTGGCCTCTATGTGCAGCTAGCCCCATACCTGCATGCTGTTACCCTCGCCCCTTCGAAAAGCCGCTCCCACGGAAGAGGGATATCTGGATTGCAAATCCAGGCATAACCTTTTTGGAAATCAGCTCTGACAGTAACATCTAGGATTAAGATTTACCTTGAAGAATTTTTTATTCTTAAAAATTAAAATTAACATCTACTATTTTATAGGCCCCGTATTATTAGTAGGATATTGTAAAATTGGGGATTAGCACCATAGGAAATAAAACAATGTAGATAAACCAAAATGGTTAATCTTCTGTTAATATTTCACAGTTAAACACAACTTTAAAAAAAAGGGTTGATTTGTTTGTAAAATTTCTCCAATTTCCTTAAAATCCTGCCAGGTGCACAGGGTCCGTGCTTAAAGCAGATATGCCACTCTTTCTAAATCTAAGATAACTTTTAGAATTCTAATAGTGCATTTCCGTAGATGTGTCTGTGGATGAAAACAGGCAATATGCACTACTGTTCAATAGTTTGGGGTCACTTAGAAATGTCCTTGTTTTTGAACGAAACATAATATTTTTTTCTATTAAAATATTATGAAATGGATCAGAAATCCAGCGCATTTGTACATGTTGTAAATAACAATTGTAGCTGGAAACAGCTGATTTTAAATGGAATCTCTTCATAGGCGTAAAGAGGCCCTTTATCACTCCCATCACTCATGTGTTCCAATCGCCCTTTATCACTCCCATCACTCCTGTGTTCCAATGGCCCTTTATCACTCCCATCACTCCTGTGTTCCAATGGCCCTTTATCACTCCCATCACTCCTGTGTTCCAATGGCACGTTGTGTTCGCTGATCCAAGTTTAAGTTTAAAAGGCTAATTGATCATCAGAAGCCCCTTTTGTGATTATGTTACAGCGAGAAATATCCTTGTTTTCCATGAAAACATCTAAGTGACCCCAAACTTTTGAAAGGTAGTGTATATTCAGTCTAGAATTGGGGCCGGTAGAGTATTCATGTTGGATGCTGCCTTAGACCTGGTACTGGGGAGCACCCCTTCCAAATCCCCATACTCACTACTGGGAGGCCAGAACATGCCACTGCATAGTGGAACATGGGCCATACTGGGGCCAAGCTTCTCAATCACTACACTCCTGGATCAAGTCTTGTTGTCAGGGTTCATACTCTTCCTTTTGTCCATAAAAAATGGAATCAGACAACTCTGAAGAAAGAATGGCCAAATGTTCTCAGGTTCAGAAGTTTTAAGTTGGCCATAGGGAGAAGGGACAGGTATACGATTTAGTAACAACTGCATTAATGTAAAAAAAGGTAAATTAATTAAATTGATTTAATGTAAAAAAACAGTACCCCTATATTTTTGCCTTTTCATGTTATGTGATACTATAATAAACTGACCTGAATAAATTGTATGTTCAGAGTTGTTTCCTTTTAGATTCAGATTCACAAATATTCTGTATGGTAGTATATATTTTTTATTATTATTATATATATATTAGCGGGTGGTAGGTAAGTGGAACAGCTTCCAAGCAGAAGTGGTAGAGATTAATACAGTACGTGAATCCAAGACGAGACCAAGGACTGATTAAGGTCTGAGTCTTTACAGCAGGAAAACAATTGATCTGCCGTCAAATTCTATGTTTTTATGAATTCGAAGTACGGAATCATATAGTGAGATCAAGCACCCCAATCATTTGAATATACATTTATCAAGAGATAAGGAACACTTTTTTTTCTGCTTTCCAAGTTAATGACGGCAAGAGGTTACATACTGAGAATCTTTGGGTGTTCATATAAAGTATAAAGTATATATTTACAGTCTGCGGTCTCCTGCCTTTCGCCGGTGTGAGAATTGGAATAATCTCGCCGTATGAAATGCCAGCTGCATTCACAATCAGCACAGCTTTTAGTCTTTAATACGTACGCTTTCATTGGGAAATTCACTTTGACATTGCCACCGCTACACTCTTGCTTTAAGTTTTCTCTCGGAACAAAATGGCAGGATCATAAATTAATCTGACGTGGAATTGCAGTATACCTGATATCAAGAGGGAGACAGGACTTGGCTTCAGCCAGCTGCTCTTGCATTTATTAGCCCTTTGTTGTTAAGATGCATACCTTGGTCTTTCTTTTAGGAAGCAGTCAGCACTTTCATTTTTTTTTTTTTATTTCGACGGCTAAAAATCAGACTGTCACAGACAACGGCTCGTTCTTTCTCTTGAGGTCGGATAGTTCAACGCCCCCATGCACCCAAACCTTAAAGAGGACATGTCTCCTTAATTGCAAATCTATAGTAAACGAGGGAACGTAATACGATAAATCTATTATTTATATTCATGGTTTAAGTAATTTTTTAACCCCTTAAGGACAAAGGGCGGTCCCTAAACCCATTGAAAACAATGTAAGGGCTTTGTCATTAAGGGGTTAAAACGCACAAATGCTGCATTTATTTACATTGTTGGTAAACGTCCACCCAAGAAGCTAGGCTTACGTCCAAAATATTGTTTCCTAAACAGTTAACACAATTAGTTGTTTTTATATTAAAAATTACTTACATCGTTTTTTTTACCCTTTTTTTCGTGCCTTTTGCATGAGCTACGGGTTGAGAGATGTTTTCCCAGTAGAAGGGGCATAGAGGAGCTTCCTGGGTCAACGCCACGATGACCTGTTTTGGACAGACCCACCTTCTGCTGGTTCTGGGTCTTGACCTGTGCACTGGTCAATGGGCTGAATTAAATCACACGCAAAACACATACGGGGCTCAGGTGGATGATGAATTGTCTGTAGTATTTATGCAAAACAATGAAATGATTGGATCTTTTATCAACTATGTAAATTGTAATGCGCTGCATTAATTGTTGGAGCTATATAAATAAAAGATAATAATAATAATAATAATAATAATAATGCCATATAAATAAAAGATAATAATAATAATAATAATAATAATACTATATAAATAAAAGATAATAATAATAATAATAATAATACTATATAAATAAAAGATAATAATAATAATAATAATAATAATAATAATGCCATATAAATAAAAGAAAATAATAATGCTATATAAATAAAAGATAATAATAATAATAATAATAATAATGCCTCACACTTTAACATTCTGAATATGAAAGCTACATCTTTACTTAGAAAGAAGAATAAAACATTTAGATGAGTCCTCATGTGGAAACTCTAGGAATAATTTACCCGGTGTCCCCAAATACAACTCGCCATGGGGAAAACCAAAGTACAGGTTGAGTATCAGGTATCCAAAAACCGAACTTCTTGCGACTGGACAGAGAGTGGAGAACGGGGATAACCTAAACCCAGCACACCATCGAGTAAGTATGGATGAACATATCCATTAATTATATTATATAATTAAATGATATTATTATATTGAACCTGTGCTTTGTTTTAAGTTAGCAATGACCATAGGAAAATCCTTATTATTTGTTACTTTGCTATAAACGAGGGTTGCCAGTTCCATCAGAAAGATTTAATAATTTGCCATGAGCAATTTATAGGGGCTACTTAAATCCCACCAGTGAATAATATGGTCCATGGTCCAGCTACCATTCTTCCCGCTCCATTCCAGGTCAGGTCTTGTAACTCTTCTTCTTATGCCGCTCCAGGGTTTATCTTTTTACCTCTTTAATGATCATATATTGGAACAGCTGGGTAAAGAAATGCCCCCCTACAAAACTCTTTAAAACTCTAGCTTGCCAATTGGAAAAACGTTGTTGCCAGTTGGTATCGGTGGGTGACCATTTCTGCACTTGCCAAATTCGGGGGAAAGGAGCATTTTCTTAGCAATTACTCTTCACAAAATTCTTCCCAAAAAGTCTGTAAGTAGCTAATACTGGGGTTTCTTGCCTAATCTGCAACAAAAGAGCCTTTTCATACAGCTGAGCGATCTAGTGTGGGATCTAGCTGGGCTCGGAATCTGGATCCACTTTTGCCATTCCTTTTCTATTTGTAACTGACCCAGAAAGTCTTCCATTGTCAAATACGTCACACAACGGCTACCCTTTGATGACTCTGGGGAGATGAGGACTCTGACAGATTGAAAATCAAAGAGAGGTATAGGGTTAAGCATAGGTTATTGTTAATAGGATGATTTATTTGCATGTTCTATTACTATTGATCATATCTAGCGAAACTGATATCGGACTACTAGTACGGATTGCAATATAAGCATTAAATTACCCCTATCACATTTTTTTACATAAAAATCTGTTCGTATTATACATATAAATAGAGCTATGATACTACGGTTGTATAATTCACATCATGGAAGCAAAAAGGCAATTTGCAAAAGATTGTACACCCTATTAAGGGAGCATTTAAAGGAAAGCTTTATTACGTATGAATGATCTTGCCTGTTCTATACATCAGAAACTGATCCTTTAGAACGTCGGTGATCCAGATAGTATTACTTAGTTCCATTCAGGATCAAGTTGGCTTTTCATAACGATTTTATGAATGAAACCTAAACAAATGTGGACCACGGTTCCCTGAAAATAAGTGGTTTATGTTAGAATCTCCCACATTACATACTTATCTTGGGTCATTTGTCTTGGGGAAGCAATGTTACTTAAAACTCTTGGAATCACTGATCTATGTTACAAACAGGATGCCTCGAAGTAAGGCACGTAAATATAATACAGTATTTAATACAAGACAAAGACAGTGTGACTAAACACAAAATGCAGCTTTTAAATTTATTAAAGATAAAGAGTTAATCAAAACCTATATCATCTATATGAAAAATGTATTTGCCCCCTAAACCTAATAACTGGTTGCGCCACCCTTGGCTACAACAACCGCAATCAAATGCTTGTGATAACTGGCCATGAGTATTTTACATGGCTGTCGAGAAACACTGGCCACATTGGAGGGTTTTTCAAGCATGAAGACCCTTTTTAAGGTCACGTGACACATCACCTTAATCGGATTCAAGTCAGAAGTTTAACTCGGCTGCTCCAAAACCTTAATTTTGTTTCTTTTGAGCTGTTCAGATTTGGACTGGCTTGTGTGCTTTGGATCATTGTCCTGCTGCGTAACCCAACTTTGCTTGAGCTTTAGGTCACAAACTGATGGCCGGACGTTCTCCGTCAGGATTTTCTGATGGTTCCATCAACTATGGCGAGTCGTCCAGGTCTTGAAGCTTCAAAGCAGCCTCCGACCATCACACTACCACCACCGCGTTTGTCTGTTGGTATGATTTTCCTATTGTGGAAATACCCAAATGACCTAAGGGTAGCAGGAATTGTAGCTGGCTACTTACATATTTGATGAGCTGGGCCAAGCCAAGGCAGATGAGACACAAAGAACACTATTATATTGTATCAATGATATAATAGATGCCCCCAAGTATTTGCATTGGTTCTGCATTGTGTCATCAGCGCCCACGTCACATTTAATTCACTGATACATAAAAAAGTCACTTTCACTTTAAACCAACAATTCTTTTAATCTCAAACATGATTGACGCAGTCAATATGGTACATTGTTCATGTGTTTTATTACAGTCCTGTTTACCTATCCTGAAAGTAATAGGCTTTGTCCCCTTTCTAAATTGGGGTGAACTGCTTTATTACAACCACTGGTTTCTTGCAAAGGCTTCCATTATTTAATTTATTTGATATGCTGTTATACCGCCATCGTCTTAGACCGTAAGATACTATTTATGATCATAACATCAGGATAAACTTTGGAAATAAAAGTGTAATATTTTTATGGTATTCGCTTCTCTATAATTTAATGGCGGCGGCTTTGATTAGCTATTAAGGAATAAAATGGTGTTTTTCATTTGACTTAATTCTTTTTTTAAGTGGTTGTAGCAGTGGATTTGTTGGCTTTTCTCCAAAGTGATATAACTGCATTGTCTTAAGTGCATATTTTTTAACAGCACATTTTAAAATCTGTCATTCAATTTGCTTAAGTTGGTTTATTTTAACTTTTTACTTCTGAAAACTTCGGTGTGTAATTGTTAAAGGGACACTCTAGCCATTATATTAGCTGAGAGGTTCCTTTAAATATCATCATACCTGGGAACTCTCCGTATTTGACCCGGAGGTTGCAGGGTGAGCGCTGCTCCTCCGGTTCTCCGGGTCAAGACCTGAATCCTCCGGGTCGCGGGAGCGGGGTCTTGACACGCCCTGCTCCCCGCCCATTTTTTCCTTTAAATGGGGGTGTTTCCTGCTGCCGTCAGCGGGAACTCCCCCGACATCAGAGGGACCACCCACCGACGTTAGCATGCAGTCCTGGCCCCCCTTTGTGCACTTGCATCTTTCCCAACCCCAAAGCTATTTACTGTCAGTCAGCTCAAGCTTTGGCTCAACAAATGTTCTGAGGGCCTCTGATGAAAGTGCTCTCCTGCCACTGATTGGTTGCTTGAAACAGCCAATGAGTGGTGCAAACCAATTGTTCTTCTCTGGAGCTGTAGCTTCCCCTTAAGGTAATCGTTCCCTCTCCCTGCTTTTTCTGCAAATCAAATGGATGCTTCAATGTACTTTTGTTAAGGCTCTCCTTGGGACAATGGCGTGTCCTTTTATAGGTGTCCATTCAACATGTTCTATAAGTTTAGAATAAAGTTATATTTATTCATTAAAATGTGAGAGATTCGAGAGGTTTCTCTGCAATAAAAAAATCATCTACACCCCAAAATATATTATTTAATATAAATTAATATAGTTCCATAAATCTTGTTTTTGGTAGGATTTGATAATCTTCAAACCATCAAAAAAAAAACGGTCAAACATTTATGCCGCAAAGTGAAAGGAATGAAAGAAAACAAGATAATTTTAATTTAAAATTAAATTTCAGTTTAAAATGAAAGAAAATGTCATTTAAATATGTATTTTCATTTGGAGCACCATCAACATGAGATGTATTTGGTATGGGGGCATTTTGTAACAATTCTAGATGTATATGCACAGGCTCTTATATAACGTGGAACTGAATAAAGGATCTTTCACACTATAACTGGGAAAACCACTTTAAAGCACTCTCTTTTCCGTGGGAAATACAACTAAAAACACTAGAGCCTAAGAAATACATATTAGAAAAGTGATAGAAATGGAATGGGTAAGCCATACAATCACCCTAAACCTCTGTAATCCACAAAAAAAAAATGAAGACCAATGTATGGTAATGTTATACTGTATTTTTGTTAAAAAAATGAATTATTAAATATAAAATATTTATGAAAGATACTATTAGTATATTAAAGATCGTACATTTTGCACCATGTTAAATATTTTTGATATTCAGCTACCGTTATATACATGTTTTTAATAGAAGTACCATAGTGACCGACTTCAGGAATCACGTACTGGATTTGCGTAGATAGTAACTTTGTGAAGCGCTTGTATTATAAAGCAAACATAATACAAATACTTTTTAATACAAATCACAGCGACAAACGGACTATCGACATTCGCAGGTTTAAACAGCTTATGTAGCGATTAGACTTTGGAATCATAATTGCTCTTGTTGTACTGTTTTGGTTGCAGTCAATATCTTTTCATCATATACATTTTTAATCACGTATTAATAAGCAAGAAATTGTGTCATATTGATGAGTGGATTAGGTTATTGACCATCTTGACAGTTTCATGTATGGTTTTACATAAATGTTATCAAGGTCATATTTTAAAAGCCAAAAAAAAACCCACGTCCAATGCTTTGTCTTCAGTGTTAAGCGTTTACCAGGATGCCAAGGAGAGGTTCTTCACAAACAAGGCAAAGACGACAAAGGACACAAAACAAACACAACGAACTTCAAGTTTAATGACAAATTAACCGGGACTTCTAATCAGAAGGAGAACGCCAAGCTCTGTACTATATATATTCTGAGTTTTTAAAAGAACAACAAGGTTGTGTACTGAACAATGTCCTCAATCGCGGTTTAACTATCCAACGTACTGGTGACTCTTTCAGTAGCTCAGGTGGATCCTCAGAAAGATGTGAACTGGTGTACATATAACAAAGATGAGGAACTTGTGGAATACAACATTTCAGAAACCACAAGTTGAGAACGTTCATGAATGGCTCGTTAATTTATCTTTTTTGTGTACACAGGTAGATATTAATGCCAGGGCAGCGCCCCTAACATCTTTACAGCCACCATCCTTTTTACTGAGCAGTAGGGTATGGCATCATATAACATAGGGTACAGCATACTGTGGGGGCTACACTAGCTGACATGGTCCACCATAGTATAAATGGGACTGTTGGGGAGATAAGAGATTTTCCTAGTACACGGCCCATTGAGCAGTGGCACACCAGGGGGCCTGAACGGTTTCAAGGCAATGGGCCTGTTCTCCCCTTGGACCTGCCATCCTAGGTCTAGTTGGACTTGGCCAGTATATGCTGTATGTGACAAGGTGCCCAGAAATATAACTCATTGGCTGGTAGTTTGCTTCCAGTATGTTGTTGGTTTGCTCAGCTTGGCTGGTACCATGACACCTAACCCACTTGAGCTAAAAAAAATTCACTATTTTTGAATGATGAAGACCAACATTGACAACCATAGTCTGGATAAATTGAGCATTAAGCTATTAATAACATTGGTTACTAAAGACAATAAAATTCTCCTCATCAATAGACGATAGAAATGGTACATAGGGAAAAAGTACTAGGGAAGGCCCTTCATCATGCGTAATGAATTCAATAAATTGAAACTAAAACTTTCCAGCCAACGTCTGCTTTAGTGAATTATCACTTTTATCAAACGTGCCAGAGAATACCTACAACTGAATAGTTTCCAAATAATAATAAAACAAAAATAATGTCCCTACATATCACTAGAAACACTTTTTTTATGGTGAATAATATAATGATATATTTAACGTAACATTTATGGTTATTGTATTTGTGCTAATTTGCTAAAAAATTAATATGTGGTATTATTGTTGTAAATGTAAGGTTTCAGAAACAGGACTGTCGGCTAATCCCGAGACATTCTGTAATAATAGTCAAAAAAAAAAGTGTTTCAAAGACGAAACTTACATAGAACATAAGAATTATAGAAAACAACTCTGTTTTTGTATTCTGTTAGAGGGAAAAGTCAGTGATGTTCATCAAAACAGCTATTTTCTTCCTGCAGGTGTGCCTGGGGCAAAATTATATTGGTAAACATAAAGCAAAGCAAAAGACCTTTACGTCATTCCAAGAATAAACATAATTGTGGTGACCTGGGGATTTGTGTAAATATTCATAAGAAAGTTGACTACTTAAGAAACTCCAAGTGTTTTTATTTTTTATTTTTTATTTTAGATGGATATAAATTTATGTCTATATTTTGAGTATTTTGGTATTTTGAATAATTTTCTAGTCTGTTAAATTCTAGAAATGCAAAGAAATAAATACGTTGCCGACATTTTCTGGAACCTTAACTGAAAATATAGAATTTTCTCTTCAGTTGAATTTTTTTACAATATTTCTCAAAAAAGACATTTCCCAGTATTCCATTTGGGGAAAGCAGACGATACACACAATGACTGTCTGAAAGATTAATCGTTCGTTGCCATTTAACCCCTTAATGACAAAGCCCGTACATGTACGGGCTCAGAATGCATTGTTTTCAATGGGTTTAGGCACCGGCCGTTGTCCTTAAGGGGTTAAAACAAGCTTTAAAAGTGTAAAGCAGACACCCGCAGCTTTGCAAACAAATGGTAATATCCACTTATGCAGTCATTTTTACTACTTAATGAATACATGTTTCAGAAAGTAAATAGTGTGTTTTAAGCGTAGATATGAATTATAATCTTTTGTAAGTGAATTTTTTTTTCACACCGAGGAATTGATTGCAGATTACATACAGGAATGCAAGCAAAGATTTTCAGTAATCGGATCATATTATTCATCCCGCGGCAAACATTAAAATGCCTTATTACGATAGGTGCGACGAGTCCCTTTATCTCACGGGCAGCAGCCTGATGAAGTAAACATAGGCCGAAGCCATCTCTGGCTCATGGACATGAAATTTAGACTCCGCGCTTTCCTATCCACTGGAGTTTTTGTAGCCGTCTGTTGTAAACACCAACCGCAGCCATTAAAATGATATTGTAAAGTTGGCGGTAAACTTAACGGTAATCGCTATTTTGTTTTGTAAAGAAAGAAAGAAAATAAGTTTTATTTATTACCCATTAAATAGGTTATTATATTATTTTAGATGCGTTCAGAGAGGAAGTAAAACAAAAAAGTCTTGGAGTTAATGTGGAAGCTATGTGATAAATGGTATGCCAGGGGTTAATTACACCGATTTAAAAATGTAAGGTTTCAGGTTATCAGATTTTAAAACGTATGGCTTTTGTTCCTCTACACACTAAAGAAGAGATATAACAAAAGAGGTAAATGGGGGTAAATGGGTGATTCAATCCTAAAGGTATTAAAGATGCCGTTCCACCTACATTTGTAAGTAAATACAAACTCATGTCCGGGGTACTTTATGGCTCTGGCTACCCGGAGACCCCCATGTGGGAAGCAGGCAAGTCCTGTTGACATCAGTGGGCATTCCTGCTGTCGTTGGGGGGGTCCCGCTGATGTCAGTGTGCGGCCCCGCTGAGGTTGTGGGAGTTTCCTGATGTCGCGGGACACACTGCTGTTTAAGGGGTAAACGGGTGGGGAGTGGGGCATGTCAGAACGGAGACCCAGAGAAGTGGCGCTTCCCCTGGAGTTGCCCCAGAGAGTTCCCGGTATGCTCATGTCTAGCACTGTTGAACTCACAAGCGTTCCCAGAAATCATTTTTAAATCAAGTAAAATTTTGCCTAATTGATTATATTTTTTGCCAAAAACACTTGATACGGGCTACAAAAAATACTGATTTTTTTGGTGAATAAACCAAATGACAAAGAAGGAGTCTACAGCTGATCATGCTGCTTGGGAATACAAACTTCATGGTGTCTATGGGAGAGTCATTTTTATAAGGACTCGGCAGGACATGGGGAAAGAAGTCTTGATCCTGCAGATGTCTTGATGGGTTCTTAAAATAAGATTGTTAAAGTGTTAAAGTAAAAAAGAAAAGGAAGGAAGCTCAGCAGATATTGAATAGATCATGAAGTCAGTAAATGACACCAACAAAAAAGTTATTAGGGGAATAAATGTGCGTGTTAATAGTGAACCCAGGTCGGTACCCCAGAGATGGCGCATGACCTAGGTGAGAACTTTGGGATAATGCACTTTACAGTGAAGCTCGGTTTTATTATGCACTCTTGGATTTATCATTCTCTAGCTGGGGCTCGCTTTATATTTGTATCTGCTAAGACTCATGAAAATGTATAATACGATACGTTATTATTCCTCGAGTGATACTTAATTAGAAACATTAGTCATACATTAATGTATTACACAGGTGTTGTGCCATAAATGCAAGATGTTACACTTGATTGTAACTCCAAGGTAGGTAACCTTTAGCGCTTTGCTTCTTTCTGTTGTAAAATTGCCACAGGCCAGTTAAAAATGATCCCTGTTTAAGTCAACCAACAGCCAGCTGACCAAAGGTTACCGGTCCTTGCTTTTAACATTTACCTATATAATTTAATGAGGTCCACGCGCAAGATGGCAGACAAAAATAATTCAACATTTAATTTGTTGAAACTACACGTAGATTTTTATATTGATGCAAGTAATTGGGAAAGGAGATGTATATACAAGTCAGGCCATATATATATATATATATATATATATATATATATATATATATATATATCGCTGTCCAGCTGCTAAATTAAATTAATTTTTTCTCCTTTGGAACGTATTGGGGGTTCTATGGAATCCCACCATACATATGCCTCTTTTGCTACCTGCCCAGCTCCTTGGCTTGCAGGAGATGAGTTGGGTTGAACATAC
Source organism: Spea bombifrons (assembly GCF_027358695.1). Lineage (NCBI taxonomy): Eukaryota > Metazoa > Chordata > Amphibia > Anura > Pelobatidae > Spea > Spea bombifrons. The sequence goes on along the minus strand of NC_071089.1, from coordinate 8,245,874 downwards.
CTCCTGCTTGCCTCTGCGTTCATGGAGTGTAGTTACCACTAGTTAGTGCCAGTTCTGTCCCGTGAGAGAGGCTTTAATGAGACCCCGACACACATGTGCAGAATGTGCCCCAACTGATTTTAATGGAAGCACTTTCCTGCCGCTGATTCAAGCTTCAAACTGGACCACAGAGGGGACAATGAGCTGGAGCTCCTTAATCTCCTTTCTCTCTCATTCATGAGATGAAAATCTCTAAAACAAGTCAAAGAGAAATCTCAAACTTTCAGTACAGTAAAGTATTTTAGAATCCAAATTTACAAAGCTTTGTGTGTCAGAATTCTACGGTCAGTGGAGAAAATAATCTGCAGTTAGGTCATCAAAATGTTTCTATGGTCAGAACAACTCATAATTATACAGAAAACCACCTTTAACACGCTTTCCAATAAATCTTTTACATTTAAGGTGTAAATTTCAACAGAAGGAAAATAATTTGATTCTAGAACTCTGGGAAACTGAGCTCAATCTCTTAAAAAAAAAACCTGGCATAAAATAAATATTTGAACAGCATGGATGTAGGACAGGGTGAAAAGTTTGTCAATCACACAGAATTAACATCTTAAACTTGTCATTGTCATTAGTCCCTTTTGTCAGTAGAAGGGATTGCCCCATTAAACAGTTATGATAGAAAGTTCTTGGGCTTACAAAAAAAAAGAGCTATAGATGGAGTAGCGTTATATAGAAAGGAATTGTGATTTATCTCTATAAATTTCATGAATCAAACACTTTAATATCACAGCTCAGGAGCCATTGAGCTATTTTAAATAGAGCTATAATTTAAGAAGCAAATAAATGTCATGAGACTTGAGAAAGCACCAGCCTTTGTCATCTCATGACCTGTTATAATTCTTGTATTAAAAGGACCCCATTTTATATTTCCCAAACATACTTAACATAAACCACCTTTTTTTTGTGGGATCTGCTAAATTGATGCCAGCTTGTTGTGTACCACTTGATTCATTAAGTTAACACAACGAGGGCATTGGATTTGTCTCCTCTTTGGCATTCTAAGGGTCAAACCTGCTAATAACTGGACCGACTCATATTGATGGGAAAACCAGTTTATCGTGCACAATTATTTGAAGCTTTGACAATGTCCATCACGAGATAAAATCGGGATCACCCTAAGAAACGGGGCATAGAACCTACATTCTAACTCCCTCTCCATTTTATTTACTTCTTTTGTGTTTCAATCTTCCCTTCTTCTCATTCCTGCTTCCCTTCCCTCTGCTTTGATGATATGTCTACAGCCTCTTCAAAACTTTTTTCCCTAAACAGACTTTTTGCCCCTTTGTGTGCTTCTGTTCTCCCAACACTCCCTGTTGTATATGGAATGTAATCAATGATGTTGCTGCGGCAGGCAGTGTCGCTAGCTGAGCACCACAAAGTAGCTCTTTCTATACTGACTCTGACCACTTATGGCGCTGTCCTCTTCCACTTGAATGATTGTCCCACCTATGACATCATATGCGTTTTGCTCTTCCTATAATGACTCTGACCACTTATGGCGCTGTCCTCTTCCACTTGAATGATTGTCCCACCTATGACATCATATGCGTTTTGCTCTTCCTATAATGACTCTGACCACTTATGGCGCTGTCCTCTTCCACTTGAATGATTGTCCCACCTATGACATCATATCCATATAGCTCTTTCTATACTGACTCTGACCACTTATGGCACTGTCCTCTTCCACTTGTATGATTGTCCCACCTATGACATCATATCCATATAGCTCTTTCTATACTGACTCTGACCACTTATGGCGCTGTCCTCTTCCACTTGAATGATTGTCCCACCTATGACATCATATCCATATAGCTCTTTCTATACTGACTCTGACCACTTATGGCGCTGTCCTCTTCCACTTGTATGATTGTCCCACCTATGACATCATATCCTGGTTCTCTGCACAAGAACACGGTCACCAGATGGGTAGGTCCTCCTTGACTTGGTAGGTCTGAAAGGATGGCTGGGAACGCTGTCCTGCGTCAAGGTTAGGGCAGTGACCCCATAAATATGGCACTGCTCGTACATGATGAACAATGAAGACTTAGCTTAGCTGAACTCAGCACTCACCTCGTGTCAGCTTACTTTACCTCTACTCCAAATAACATAAGCCCGTTGCCCCTTCTTTAGGCTGGTTACTCCATAGGCTCATAGTACAATAATTTTCGTAGACACACGTTACTTTTCTGTCCAGCTTCACTACACTTTCTTATACGTTCTAATAAAATGGTGTCTCTGAAACACTAGAAAGATTTTTCACTTCCAATTTTCCTTTCAAAATTAAGTTAGAAGCGGAATAGGCGCAAATGATTTCTTTATTTAAATATACCTCAATCATATGCATCATTTAAGGGCCGGGAAAAAAAAATCCAAATTCTCATTAAAATACCAAACGTGATACATTTTTACAGCAGACCAAAGAACAGCTGAATAAATCATTGGAAGTAGAAAAGATACCCCTCATCTCTGTGACATGTGTCTCTTTTCCTTGTCATGTTCTAAAGCTAACAACTAGGTTGCATATTCTACAAGATTTATAAATTAAAGAAGCCCACCCCTTTTAAGTAATTTTCTTAAAACGTCCGTGTCTGACAGTCGTACTATTTGCTTAGTAACTATAATGGGCGTATTTTTCTGAATATAGTGAATATAAACTGACATGCTATCGGGCAATCTGAATGCATAATTAATAAGGGCATAAATTAATATGATTAGGCCTTTATTGGGTACCATTGCTTCTGAATCTACAAAAGCGATCCGGAATAGAACATAGCCGCGTTCTCAGATCTGATACACATCAAGATGTAATGCATATTGTCCCTGGCTTTCTCATGTTGTCTGCCTATATATGACAGCACTCAAGCTAATTGAAATTTTTATCTTCCTGTAGGAAGTAGACGGTTCTGACGAGGCATTTGCGGAATATCTGATAGAAATCTAAGCAGCCCAAGGTAGAAACATGTCTTCCCAAACAGCAAAAAATACAGCTATATTTTTCTGTTTGCACAGAAAGCATGTAAAACGCCACTGGAAACAAAAAAAATATTCAGGTTGTGTTATTTAAAATTGACATACGGTACGTTGATTGATTTTTTTAATTGATGTTATTAACGTTTATTTAATTAGGTAGTTCGTTTGTCTGCCCATATATTCATCTGTCTCCTGTATCTAGTCAAAGGCCTCAGGAACCTAAGGTCAGCTGACCAGATCTTCATTTCTAGGATTTTTATTTATATGATTCCAATATGTTATAGGCAAAGGGTCAGGGAGTATACACTGTATTTAGCGTAATAAAGAAAATAAATTTATATGTAAAAAAGAAAGTATCATCAGTGATACACATATTCTGTCTGAGGGCTAAATGTGACCCACAAAACATACAAATAAATCAGGTGGTGGAGATAATGCCATTCCCATACCTGGGAACTCTGCAGGCTTGACCCGGAGTCTCTGGGTAAAGTGCTGCTTCCCTGGGTCTCTGGGACACTTTCTTCTTTCCTCGGAGCAGGGAAGTGTTGCTTAGCTGTGCCCATTCCCCATCCAATTCACCTCAAACTTACAACCTATTTAATGCTCTCTGGTTCTAGTCTCACCCCTCACACTGATAACCATGCTTCTTGTGTGTCTAGCCCTGTTTTCTTATGAGAAGAAGGAGAGCTCCAGGTAGTCTACCCTGCAAAGTCCCCAAAGTCTTCCTTACCCATCACTCTACTAGCAACTCTCCTCTCTGCCTACTCACTGGCTGCCTGTGCACTCTTCATAGCGGTTCCCTTACCTACTTCGCCTCACTTATTTACATATCTACCTGGTCCCTCCACACACCTGATGATCATTGTCTGTCCTCAGCTCTAACCTCTCATGTGTGTGTGGAAGACTTCTTAAGGGCAGCCTCTATATTTCGGTATGCCCTACCCTAAATCTGCCTTCCACATCACACAGTTTTCATTTTTTTGAATACGTTTGGGGTTTTGCAGTCACATACAAATGTAACAATAGGTTTTGCCATATTGCATGCCACAGGACCCATTAATTAGCATTCTATTGTCTATTACAATATTGAATAAAGCCTAATTGTTGGTGTTGCCCGTAAGCCTAATTCTTGGTGTTGGTTAATTTCCTATGTTTTATTACGGCAATTGATCAATTTATGTAAGTTATCCTTGAGAAATTCTACAAAAAAATATTACAATTATTTCTAAATCATCTAAAACTGTCCACTTTCCTACATGTGCTATAACCCTGTGGACAATTCTATGTCCTTCTCTCCACGAACAGAAATGAGCCATAAATGAGGGTTTCTCACTGTGTTCACTCCAGCCAAACACTCGTACTAACACCGTCCTCACCACTTTCAGCAACGGAGTTACTACGAAACACCAGACATAAGCAACATGATACATGAACCATTGAGAAAGCCAGGCAGCAATTATTACAATACTATGATAGTAGCGGCGATGCTGCATCAGCTGATGGCCGTTTTACTTCCAAGTCAGAAAAATATGCCATAAAATATAAATTGTGTTACTTATGCAGAAGGAAGATGGTGTAATGGGTTTATTTTGCTTAAACCGGAGAGCTGGAAATCCAATACCGAATGGATACTTGTCATTACTCTTTCAAAGGGAATCAGGGAAAGATTTAAGCAAGAGAGAGAGAGACAAAATTGAAGTCAGTATAGGGCAGAGGGATCAATTCTTTAGTACATGAATAGAGTGGAGAATGGATAAAAGAACAGCTACATTAAACAAGATTAGGGAGGTAGGCTACTAATTAAGATTAGATTTTCTTGCTGCTAGAGGCTTTAGCTTGTAATTAAATGGCCAAATATTATCAATTTGACAACAAATCCAACGGGGCTCCAAGTGTTGTGGAATTTAAAATCTCAGCACTCTCAGGCACTGCCGGAACGCATGGGTAGAATGTAAACTCTTACGGGCAGGGATAACTTCTCTCTTTTTTCCTGGCACACATTTATGTGTATGTTGCAGAGGGGTTATTACACAGATAATGCCCCCCCCACCACCAACTCTCTAAACTTTAGGGCAGACGTCCATTTTTCTTAAGGGAAACTAGGTAAGTGCTTAGTGGGCCATCATTTTTAAAGGGGCTGTAGAAAGTACTAGGGTGGGTCATTAAAATTTGGAAGTAGTACCTTGCTTCCATGTAGAAAAGGGTATTGGGCATTTTAGGGAATAATAGGAACGTGGCGCCGTTTGTACAATGTTGGGATGTGTTGGGTGGCTTCCAGGGGAGAGCCCTGAGGGATCATACAAAAGCAGGGGCTCTATCCTTAAAAGAAGGGGCAGAAAACCAGAAATGGGGAGCATCTTAAAATCTGAATCAGCAGATATTTTTCACATCATAAATAATAATTTTTAGAAACATTTCTGAAGCTAAAAATGCAACATCCGGTGTTTTCTGTCAAGGATCCTCGGTGTTTCAAGTAATGCAACATATTTAGTATTCTTCAGACTCTCCAATAACATAATGTAATCCAGCCATGACTTTCGGTGAAGACTAAAATTTGTTGTTATATATATATATATATTTATTTTAAATTCTCCTTGGTTGTCGACCAGCTGCATGAGGTGGAAATTTTATCCGTAACTATATATTAATATAGTTTTGTGGGAATTCTCCGATTTTTTCTTCTTGCTAACTGCTTGCTGGAGTTGAAATGCGATGTAGTTGTTCGCTGTTCTGGCCCTGAGGGACCCGTAGTGAGAAAGACCTACTCAAGCATCACTTGAACACAGAAATGAAAATCAATAAACAATTTGAACTTCTCAGAAGAGAATTTTTCTAGTCTAATGAATATACAAGCTTGGTTACAGCTTAATTTAAAGATTGAATTTACTGTGTATTTTTTTTTCTCTGCGCTATAAGCATGACAAACACGAGATTCCAGTGACATATCCCGCAGGGACGGCGAAGAGAGTCATCGTAAAAATAAAGAGCTTGCATCGGTATCAGATACAGAACCTGTCTACGCCGTATCTACACATTTGCCACGCAGAAATTAAAAAAATAAAGGTCAGTCAGTGCTTTGCCAGAAATTATGAATTGCTTTTTGCTAACTAGATGCGGAATTCTACGTTTTCTGCATAAAGTTCTAGCTTCACCTCAGAGAACACTCAGGGTCCATCTCGTCGGAGAAGGTTCTCGATATATGGGCAACCGCCATGTTTTAAGTAGCTCCCTTACATTATGTGGCTAAATTTGGGGCATCTTTGTAAACGTCGAATTCTAACTGGGCACGTGTAATGTGTATTGGCCAACGTAAACCTATTTTTACATTTTATTATGAAGTAAGCGTTGGCGATTCAAGGCTGCCTCGAGTTCCTGGAAATATTGGCAATTGGTAGTTGTCTGGCACAATATAAATTTGTTTATGAATTGCCAACATGTGAAAAGTATTAATTGAATGAATATTGGCAGCGCCAGTTTATCTATTAGGCAGTCTATGCGCATGCCTTGAGGTCCCCAAGGTCTGGGGGGTCCCAGCACCTCTAGTGGATAATCACTGGATTTATAGCAGTAGCCGCAATGTGCGTCGGGACTAAGAACATTTTTTTTTTATTTTGTGACACGTGTGCTTTTGTTTGTTCGAAAGCACAAAGGCGTAAGCCGGAAGTATTAATTTTACTTATTGTTACATTTTATTAAAACCTACTTTTTAGGCAATAATTGATTCCATTTATTTATTTAACCCAACCTGTTCACATCAGGTCCTTCTGGATTCTTCAGCTTGTCATCTTGTAGTGAATACATGCTTTCTTGGTGCCTAACTTTCGGGCTTTAAGTTTGTTTCAAAATAAAATTCTAAATCTTAAAAAAAAAATTTTTTTGGTACTTATGCTATGTTATGTTGTCCATATGTATGGTTTACCCCAAGATATGCGTTTGGTGGAAAAGCCTAAAAAAAATTCCCCAGTTAGGTTTTTTAAGTACAGTGAAAACTGTTTTTGAATAATTTCACAAGCGATATTCTGAGAAAACGTGACCCGCAATAATGAAATATGCCTTAAAAAAGGAATAATGAGATTACAGTATGTTAAATTTAAATAAAGAATGCACCTGTAAATTTTTTCAAATTTCTCTATTTGTATTTTTTTCTTCTATCAAAATCATCATACATTTTTTTAATATATTTTAAGTGATACATTCCTGTTCAAAGGTATCCCAAAAGCATTTCATTTTAACTACAATTATTCTGTTGTCTACCGGGATCCCGATGCAAAGCCGATGTCCTGTGTGCTGAATCCAAGCAAACGGAATATTAATTAATGAACATTCCTTAATATGCAGAGTAGACGATCAACAATAATTCCTTAGCCCCTACGTATTAATTGGCATATCATTGTTATTCCACAAGGCACCATAAGGCCAAATGCAGGTTAGAACTAGTTTAGAAAATCTCTTTTAATTAAGAAACATGAAGATTTAAATCTCTGGTTATAAATATCTTATCATGACAACGAAAAACATCATGAGGTTCATTGGTGGCGTGCCACGTTAACGCATGCAGAGGTGACATAGGACAATCGCATTGGGTTAGGGATCACTGTGTAAATTACATGTCTTCAGCATGTAAATATTATCCTTACAAATTAGTAATACCAGGGTTTCCATACTGTCTGTGCTACTAATTCAATTCATTTGATGAATTGTAATACAATTTGTTATGTGGTCTTGTTCTTTGAGCCACAACGTCTAAATCAGCATTTTAAAGAAGATAGAACCTTTTACATACATAAGTGTACATACATAGGTGAACCTGAACTAAAACATGAATCTGCAGAATAGATTTTTATTCCAAAAGGATTATTGCCTTATATTAATTTTTTTATCTTCTTTTTTGTCTTTTTTATCCTCTTATTTGAACATAGCTATATGTTTATAGTGCCGGAGTAGGGATGACAAGTCGGCCATTGCACTTAAAGCCTAAAGACTAAAGCGCAGCTGGCAGCTGGATGTGTGTGGCCGCACGTCACGTTTTTATGCTCATGCATATCGGGCGGCCACACATGCAGCACCCAAGAGATGGGCCAATTTTCATATTAAAGCAAAAGAGCTTAATGGCTACTAAAACTCAGAAATTAAATTATAAACTCTTGTCGAACTGGTAGTGGACCCCACAGCCACTCCAAAGAATCTTCCCGGGGATGGATAGGAGGGGTTGAAGATGCCTGGCAACATGAGGGTCCATGCGCCACATCTGGTGGGATTGCTCACTAATACAGAGCTTTTGGAAGGACGTCTATCAGGCCATCTCCCAACTCAGCGAAAGACCTCTGTCCTTCTAGGCGGTTTATATGCTCCTTCAACAAACCAATCTATACCCTCCGACAAAAGGTCATTACTAAGACACCTGCTCAACGTGGCCCAAAGTCTTATCGCACTGCACCGGAGGCGAACTTCGGTCCATACAATTGGGGATTGGGGTGGAAGAAATCTTCCTCCAAGGTGGGAGACATCTGGCAGTTAAAGGAGATATAGGGAGAGATACACAGCCACCTTGTTCTGTTGGCTGGACTTCCTGCCCCGACAACCTTCTGTGACCCTACAATAAACGCTAACTAGCACAACGATTAGCTCCCTATCAGATTATCCCCACCAGACATGTGGGTACACAGGGTTACAAATTATAGTGAGATCCAAACATGAATGTGTGTGCTTTTATCCAATAATATTACTTGGAATTGCATTTGCATAGTATATGGGCTGATGACATTTAATTTATAAAGGGATGTAATGACATGCAGAGAGTTCTTTGTGCACATTTAAATCCATCCCTCTTTTGTATCCCCCTACCCTTTTCTTTATTCTATGTGCCCCCATTCTTTTAATAATTTTGAAAAAAAATAAAATAAAAGCTTGTATGGAGAAGATTCTGAAAGTACTTGCTGACAATAGACTTTGAAGGTGTGCACAAGGTCAAGTAGCAGCTGCAAAGGCAAAAAGGCCATGACAAGTATTACAAGTAAAAAAGATCAAAATGTAAGGTCAACTCTTTATAAATTCTCAGTACGACTTCACACAGTAAGGGGCAAAGTTATAGTACAAGAAAAGGTCCAGAAATTGGATGGAAATAAAGCCATAGAAAATGTAACCCCTTCACAACCAGGGTTTTTCACATCTGGACCTTTTCCGTAATCATTAGGGATTCCTATTTTTACCAATGTTATATATAAAGTCCATCATTTAGTATGAATAATATATTAAATATTAAAGCAAGCATTAAAAAATATTTTAACCCAATTTATAATTTAAAAAAAAATATTTGAATTTGTTTCCCTCATTTTTTGAAGAGGGATAAACTCCCCTTCTTTTCTCATTTCAATCCTAACTTCATCTGTACAAAGAGCTGTATATAAACCTGTTTACCCTAAATAACGAATAAATGCATAGTAAGTTAGATTATAAAATATGTTTATTTTTTTGATCGTATGGCAAATATTTTGAATGCTTTTTGCACCGACGTAATTGTCACATGTAAATATAATTTAAATAATGCCAAAAGCAAAATGCAATTATTATGATAAAATATAAATAAATTAGTGGCAGCTGTCAGCCAACCTTTCATATTATAACAAAACATACAATGTATCTGTTAATAGAATTATTAACATATATAATATAGTACAAAATAAATCGGCTAGCAATGAATATTGATTCATTGATTGTTTTTGTATATCGAATAAGGATTTTATTGATTAATAGTCTTTTGTGTAAATTGTTTTTTTAAAATAAGAAAAACCTCCACGTTATTATCATATCTCGGAACTCTTTGGGGTTTGACCTGGAGTCTCGGATTCAAGAACTGCTTCCATGGGTCTCTGTGACACATGTCTCTATCTCCAGGCGTGAAACTGGCATTTAGCCACATCCATTTCCTACCTACTTTCCCATCTACTTTCGACAATCTGAGGCTGGCCCTGCCCCACACAAAGCCACTCTCCCAGAAAGAAAGAAAGTATCGAGTAGCCCACCGTGGGAAGTTCACCATAACCCATAATAATTTATGGGTTATAGTTATAGACCGAGGGATGCTAGCACCTTGTGGCCTAGGGCAAGGGTAGACAATCTTCGGCTCGCCAGATCTTGTGGACTACATTTCCCTTGATGCTTTGCCAGCATTATGACTGTAAGAGCATTATGGGAAATGTAGTCCACAACATCAGGAGAGCCGAAGATTGCCTACCCCTGGCCTAGGGGTTTCCATGCTGTCTGCACTGACCATGGAGTGTTATGTGTGTGGCATAATAATCGTAATATTAATAATAAGCTACATGACAAAAACTATTTAGTGTGTTAAATTATGTTTACCAGGCCATAATGTTTTTATAAGTTGAAATATTTCATGCAGTGATTTGTCAGATTTAGTAACCAAAAAGTGATATTGACCCTCATGGAGTAATTGTCATTAAGATGTACTTAATTAATACTTTTTGGGGTCTGAGATTTCAGAAAAGTACCTTTAAAGGGTGGGTTTGATCATACGATGGGGTATCGTGATTATACGATGGTATGGAAATGTACAGCTAAATAAAAGTATACCCGCCATTCACAACTGGGGATAGAGAGAGTGGGGGGATGTCACTGTCAATTATGAAGATAAATTGAGTTGTTCCTACGCATATCGCCTACATACAGGAGGGGCACCATACAATTGACACCATGGTTATTAAGACTTTTGTCTATAGTGATCTCATTTACCCTTTTTTGTTATAACTGCCCCTCAAGGATGACTTGAAGGTCCTAATACATATTACATTAAGACGTAGTGCAGTGAAGGATGCATTAAAACAGCTGATATTAGATATTACAAAATGATCAGTTTAGATTGCAGTTTTGGAAAAACATATACATTTTTAAATCTAAACATAACATGCAAATTATGATGTCATACATTTTTACACAGTGCCATTTCTCTCTATAAGTCGAATTAGAAAACCCTCAAAATACATGTTCTCTGTATGCAAATGTAAAGTGGTTCTCATAAAGTGTTAATAAACACCTGGGTGGTTTGGGACCCCTGGTACTCAAAAGGTTAATCTGCAAGTTTTAAAGTCTATTACAAATCACATTTCTCGAACTCTATAATGTTTTCACTACTACAGACTTGAACATATCAACGACTTAACTAATAATGTAGCAATAAATCTTTTTATTAAATAAATTAAATCATTTTCAATAAAAAACAAAAATGATGTTTATGATGAGTAAAAATTAAAACTTGGCCTAAGGCAGTTGTTTTATTGCTGAAAAAGACATGTGTCCATGAATATCTGTTATATTATTAACAAAAAAGTTCAATTATCCGAGCATTTGCTGGGTTGATGAATATTTATTGGGCTCTTAGCTAGGTAACAATTTGGTAATTTGGTTCCACAGAGATTTAGATGCTGATGATACTAACTTTTTATGACTTGTCTCCCCCTGACTGGCATGGAAACAAATCCATATGGGTTTTTTGGATGAAATATTTGGCAATTAAACCAGCGCAGCACAAATTTACACAAAATCTACTATCTATCTATGTTTCTAGCTATGTAGATTGCTGTATTTGCCCCTCTCCGGCTTCTATTTGTCACACATAGTTGTTTCAGATCATCAAACTAACTTTAATATTAGACAAAGATAACCCGAGAAAACTCAAAATGTATTTTTTAAATGATGATTTCATGAATAGAAGAAAAAATGTATCCAACCCTATCTGGCCCAACGTAAAAAAGGAATTCCTCCCTATAGTTACTTAATAAACCAATTAACAAAATGTATAATAATAATAGGGTTTAAATTTCAGTAGACATAACCAGACATGATTACTACCAGTCCTGTTAAATCTAAAAATCAATTAAATAAAACCTGTCTCGCAAAGTAAAGTAGACTAAAAGGTCTTAAAAAGCAGAACATGATGCCGTGATCTAAAGAAATTCAACAGATGAGAAACAAAGTAATTGACATCTATCAGTGTGGAAAGGGTTACAAAGCCATTTCTAAGGATTCCAGCGAACCACGGTGAGAGTTGTTATCTACAAATGGAGAAAAGTTTAAAAAGTGATGAACCCTCCCAGGACCAAAATCCGGATATGTCCGAGGGGTGTCTTTACTTATGGGTAAATATCCATGAATTTTAGATTTCTCTAATTGCAGTGCAAAAGAAATTGCATGTTCATTCTCCAATGTTACTTTAAGGGTGACCTCCAAAACCCGAATGTCTGTGGCCACTAGCGTCTGATACCGGTGTGCTGCTTCCAGGCAGGAATCAATGTCATAAGAAAGGTATCGACTTCTACTAAAGACTGTAGAAAGTTGGAACTAGAGGACTGCATTGGGAGGCGGGTCCCGCGGGCCCCCGCCAAAAAACTTGCGGGCGCGGGCGGTCTTTCTGGGGCTGCGGGCGGGCGGTCAAGCACTGTACCTGCGGGTCCCGGTAATCCCGCACAGTCCCGCAAGGATGCCTTCTCGCTGCTCCATTACAGTGTCTCCTATCTTGCTCCGCCCATGAACAAGGCGGAGTCACCTGATGTGATGTCACTTCCTGTGACTCCGCCTTGTTCCTGGGCAAAGCAAGAGAAGTGACGCTGTGAGGGAACAACTCGAGGGCAGCCTTGCGGGACTGCGCGAGAAATCCGGTAAGGAGGCGGGCGGGATTGGCCACAAATGTGGCGGCAGCGGGCGGGATTGGCCACAAATGTGGCGGGAGCGGAACACCCACATTGCGGGAGCGGGATTCAAAACAGCGGGAGCGGGCGGGAGCGGGATTCAAAAAGCAGTCCCGCGCAGGGCTCTAGTTGGAACCATAAAGAAAGGTTTGAATCTTAATGGCTTGAAGACATGGAGTCAATGGCTGAGTGACAGGAGACAGAAGGTTGTATATTTATAGGAAGGTCTTGTTAATGGGAGTACCCCAGTGATCAGTATTGGGACCCACACTTTTTAAAATAATTTATTACTGGTATTACAGGAGGTTTTAATGGTAAGGTATGTCTTTTGGCAGATGATACAAAGGTCTGCAACAGGGTAGATATTCCTGGTGGAACAACTCAAATGGCAAACTATTTAAGCGAATTAGAAGAATGATCCAGTGTGTGGCAGCTGCAGTTTAATGTTGATAAATGTAAAATAACGCTCTTGGGACATAAAAATTTCAAGGTAGAATATAGCTTTGGGGACACCGTGCTATCAGTGGCAACAGAAGAGAGGGACCTGAGAGTAATTATTTCTGAGGACTTAAAGGTAAAAATCTGAAAATATTAAGGGATCTCAATCTGTATATTTTGGGGGAAAGAAAACAGAGGGCATATGATAGAAACATTTAATTAAAAGGTGCTAACAAATTATAGGAGGGAAGTTTATTTCAAAGGAGAAGAAATGAGAGAACAGGAGGTCACAATGTAAGACTAAAGGGTTTCTGGCACTACTATAGCTGTTAAGGTGGAGGGCTAGGCAAAAAATGATGTGTATTCTGCTCAGCTGGTGCATTCTTTGATGTCTGGTCTGTGCTCGGATTTCTTATATCTATTTTTCCACAATAGTAATGGTTTAATCATCCAAATAAAAACATTCCACTAGGAATAAAAATATACCTTCCATATAACAGCCCAGAGAACAAGATAAAAATTAATATCCCCTATGTTAACACAATTGTTCTAATATCTGCCACTTCATTTAACCAAGTGATGGTCCTTAGCTTCTGGTTTCTGGCAAGGTTCTGAGAAGGGGAAATCAACAAGGATCAGACCAATTACCCTGATGTAAGAGCAGCTACCCAAGGCCAACACATCATCAGGGGCATGATATACAGTTGCACCTTTACGCTGCATGTCGCAGGGTGATGAATAGAGGCGGGGAGAAAGGGCTGGAAAAGTTATGTAAAACCAATGAACTGATAGATGAAACCAAGAAGAAAGAAGCAACACACCAGAGTATTTACATGTCCACCATATAAAGTCTATGGATGTCCAAAACGTTGATGTCTTGTTATATTGCACAACTAATTTAATGTCCTGACTATGTTCTACAATGATAGGCGGTACTCAATAATATTAAAGTTGAGGGAGCGGTGGCCAAGAAGATTATTATTTTTGCTTTGTTTTATGTGAAGAGACAATACAGTTGTGCTGCATCTCAGCTGTCCTGCTTGGTATGCACCGGAAATCTACGCCTGTTTGTCTAAAAGTAAGGGTGCTTCAACCATTAATCAAACTGATGAGACAAACACGAAGGTGATATCTCTGGAATATATTGGATTTACAGAAAACAAAAGGTACAGAATGCGAGTAGACAAGCATTGTCCGCTCTTGGCAAAAATGCTTCCATTTGTATAAACCCAGACAACAAGCTATCATCATTATGGATTACGTTACATGTCAAAAGACGGCTTAGAGACAATTATCATTATAGGCATATGACAACAAAAGTGATATTAATTTTACTTTATTAGAGGGGTTCAGGAAAATATTATTTCTGACACCTCTTTACTGATTTCTAACTTAAGAGTTTTTATTATCAAATATTATTTCAAATACTCACTTACCTGGGAACAATGGTGAGTGGAGACCATACCCCAT